>NW_019724587.1:375751-524333 GCF_002891405.2 Cryptotermes secundus | reverse complement strand
CTAATTGGATTGGTCATGTTTTACGCAGAAACTGCCTTCTAAAAGAAGCTATCGAAGGAAAGATAGATGGGCGGATAGAAGTGACAAGAAGACGAGGAAGAAGACGTAAGAAGATGCTGGATGACCTTGGGGACAGAAGAGGATACTGTCATTTGAAGGAGAAAGCTCTAGATCGCATTAAGTGGAGGAATTGTTTTGAAAGAGACTGTGGACCTGTCGTCTTGACAGATTACTGATGATGATGATGATTGTTGACCTACTGGGTCGAAATCCTGATTGATATTCTCCTATTATTTTTTCTATATATGGATCCAGTCTCTCTTTTAGTATCCTTGTTACAATTTTATATGCTGTCAGTAGTAATGATATACCTCTATAGTTACTACGTGTTAATTTATCCCCTTTTTTAAATATGGGACATGTATCTTCTGGTATCTTTTCTTCTTCCCACACTTTATTTATAATTCTGTGGAGCGCTATTATTCCTTCTTGTCCTCCTGCCTTCAATAATTCTGCTGGTATGTTATCTTCTCCTGGTGCTTTATTTAGTTTTTCTTCCTTTAATGCTTCTTCCAATTCTTCCTTTGTTGGGGAATCTATTATCTCTTCCTCCTTCCATTCTCCTTCGTCTGTATTTTCTTCTTCATTGTCCTCGTTATCTTCCATACTCTGATTTTGATTTAATAATTGTTCAAAATATTCTTTCCATGTATTCATAATCCCTGTTTTATTATTTATTAGAAGCCCTTTTTTGTCTCGGATAAATTCTGTTTTGGGTTTGAAACCTTCTTTCATATATATATGATTCGACCAAAGGCATTTTTTTGGCACTTTTTTAAGTCTTCTCCATTTGCAGTAATTGCTCATTTAGAAAGGCCCGTTTCTTTTCCCAGCAAATCTTGTCTGCTTCCCTTCTTGCTTCTTTATACGCCTCATTTCTTGCTCTTGTTCGTCTTTCCATATATTCCATATATTTCTTATTCTTGCGGTTTATACTCTCCCTACATTCCTCGTCGAACCATTCCCTATTATCCTGTTTCTCTTGACATCCCAGAGTCCTCTCGGCTTCTGTAATTATTGCTGTTTTAAAATCTACCCATATCCCTTCTACCGTTACTTCTTTATTTGCTCTATTGTCATTAATTTCTTTAATTTTATTTTGAGATGCTTCTCTCTTATCACTCTTCGTAATCTTGTCAATATTAAATTTTTTTACATTTCTCATACTGCTTGGTTCTTTGACAACTTATTTTACATCTGTATTTAACCTGTACTAAGTAATGATCACTATCACAGTTGGCCCCTCTTAATGTTCTTACATCCAGGATATTCGTCGCAAATCGCTTCTCTGAGGACATGATCTATTTGATTGAAGGTTACCCCATCCGGTACTGCCCATGTTCTTTTATGTATATTTTTGTGCGGGAAGTATGTAGAGCTGATGATCAAGTTCTTATTTTCTGCAAAATCTATTAATTTTATTCCAATATGGTTGGTCGTATACTCCTCTGTATTCATTCTCCTTACCTATTTTGGCATTAAGGGCCCCTAAAATAACCTTTATGTCATTACTTGGNTATTTAACCTGTACTAAGTAATGATCACTATCACAGTTGGCCCCTCTTAATGTTCTTACATCCAGGATATTCGTCGCAAATCGCTTCTCTGAGGACATGATCTATTTGATTGAAGGTTACCCCATCCGGTACTGCCCATGTTCTTTTATGTATATTTTTGTGCGGGAAGTATGTAGAGCTGATGATCAAGTTCTTATTTTCTGCAAAATCTATTAATTTTATTCCAATATGGTTGGTCGTATACTCCTCTGTATTCATTCTCCTTACCTATTTTGGCATTAAGGGCCCCTAAAATAACCTTTATGTCATTACTTGGTATTGAATCATATGTCTCTTCCATTTGCTGATAGAAATAGTCTTTCACATCCTCTTCTTTTTCTTCTGTAAGTGCGTACATGTTCATCAACGTCATATTGAAAAATTTCGTTCTAATTCTCAAATTGCAAATTCTTTCACTTATTGGTTTAAAGTCTATTATTGCGCTTTTAAATTCTCGTTTTATTACAAAGGCTACACCAAATTCCTTATTGCCTTCTGCTTTACCACTGTAACATACAGTGTGTTTCTTTTAAGTCCATGATTCCTTTGCCCAGCCATCTAATTTCCTGTATGGCTGTGATTTTCACATTGTACTTATCTGTTTTAGTATCGATTTCATGGCACCCGGCTTATTGGGGATTTTCACATTCCATGTACGTAGAGAGCAGTCAATATTCATTGCCAATTGTCGTCTTCCATTCTGTTGAGGTTTCCGAGGCTTGATTCCAGGTTTCGAGACATTTATATTTCTTTACGGTGAGAGGTCGTCAGCCTCTCGCCCATCCTCCAACCTGAAGGACCAGGGTATCTCTTTTAGTCTGGGTCATCCCTTCGACCTGTCCGGCATGACTGGCTCTACCAGTAGCTATGCTACCGCCGACATAGCTCTCATGGTCATTCGACCACTAAAGCCACTCCACTACCTCAAAGTAGACATTTGTGCAGTTACTCAAGAATTTTCCAATATTTTAAGGAAGCCGAAGGATCATTATAGTGTTCACGACATCCTTCCACTGGTGCCAATCCTCAGCCAGATCAATCCAGTCCATAACACCACATACTATCCCTCTAAGATCCGTTTTAACATTATCCACCCACCTACGTCTTACTATTTCTAGTGGTCTCTTTCCTTCCGACTTTCCAAATAATATCCTATATGCATTTCACTTTTTCCCATTTGATCTACATATCTATCTATCTATCTATCTATCTATCTATCTATCTATCTCCTGATAGTGTTCGAGAATTGGTGCACTCATATCCCAGAGGGTCAGAGGGTGCAGACTTGAATTTTTCTAGGCAGGAGAAGATGTGTGTCGCCATTCCGTGGATTGTCTTTTGGATTCTGGTTCATAATAGTGCACAGACGTTTCATCTCGTGACGATACGCGCGAGAAACTCTTTATCTTCAGCATGGTAACGTATAAGAAAGCTCTCCAATTCTGCATACGCGTCAACTTGTGTTCATCGGTCAACTGTCTCAGCACCCACCTGAACACAGCGATATTTGTGAGTCGCACGGATGTGCAGATCCAACACTAATGTTTATCATTGTGTAGCCGTACCACTGATACAACCAGCTTTATTTGTAATCAAGATTTATTTTTATAGTAATTACGCATTGGATGTAGTAAGGAACATTCAAGGGTGACATAGCCCGATTCTTGGTTTCAAGAATAGGGCCTGCTTCACTTCTACAAAGACAGGGCAGGAAGTAGGCCGCAGCGTTTCCTGGAAATTCAGTTCGAAATTTGATTTGCGGGATCCTTTGGTAAAGTTACACTTGACAGGTTTTGAACCCCGTAAATCAAAAGTGGGAAAGCCCTCAACGTACGCTACTGGTATAATTTTTCAAGCAGCGGTCGAAAACGACGTTAGGACTTTAAGGTCCAAAGTCCCAAACTACAGCTAGATGATTAGAGCAGTGAGAATTAGGGCAAACTCCCAAAATTCGAATTGTTCCAATCAGCCGAAATTAGGGTAGTAACTTGGAGGCGGAGCAGAAGCTGTGAGGACTTCTTGTTTCAAAGCAGAGTCAGTCTGCTAATGTAGTCTCTGAACAACTCTCAAAGGATACAGCCGAAAAATTAGCGTCACTGACAGCTTGGTCAAAAGTCAAAGTTAAAAACAAAATTATATTTAAGTGTGTTACTGGAACAATCTCTGAAGAACTCGGCAAAATTAATCAGACGCAAAAATTAGTGTGAATCTTAATTTGGCTTAAAAGTTTAAGTGTACTTCTACGTGTTATGCTAAAAAAACAGTCGCTAAATAACTAGCGAGAGATCCGGTCGCAAAAGTTTGAGTGATTTCAAGTTTGTTTAAGGGGTTAAGGACAAGTGCTGTTACCTGAACATCAAAAAGTGCTCATTAAACAGTGTGTGGTAGTGCCTAGATATAAACACTCTTAGCTTTCCCGCTAACGCGAGGCCTGTATGCACTCTGAGAAAGAATCTCGTCGCTCTAGTGAGAATGCAATACTATCACCTGTCTGTTACCGTTCATCCCCCATTTTTCCTGAAAAATAAGCCTTTATAGTAAGCTTACTGGTGCCCAGCATTCATGTAACCCATACCCCGCAGACAACCAACAACAACAACAACAACAACAACAACAACAACGACAATAAGGGGAAGAAGGACTGCATAAGAAAGATACAGCAGCAAACCTGCAAACTCGGAGTACCAGCAGATGAGAGGGAACGGCTAGAGGAGAAGCAGCAACCCGCAACGTAGGGGCCAAAGGACGGTTAGAATAGTAATGACAGTGCCCATAGAAATCCGCCTGCTCCCACCAATAAGTGCGCCCACGTCAGCAATGCTGGCATCACTGACGGCTGCGCACGGGCCATGTTCATCAACGACAGATGTTCGGTCTTCTTGAAATCTTTCTACCCATTGATACATTTTCCTTTCATTCACCCAGCTTCCGCCATACTGCTCAATCATTCATTTGTGAATATCCCTCAGTTCGACTCCTTGTGACCATAAAAATCTTATTTCAGAACGCTGCTCCTGTCTGGTGCAATTTTCTAGACGGGCGACCGTGATTCTCGCACTGTAGTTCGAATTGCGCTTGTCCTGCCATCAGTTGCACGCTGTCAGAACCTGCAATACGGACGTCTCTACATGCTGTCAGAACCTGCAATACGGACGTCTCTACACGCTGTAATAGTTGCATTAGGTTGTGTCCAAGCTTATTATTTGCCCTTACTTGTTAAATTCCCCTCGTACCTGGCGAAGAATACAAGTTACGAAGCATTTCACTGTGGAGTTTTCTTCAACGTCCTGTCACACTCAGTCTATGTTCCTCTTTTATTGTCAGAGACAAAGTTTCACACCAATACAGAACCACGAGCAAAATTATATTTTCGTATATTATATTTTTACGCTATGAGACAGCAGAAAAGAAGACAATAGGTTCTGAACTGATTGGTAACAAGCATTACACGAATTCAATAATCTCTTAATTTCCACTTCAATAAAATTTTATTTTCTACTGTCGCTCCCAATTATCTGAACTGTGCCACTCTGACAAAGCAGCTGTTAGCTATCTATATGTCAGGATTTTACCATGCATTCTGATGACGAAACAGCTACATATACTTGTAATTTGTTTTCTCTGCGTTTATTTCTATACCAGCCTCCTTACTAGCGTCAATTGAAGTTTGTGTGTTTTTATTTATGGTACTTATATTATCTCCCAATAAATTTACATTATCAGGGCAGACCTGTAGACGACGTGTCCCATTCAATTTCAGTCCCAGCTGTTTTTCCTGGACCTTCCTAATGGCATAATCTAAAGCAAAGTT
Source organism: Cryptotermes secundus (assembly GCF_002891405.2). Taxonomy (NCBI): domain Eukaryota; kingdom Metazoa; phylum Arthropoda; class Insecta; order Blattodea; family Kalotermitidae; genus Cryptotermes; species Cryptotermes secundus. Next base: position 518,906 of record NW_019724587.1, on the reverse strand, counting down.
GAAAAGCAATGGCGATAACGGATCTCCTCGATGGAGACCATTTCGGATAAGAAAAGTATCGGACAAATGCTTACCTATACGAACTTTACCACACGTTTCAGCTGAATACGTTTTAATAAGTCTAACTAGTTTTTTTTATTCCTAGTGGGGTGGGACCAAATCCCTTGCACTGCGGCCATTTCTGTCCTATTGTACCAGCCCCAGAGGATAGGTGAGGGTGATTGTGGAGCGATTGGTGGAATGGAAATTGGCAGGGGAAACCGAAGTACTCTGAGAAAACCTGCCCCAGTGCCAATTTGTCCACCACAAATCCCACTTGACCAGACCCAGGATCGAACCCGGGCCGCCGCGGTGGGAAGTCAGCGACTAACCGCTTGAGCTATGGCGCGGCCTAGCCTAACTAGTTTAATGGATAAGCCAAACTCTATTAAAATATTGTAAAATACCTCCCTCATAACTGAGTAATAGGCTTTCTTAAAACCTGATGCAAAAAAAAGCATGATCGGTGGTTTATTTGTTACGTCGAACCCCACACCGACGTTCACAAATGATTCTTCTATGTGGTCTTAACCTTGAAAGAAGTATACTGGATAAAATTTCGTATGAAGTTGATAACGGTGATATCCAATGAGAATTACTACAATCACTTTTATCGCCCTTCTCATAAATTGGTACAATAACAGACTCCTTCCATCGATCAAGCAATTTCTGTTCGAAACAGAATTAATAGGCTTATGGATCTCAAACAATAATATTTCATACGTATTTTTATCTTCCTAACATAACTGACCTTATGTACATTTAATAATTATTGATTAATAATACCTATTCAAAATGTCGTGGGGCTCCGTAAGCAGATCACCGTTTAGTCTCTCACTAAGTTACTTATAAGTTGGTAATCCTTCTTAAATTTATTTATCCAGGGCTCTAATATTCTTGTTCCTACTGTTCCTTGCAAGGTCATTACTTTTTCTTTCAGTTATTCCATCTTTATTCTTGAAATGTCTGCTGACCTATCGTCTTATATTGTTCAAATTATCCCCATTTATTTCTCTTGGATTCTGTAACCACATTAATTTGGCTTGTTTCCTTTCTTCTAATAATTCTGAACATCTTTTGTTGAATCATGGCTTATACGCTTCAATTCATAATAGTTTAAACATCCTTTAACTGAAATTTTTATGGTCTCTCTAATAGTTACCCAAGCTCTATTAATATCCACATCAGCTAAGTTTTCCAAAACTGCGAAAGTATTTGAGATTGCAGCCCAGTACTGATCTTTACCTTCTACATCGTTTAATTTCTTCAGACAGGACGTTTCCATATGAAATTTGTGTGTTGTTTGTTTACGCACTTCCAGTCTCTCCCTAGCTATTGCTACAATTAGACAGTGGTCAGTATCACAGTCTGCTCCCCTGAAAGATCAGACATCAAGTATATTTGAATTCCATCTATCTATCAAAATATGGTCAAATTGATTGTGTCTTTCCACCAATTCCTTGTAGAATCTGTCCTTCACATCGTCAACTTCATCCTCTGTTGGAGCATGTACATTCAGGAAAGTGATACCACACCAGTCACCTCTTAGTATTACATACGAGAACCTGCCACTAACAAGAAGGGACATACGCCCACCCAGTGAGGACATACATACGAAGGGAGCACAAACATGGACTCCACAAGAAATAACGCGGAAATGAGAGTCTTATCCTCAGACAAACACATTTTAGTGTTAACAACGATATACAGCAGCATGGAAATATATTCACTTGCGATCTAGTGCCTTGCGACGGTTTAAAAAAGTGAAAAATTGCCTGAAGATGGCCAACTAGGGCCGAAACATATAGCAATTAGTGTGATTTTGAAATTATTTTAAATTAAAAAGAGACTGAACAGTTTCAAGCTGCGTTAAAGACGGAGGTGAGTGGGTGAGTGCAAGTATATTATTTCTTAAACGTTTCGGCAAAATATCCAACTGTATACTAATATGTATATATGTATTCATATTACGTAATATGTTCAGCAACAAATCAAATTAGTGGTAACAATCAGTGGTTTGCATATATTTTGCATATTTTTTTCATGTGTCTGATGAATTGAGAAAGACCGGAACGAAATATGCGGTTAGTGATTATTTTGCTTTAATCATAACAACTTAATCTGTTACGTCAATATTGCTCTGGCCCTTAACGTCGGTCCTCCGGTCCTCCACGCACGGAACTGCAGTGGCTGAGACGCAGCGGCCGTATGACAATGCATGGCTGAGTTATACGAAAACGTTGAAGCTGCATGGCTATCAAATTATGTGTACGAGATTATGGTCGCTCCAACATGGTAGCGTGACTCCGTAACATCATGCTTTTCAATCATTACTACATCTGTATTTAAAAGAATACGTTACGTAAATACGTTGAAGCAGGCAACAGAAAATTCGAGAAAAATGAAGAGGATCGAAACGTATTTCAATCCCCAGTACCATATACCAAATTTAATTTCTTTTAATCAACCTCTGTATTAGCCGGGATAGCTCAGTCGGTATAGCGAGTGGCTAAGGGCTGGAGTCGGAGTTCCGAGTCCCGGTACGGTCAAGAATTTTCTCTTCTCCAAATCGTCCAGACTGGCTGTGGGATCCACCCAGCCTCCTATGCAATTGGTACCGGGGGCTCTTTCCGCGGGGTAAAGTGGCCGGGGCGTTAAGCTGACCACTCATATCAAATTAGTGCGGAGATCAAGAAAATGTGGATCTACACATCCGTTCCCACATACGCCTTCATGGCGTAGTGTTTAATTAGTTAAGCACAGGGACTTTACCTTTTAATCAACTTCTCTGTATACGTAAAAAGTACACATACACATGTAATTATGTTCATTGGTGTAATGAATAACAAAAGGAAGTTAAATTCCACAATCCGGAAAACATTGTATGTCCTGTAACTTTTTTTTTATTTATTAGCTATGACAGTTAATTTTATGAATCCGTTTTAAATAACTATCTTAATGTTTGACGGACTGATTAATTAGTTATACCTTCACGATTAATTACGTGCATTTATAACAAATTTCCTGCGATAGGATTTTAAAGATTCAATCATCTTAAAAGCGGCATATATTTTGATGATAACAATTTCTGAGGTGGCGTGTACTGTCTTCGCTCGCTTGGAAAGCGGGATCGTGGGTTCGAATCCCACTCAGGGCATGGATGTTTAGTTTGTGCGTGTGCGTTTTTCTGTGTTTGTGTACAGGTAGAGGCCTTGCGACGAGCTGATCACCCGCCCAAGGAGTCCTACGGTGTGTGTAAGATCTAGAAAAACCGAAGTGAACGGCGAAGTTCATGGAGGGAGGTCTAGGCCCACTGGGGCTGTAGTGTAAAGGAAAAAATAAAAAAAAATTCTGAGGTTTCCGGCTTGAAATGCTCTTCACTTGTGTATGGATATTTAAAAAATATAAAAGTGAAAACCTCAATTTCTCCCAATTAGCCTATATATAAGCTGCAATGTGATTTTAAAAGTGGGTCCTTAAATTGGCAAGAGGAAATCCAATTAATGTTAAAATACCTCACACTTTTACACGAAATGGCAGTCTAGTAATTGCTAGAAGTAGCCATATATTGCAACTAATCCACTGTTTCTTAGACCAGTTTAGTGTGCACATTTTTGCTGTGGCTTAAGTAAATGTCCAGGTTGCTTTGAAAGTATACATAATTTAATCTTCCCTTGTTACAGTATTGCACAACCGGAAAGCTATGATTGTGTGGATTCAAATCTTATTTGCATATGTGTGTGTGTTGCCGTGAGTCGTGATGCAATGGTTGAAGTCGCGTATACAAATTAGAAAGGCGGGTCAACACAGCTAGTGGCTTACCCGAGAACAACATCAACGAGCTAGCAGTGAAAGAGACGGGACTGAGATGTTTGTGACAGGCAACATGTCATGCCCCCAAGCCAGGAAGTGTGCTCTCCATACACAACCACAATAAGCACCAATGTCACTAATGCTCTCTTTGAGGTGGAACTAGCTTAAATTTTATTCTGAGGATTGAATATAGAAGCTTCCCCCTCAGGCAATTCTTACATACAAGCAATTTTCTGTGTTACTTTTCACTGAAGCTTTCTGATGGGCAAATATTCCGTCTAACAAGCCTTAAAAAAGTATACAATTTCTTCTTATTTATATTTCTCGCTCTATCCCTCCACGCATAATATTGTCACGAGTTGGATGAGGCACTATGCTGCAAGCCGGGACGTCGCGGGTTCAAGTCCCGATGGAGTCACTGGATTTTTTTCAATTGACCTAATCCTTCCGGCAGCAATATTTCCCTGGGGTCGACTCAGCCTCTGACAGAAATGAGTACCAGGAATCTTCCTGGGGAGTAAAACGCGGCCGGCGCCTAAGGCTCACAAACTTACAGCCATCTGTTAGCCGACTGTATAGAAAATGTGGGACCCTCAACGTCTCACAACCCTATGGGCTTTCAGGGCCTGTTACAGGTATAGCTTTACTTTACTTTTTACGTGACTAAATACAGGGTTCGCATAGATAGTTGGATTCATTGAAGACTTTTAAATCGTAACTACATACAGTTACAAAGCTCCGACTACTCAACGCACTTCAAAGTCATTATATCAGCATGCTATAGTCTTCGATCGTAGTTGCTTGGGAGCGGCGTTCGAGAAGCTGCAGTATAACACACGCAGTCACAGAAGCAGGACACAACACAGAGCACAATACACACACGAAAGTAGAAAGAGTGCTCCGACAGAAGAGGATAGGCGTGACTCGCGTAGTGAGATACGACGTAGGAACCAAAAATCCTGAACAATTTTAATATTTTTAATATTTAATATCTATCAATATATATGATAAATATATATTTCAGTTATTTTAATATGAAGACGGCAAGGCATGCAGTGAAATAGTTTATCGTAAATCGAATAAGCACCTGAAGATGGCACTTTTGTGCCGAAATATGTAGTGCGAGAGAGAGGAGTGAAATAGATGAGTGTATGCACTGGAAGACGGTTGAAATAAATCATGGACTTAAATCAGTGCAATAGGACGCTAAAATACCAGTATAACATTGATAAAATATACTGGAAAAAGAAAATATGTGTTAAGTTAACCTTTCGGCATAAATCTCCCTAAGTTCCTTGCTTACATTTTTATCGCTGTGACTATTAAGATTATTCATGGCAAACATAAAGTCGAAGATTGCATCGAAATTTAACAGCGCCATAATCCTCTTTATGCAATTTCTGTAATAATCAAGAACACGTTTTCCATATCTGTTTTCAGTTCAGCGTTATTGAAACATGATCGTATTCGATTCATGCTTTTGTGCAAAATTAGACTACTGCTGACACTAAATTTTGCCATCTGACTGCCGTCGTGCTGTAGCAAATTAACGTTCAGTGGGCATATCGTGACATTACTGTTGCTACAACGCTTATCCAGGCAGTAAGACAATGGTTATGAAATAAACAGTCCATTAATATTGTAGTGAATGCATTTAAATTTCTTTAACATTTATGTAACTGTTCTTCATGCCTCTTATTAATTATAAATTTGAGCCTATTATTTTCCACGAAGTTGAATTTTGGTATTGTAAACAAATATGTTCAGTATCATACTTCTGAAATTATTATATTTTTTTCAAACACCGGAAAACAACTGCAAATTATAAATATATTGCCCCTCAGATACTGTACGTGGCTGACGATATGGAGATAGCCATATGGACTTCGTAAGAGCGAGCGACACTTTCGGTGAAATTCCAGCACTGGGACAGTCTTACGGACTCTTACCAGCCTGTTACTTATTTCAGCTTCACGGAGTGTTTGGGGTGAGGCGCATGATTAATCTTTTCTCTCCTCTTGCTTCTATTTTGGAGTATAGAGCTGATTTATCAGTTTCATGATCATTTTACAGACAATAGGACTCACTGGACGGGTGATCAGCTCGTCGCAAGGCCTCTACCTAAACACAGTGCAATACAAACGCAGAATAAACGCATACACACACCAAACATCCATGCTTTGTGTGGGATTTGAACCCGGTTTCCGATCGAGCGAAGACAGTGCATGCCTTAGGCCGCTCGGCTACAGTGACCGGCGCATGACTGATCATTCCTCTTAAAAATTGTATTTCGGTCCATGATTCCTGCAGCCATGTTGATATAGGATTGGAAGAGTTATATCTTTTGAGATATAACGCCATGTAGTTCGCTGAAAGTCAGTGACTTTCGGCGGTCGAAACGACGTTACATCCCAGAAGACGGAATTCACTTCAATCTCACTTCCGAAATGCTGAATATTTAACGAGATATAAAGAAGAAATTTTTCTATCAGTATGTACGTGTAGTTTCACTGGCCTTTGCAAAGAATTACGAGTTGTACTTGCAGTAAATGACTGTAGAAGCCAGTGAGGCAAGAAAAAGTAAGGAACCAATTTGCAAAATAACTCACGTATGCTTGCGCTGGAATACAATTCACCATTCCAAAATATCCACTATATATATACAATATAATACTGTATATATACAATATAATACGTATATGGTTAACATATTTATAATACACCACATTTTCTCTCATGGGAACTCTTACGGAATATTTTACGAGTAACATAACACGTAACTGAAATCCGTGAACATTACACTTCTTCCCTTCATTTCTCATGACTAATTTTATATAATGTGACAGGGCAATTAGTTTATAATTACGGATTGATCTGTTAGGTTTCTATAATTAACCAATCAGTATGTCTGGCTTCTGTCCCTGTATAGACTTAACGGTCTGATTATTTTCCTCGCGCCAAGTTCATGATTTACTGTCTTTCACATTTCTAGGAGACTTTACGCGGGTGCCAAGTGACGGACCATTCCGAAACATAAATTGTTGTGGCGTGCAATGTTCTATTTATAGGCTCTCCCCGACAAGTTTCCCTACACCTATGAGGAGAGACATGGAAACACTGTTTGAATAGCTTATCCCAGACGAATTCGAACCCAGCGTTTATATGGGTTAAGTAATAAAAGTCGTTATAATTCCAGTACACATTATTGGGTTCACTATTTGCTGGGATGAGGACAACTGGAGCCAATATTGTCCACCAACCATCTTAGTTATGTTGTAGAGCCACAACCATGCAACTATTTAACACGCATGTTACTTTGCGAATTTCTGGCTTGTCTGTGCAATTCAGGCAATGCAGGTTAAGCGGCACTTGAAGAGAGAGTCATCGCGCGGTCTAAAACGCACATGTATTTGGGTCACAAGTGCTCTTAGAACTTGGGTTCAAATTCCGTTCGGTGCACGAATATATGTGACAGTTTTTCTGTTCTCTTGTGTAGGCACAGGCTTTAGGATGGGTCAATACCCTGCCTAAGGTTTCCATGAAAGTTCTGAGAGCTGCACGCCTTCATAAACAAACTAGGATTATGTAGGATTTCTGGGTCCAATAGCGGTCGTTATAACACCTTGTATTCCGCTGAACGTTAACCGACGTTTAGGAAGAACATATCGCCTCCATCTTCTGGGTCGAATACGCCGAGAAAGATAGCAGTGTGAAAGCACGTAGCAGCGCGATGTTTTCCTCCGAAACGTCAGTTGACTTTCAACGGACTACACTGTGTTATATCCCGGAAGATATTACTCTTCAAATCTGGATCAGAAGATTGTATGGCTTCATCCATGGCGGTTGAAAGGATTATTGCATGTTTGTACATGTACATCTGTACAACAATTGATTTGAAGAAAGCAGTCGTCTGGGATTTGGCACCGTGTATATGTGGTGTTAGCCGACGTTTCGGAGGAACGTATCGCCTCCATCTTCTGGGTCGAATACGCCGAGAAAGATAGCAGTGTGAAAGCACGTAGCAGCGCGATGTTCTCCTCCGAAACGTCAGTTGACTTTCAACGGACTACACTGTGTTATATCCCGGAAGATATTACTCTTCAAATCTGGATCAGAAGACTGTATGGCTTCATCCTTGGCGGTTGAAAGGATTATTGCATGTTTGTATATGTACACCTGTACAACAATTGATTTGTATTCACAGCTTTTTTCTGAAAATCTTACTTGATTAGTTTATCAAAAACGAACGAAAAACCCGGCAATATTAAGCCATAAAAGCAAACCATGATATTTTACTAACAGCATTTTACATAACATAGTTATGTCTCTGTGTTTACGTAATTAAGCACTAAGCCATGAAGGCGTAAGAGGGAGTGTATATATAGATCCAAGTTTTCTTGGTCTCGGAACTAACTGGATGTGAATGGCCAGTTTCACGCCCCAGGAAAAGAGACCCCGGTACGCAATGGGTATGAGGCTGCATGAGTCACAGAACCGGTCCGGACGACGTGGAGACAGACATGTAAAACCACCTAATAACTATCTGTAATACTACTTTATTGTTTTAGTGCGCAATTAACATGGCTGTGGGTTTCGAAATGACACAGATATTTGGTTTATTTTAGAGTCCAGCTCTAAATGAAGTCTTCAATGACTCAACGTATTTGCTCTTCACACAGCTTTAATTTAATGCTAACCATATATTTTAATGCGTACAACTACTTATCTTGATTATTTATATAGAATATATGGAAACCCCTCCACTCACTGTAGGGACGCTTCTAATCGGGGAATGGCGGTACCGTGGACTCTTAAAGTATGAAAAAATTACTATCTATGGTATTTTTTTGTTTGTTTATAGTGTGGTGGCCTAAGTCTCTTGTACTGCGGCCACTTCTGGCCTATTGTACCAGCCCCATATGATAGGTGAGGGTGATTGTGGAGCAATTGGTGGAATGAAGATTGGCAGGGGAAACCGAAGTACTCGGAGAGAACCTACTCCAACGCCACTTTGTCCACCCCAAATCCCACTTGGCCAGACCCGGGATCGAACCCGGGCCGCCGCTGTGGGAAGCCGGCGACTAACCGCTTCAGCTATGGCGCGGCCCATCTATAGTATATTCCAGAGATATATGGTGTAGTAAACGTAGCTTGGTAAAAAACACCCAACAATTTTGAAATTAATTCTTTCAATATTTTTAATAATTCTAAGTTACGCGGCTCCACGCATATTTCTTAACGTTAACTATATAACTGTTCCCACAATGCATAGTCTAAATCCGTTTCTCCTTGTTTCATACACAGGCTACCAAATAAGAATTAGGCTGTAGGCGCCAGATGCTTATTTTTTTTTTATTTCTTGGGGTGGGGTGAGACTCAGTCCACTTGGTACGTCGGCCCCTAATTGGCCTATTGTACCAGCGCCGGATGACAGATGATGAATGTGGAGCAGTCGGTGGAATGAGAATTGGCAGGGGAATCCGAAGTACTCGGAGAAAACCTGCCCCAGTGCCCATATTACCTGACCTGGGCTCGAACCCGGGCCGCCGCGGTGGGAAGCCGGCAACTAACCGCCTCAGCTATAATACGGCCTCGTGTTAGGCGCTAACTTTTGTATGATGACCCATTAAGAGAAAACTAGTAACAGTTTGATCTGACGCTCATTTTAATTAGGGTTTACATAAAGGACCTATGACATTAAAATTTATTTCGCCAAATAAATGTTAGTATCTCCCCTCCCCAACAAGGAACTCCATCTGTTTGCTTGTAATAGTTTAGAAAACGGCATTTGGGGACTCACAGACGTGTCATGTCTTCACTCGAACCACTACGTGCGGTGATGTCACGTTATTCATGTCCCTTAACGCCAACATCAGAATGTCAAAGGTTCCCCAGTGGGGCTATAATGGGGACGTGTGGACGCCGATGGGAGAGCTGCGAACTATGAAGGAGCGGTGTTGGGACACTTCGAGGCGTAATCTCCATACTTAGTTTGAGGGAAACGGAATGCGTGTGTTATCTCACAGTAGCTGTCACAGAATGGCCGACAGGGTCACAAATCTACCTCGTGCTTTCTGAATACAGGCAAATAGTAACCATGCCAATATAACAGAACATACGCCTGCCTATCCATGTTGTTCCCCTTTACTTCTCTTTAACTGATCATTCTAATAACATCTGACAGAGAACAAATTATGCGGCTCCTAATTATGCAATTTTATCCGTTTTCATGTCATGTTCCCTCTTTATAAAAATACTTCTCAGTATCTTCTTCTCAACAAGACACATTAATATACTAATTAATTACAATAATAATAACGTGAACATACTATAGACATGGAAGTTTGTTCACCTGCCGGTACATGTAATATGGGTTTTGCCTCTTTACTTTATTCGTAGTTTCGACGGAGTTAGAGCCTTCAACTTCTATACTTATGTAGGGACTTTAACTGAAAGATGAAGCCCATGTGGGGGCGGAGTCGAATACCTCCAGTGTAGCCCTGGGAGTCGTATGAGGCGATGAATTAGGATCCCAGAGTCTGGGTGTATAACTCGGCCACTCTGTTCCTCGGGGATACAACTATTGGGACCTGGCCCTCCAAGTTTGGGAAGTCTCAAATATGAGACACTAAATTATGGTCATGAGCCCCGCGGGACCGTGATCTGAGAATGTCCGAACTGGCGAGAGCAACATGCAACATTAGAAACAAAAATTCAGTACCGCGACCAACTTAATTTCTGACGTTCGGGTTTAGTTAATCTGGTACAGATTTAATTTCGCACGACACGAAAGCGAAGTCAGTTTTGAAGTGACTAAATCGGAAGTCACCGCATGATTATCCATACTCATAATGTTAGAAATATATTATTGTGAATAATGATATTAATATTCGATATACTTATTACAATCGCGTGCTACATTCCTGATGTAATTTGTGTACACATTTTCAGCCCACAAAGCGATCGTCGAATTTTACATATTTCTATATATCGCAATTATTTTTGACTAACCACTCCATAGCTCTTTCAAGCGTTAAGCTCCGATCGGAGTTACAGTGATTCACAATACCAAAATACGCATTTTACTTTGATGTGTGGTGGTAATTTAATTAGTCATATTTTATAATTTATTTGTGTGTTTCTATCTTAACTGATTTCATCCGCTAAGGCCACAGAAAGAAAACGTTTCAGACATCCTTCAGCGCACAAAATGTGGTTCCGATCTCTTTCAGTGTACATAAATATAATATCGCATTTAAAACTCGGAACTCGTGTAAGTTATACATATGCTCGCTGTGAATTCAGTATAGGCCCTTCTCTATTGAATGGTGAAAGAAACAGAAACGTGACCTTAAGCAATTCATCAGGCAACGTCTGATTACAGTGTTTTTGCTTAGCACCGCAACATCAGTTATGGATACAAGCTGTACCCTGGACGTTGGGTAAACATGCGTGATATAGGCAATTCTTTGACTGCAAAGCAAGTTTACCTGACGACTGTCAAATCGATAACCACGTAACATACATCATACACAAGACCTTTATTTTTCCCTCACGACTGACAGCTATCACAAATATGTAATAAAATCGGCTATACTACGCCTATATTAATCTGTGTTCTTCTCATTATTTCTAGGCTGATTAATGGTAGTACTCAAACAGAATAAAAGTGCCCTGTAGCAACAGCTTACTTGTATATTATGACATTAATGACTTGAACCTATCCTTTTGTAGCCTGAATTATTTCATAAGGAAATTATGTTTATCAGCACCTTCTTGTTATGTTATATGGGCTGTTTTATGCCTACAGGTACGGTCTATGTTCATGCATATCTCTGTTATGATGTGTCAAGAGTGACGGCTGCAATGTGCAAATTTATTGGGGCATCCATCTGGCAGGATTTACATTTTGCCCCCGTGAAAATGTTGGTGACTGCTAGCAGATGGCATCTACAACTTAATGTGAGATTTGAACCAAGATTAACTACCTAACTAGCTAACTCCATGGAGCTGAGCCCTTCTTGAGAAGCCGCCAGTTCGAGAGCCATTTAAGAATTTCTTAACATTTTATGGAACACGAAGGTTCATAACCGTGTTCACAAGAGCCCTCCACTAATCACTATCCTGAGCCAGATAAATCCAGTCAGTACCACCCAAGCTTATCCTTCAAAGATCCATTTTAATATCACCCTCCCGCCTATATCTAGGTCACAGTGGCTCTTTCCTTCTGGGCTTCGCACCAAGATTCTACATAGATTTCTAATCTCTCCCATGTGTGCTACATTCCTACAAATCTCACGCCACTTGACTTGACCATTCTAATTATATTTGTACTTGGCGAAGGGTACAAGTTTTGAAGCTCCTCACTGTGCAATTTCTTCAACATCCTACCACTCCACACCTCTTCAGTGTAAATATTCTTCTCCGTACCCTGTTCCCAAACACCCTCGGTCTGTGTTCTTCTATTGAGGTCAGAAACGAAGTTTCACGCCCATGCTAAACCACAGGCAAAATTATAGTTTTGTATGTTCTAAGGGCCTATTAGTTACCTTCATGTTATGATTTTGCCCTGTAGTCTGGTGACGAGACAGTTACATCTACATACACATATACCAGACTGTTGCCTGAAATTCCCGTTAAGAAGGGAAGGAGTATGGATGGGAAATTCGAGACGGAAAGTTGGATCTTGAGGATGACATCCCCTGCACGGATAGTTAACACCTTCCAACACGAAGTGATTCCGCTTGAAAAAAAAAAAAAGAACTTACTGTATGGACCTCAATTTTCGCAAGAATTCCGTCTCAATAGACATTCCTAAACCTTCATTCTTTCAGATATAAAGTACATTCAAAATGAAGCCAAACGTAAGTCGGGAAGCACATAGACGGGAGCTAACAGTGTGTACGTCGTTTGCCTTCAACAGAGGCAACACTAGTGCAGGCTTATATCTTCTGGGCTATAGCACCATAAACCTCAATGAAAGTAACATGTTGCCACCATCCTCAGGACTCAAGGGTAAGCCAAGCAAGATACCAGCATGAAGCAGGCAACATGCAGAGCATTTTTTTCCCAGAAGACAGAACTCTTCACAACCACCGCTGTCTTAACCTCAAATTCGGCTGTCGCATTATTGGAAACTTAAGTGTTTGTGTGCATTCATTAATTATACTTAAACGTTAGACTACAGAGCATTATTCAGTTTCCTGTACACCATGAAGAAGGGCTGAACACTAGGACTGAGGTTATCTGAATCGCGTTCCTTGGAAGACAATTTTTGATACGATTTTGCATTGGGCACAAGTGACACGGGATATTGCACTAAGAATCGTAGGGTAGATGGAAGGATCCTAACTATTTTACAGATAATGTTTACGAGACAAATGACTACATATAAAATAACATACTGAAATCAATAATGGGCCAATACATCAATACATGTTTCTATGCGTGTAACATGCAGTCTTGATTTACTTCAGCCCTCAGTCCTTGTTCTGCGTATCTAAAGCACAGTGCCTGACTGCCTGGCAGTAGCCTGACAACGGCTGATCCGAACCGGTTCTCAAGTTTAGAATATTATTCATTTTGTGTGGGGGAGGGGAGGGTTTAAATGTTTCCGAAAGATCTCCTGCAGCTCCATTCAATCACTGCAACAAAATTTAAGATATTTTGTATGGTCAATTTTTCTGTAAGTTTAGCTCAGAATTGCTTCTATAACTTTGTAACTTATTACTTTCGAGCGCTTTTAAAAACAGAAAAATTAACGTTCCTCTAACACAGGCTTATGAGCCGGGATAGCGTAGGTATAGTGACAGGCTACGGGTTGGACGATAAAGGGTTTGGAGTTCGAGTCCCGGTAGGGTCAAGAATTTTCTCTTCTCCACGTTGTCCAGATCGGCTTTGGGGCCCACCCAGCCTTCTATCGAATGGATACCGGGGGCTTTTACCCTGGCGGGAAAGCGACCGGGGCGTGAAGCAGACCACCACAGCTGTAGGTACACTTCGGCACACCCCAGGTCCAATGTGGACGGAATGTTCCCTCAAATGAACTGCGAGCACTGTCTCCAATTTAGGTGCGTTACGGGCTGGATCACAGCTCACGCTCTAACTCCATAGTACAGAGTTTCTCATGATGAGCTGACAGTTGTACAGCTACTCAAGAAATCCAATGCCCTCAATGGAACCTGTTCACAAGAGGTCATTAACCGTTTCACCTTATTTCGTTCTTCTCCTTCCCATCAGTTTCTTCTTCTAGTCACAAACTTTGATTTAGTGATTATAACTGAGAATAAGCCGGTCACGGTAGCCTAGCGGTCTAAGGCATGTACTGTCTTCGCTCGCTTTGAAACCGGTATTGTGGGTCCGAATCCCACTGAGGGCATGGATGTTTAGTATGTGTGTGTGCGTTTTTCTGTGTTTGTATACTCGTAGAGGCCTTGCGACGAGCTGATCACCCGCCCAAGGAGTCCCACCGAATGTCTAAGATGTAGTAGGCCAAAGTGAAACGGAGAGTTTCATGGAGGTAGGTAAGGCCCAAATTAGGGCTGTAGCGCCAAAGAAGAAAAAACAACTGAGAATATATACAGTGACAGTGATGAGTATTGTGTGGATGAGACTGAATGAATACCTTTGGTAAGGACAACTGGGTAACACAAAGAGACATCCTTAGATTCTCAAGTGAATTTCTGAACACAACACACTCTTACATACCCAGTAGGCCGCGCCATAGCTCAAGCGGTTAGTCGTTGGCTTCCCACCGCGCCGGCACGGGTTCGATCCCGGGGTCTAGTCAAGTGGGATTTGTGGTGGACAAAGTGGTGCTGGGACGGGTTTTCTCAGAGTACTTCGGTTTCCCCTGCCAATCTTCATTCCACCACATTCTCTATCATCATAATCACCCGGGGCAGGCTACAATAGGTCGACCAGAGGCCGCCGTGCCGAGTGCACCCAGTTGGACTCCACCCCCCCCCCCACCAAGCAAATTAAAAATAAATTACGTACCCAGTACAGCCATAAGCCAATGAATATCTGTCGTCAAATTCGTATTATTAGAAGAAGCATTTTACATTATATTATATAAAGGTAGACGCTATAACAGACATGTATAGTCCTTCCCACCATACAAATATACTGACAATTAACTAAAGGATTTCAACGTAACATTATCGACCAAAAGTACAAATATTATTCATTCTAGGCAAGAAAAAAAATATTTTAAGCCGTCTGAAACCGATCAGCGCAGAGTTCATTATAAATAACCCATAAAAGAAACATAGACTGTTTGGTTAATCGGATTATTTCGCACTGCACAGGTTGATCAAATAGAGTTTTATATACACAGAGTATAATATGAGTGACGCAGGCTTCGCTTGGCTGCGCACGCTCCTTGCACAGTTGAGCAAGAGTTGGCTCCCACACTCTGACGGCTCGAACCTTCACCTTCCTGACCCCACCTCAGAGAAGCTCAGCTGCACCAGTTCCGCTCACCTTATCCCAACACGACACTTAACGTAAGAATAATCACTTCTACAAATCCAAATTAGTCAAATGTGTTCTTGTCCTGTGTAGATTAGTACAATAATTCGTTGATTTTAGGGCATAACATATCACGAGTTAGTAGACTCGCCTGAAATTAGATTCCTTCAAACCTGACGAACATACAAAATATTTGAAGTAGATAATGACATTTGACATTAATATGAATCCCAATATTTCGGTGGACTAAATCAGAAATCGAACGTGGCGTTTCAATTTGTCTGTTGCAGTCAGGTGACACGAACCAAAGCCGTTGTTTGTAATAGTGAATTTTCGGCCTTCCAGCCAGTTGTACATCAGCCGTGAAAGAACTCAAGACATCCTAAGGAGTATGGAATTGCGCATTCCCACGCATGGGTTGATTTATTTACGGAATAAATCTGCATTCTCTATTAGACATATTGAAATGTGTGATTTCCACGAATGGAAATGAACAATTTGAACGTGGAAATTGCCGATTCGGTTATGTAGTAACTACCAAAAACGAAATTAAAAGAAAAGTGAAGGAGCAAAAAAGATAAATTGCGAAGGGAAGGAAAGCATAAAAGACAGTCAGAAAGGAAAAATCAAAGAAAATTTTGAAAATATACGCAGAATGAGTAAGGGAATGGAGAAGGAAAGAAACAGAACCGAACAATTTGGAATGCGGACTTCCCTTACTTTCTTGTGAACCTCTCGATATCAGAATTTGAAAGAGACACGCTACTACAGTATTTCCCACATATGTTCAAAGGAAACGCAACGCAATGTAGAGTCTTCACCTTCAGCCTACTGGTGGTACGCTTTATTTCCTCTGAAGCGAAATTCCTTACTCGGAAACATGTGGTGAATACACCGGAAGTACCGAGTCCATCCAGTGCGCCTGTCTTCACACAAGAATGGTTAACGGACCACCTGGTCACGTTGCTGCATCATTCAGGAGGAAATATTATCCGAACTGCTTCCGAAAGTTTCCTTAAATAAGATACACATTGCAGTAAGACTACAACCTCATAATAAATAGTAAATTCAATTGACGTGTTTAGGGCAAAGTATAGTAATAATTAATTTAATGATTAAAAATAAAATTGTATGAATAAGGTTTAGTTCCTTTTCATAAAGGTAAGCGTAGGTTAAAATTCGGCACAAGTTTTCCAGATATTATGGATGAAATTAGGTTATTTTAATGACGCCTTCATAGGGGTAGACGGTGGACTTCTGTAAAAATAAGTTATAATTTAGAAACGAAATGTTCCAAATATTTACAACAGCAATTAAAATCAAATCCATTATCGCGCCATTATGTGTTTCAGAATAGACGCCATAACACTGCAGCAACTGCTTTATTTCAACATCCCGTCTCATTGAACAAAATAAAAATTGAACAAAAATTGTTGGTATCTAACACATGTTTAGTTCCGCAGATATTTAGCAACTCTCAGAAAAATATCTTAAACTTGTTTTTCTTTATATTCCAGGTAATGCAAACTTTGGTCTTCATTCCTTGCTATGTAATAATTTGGATCATCCTAATACTGTAAGAAAGTTCACACAACAAATGAGGTGAGACTATTAAGAGTACAACGTGTGACGTTTGGATGCGTGCGCATCTATTGTAAGCTGGGAAATAGTAGCCATATCCAGGAATTCTCGTAATTTGATTCAATTGGGGATAATTGTAGGATACTCCCCTAATAAGATTCTTCTTCTTCTTTTCATGTTAGGCCCTCTGGCTTGTTCCCATCATAATTATTCCGGAACTATGGATCTTACAGACAGATGGTAAGATTCCCTGGACAGGTGATCAGTCCTGTCGCAAGGCCGACACCTGTACAGAACAACCCAAACACAGAAGAAGCGCGAACAGGCATCCATGCCAAGTGTGGGATTGGAATCCATGATCCACGTGTTTGAGCGAACGAAGACATTTCATGCCTTAAACCGCCCAGCCACTGTGATCGGCTTAAACGTAAGTATGTAAAGAAGTTTTCTAGAGCCCCCCCCTTCCTCGGAAATGTGTTGTGGGCTCTAGTGATTGTATTCTAATTTAGATCTACGACTTCGCGGAAATGTTTCTGTCAAAAGCATGCAGGAGCATATACATATTTTGGTTTCCCACTGTAATATTATATATACTTTCTAATTTTCAAATTTCAGTTCCCTATTAGAAAGTGGATGCATACAAGTTAATCAGATCTACAGATCATGTTTCGTTTTTAGAAGTGTGACTCTAATAGCCGTATTTAAATATTATAAACGTGGGGTTATACAACTGACTCCAAGAAACAGAGTTCGTCTTGAGAAGCTATTAGTTACTCAGCTGGAAAAGAAATCTGAAGCCATCTATACAAGAAGAAGACTCATTAACTTGCTCAATAGAGACCTCCAGCTATACTCAGTCCACATGCTACCAACCTAACTGCTCCATGCTCAGTAACATTCTTCCGCCCATAGCTGCCACCCTTCCAAGTAGTTTGTAGTCTTCTATTTTTCAGACTACTTTCATTTTTGCCTTTATTTTGACACTTTTCCAGTCTGCGGTCGTATATTCTATCTTCCGCGTGCGAATCGAAGTTTCACAGTCATACAAAACTACAGATAAAATTATGGCCTTCACTTATACTTGAGTGCGTTTTTGATTTGTTGTTGTCGTCCCCGCAACCTCCAGTCTAACATATCTTTGAAAGATTTACTAGCTATATTCTGTTTGAGTTTTGGTGATGTGATATTGGGATGTTGTAAACAATTACTTAAACGTTGTGCTGCGTTTATTTATAGACAACCGCCCTACCTAAAGACTGACAGAATTTGTGTATTTCTTCTGGTATTTATCTTTTACCACATACAGAATATACAATAAAAATATAAATTCAATGAATATTATAACTCAATTTCTGCATAACGTAATTATGACAGAAGCCAATAGCTTGTCTAACCATATAAAGACTGAATTTCTTCCAAATATTGTATTAAAAATTAAGCCCGTAACCTCTCAGGAAACTACTGGTTTCTTGTGAGAACCATACGAAATATAAAATACACTGTGTGAGCCGACTGTAGAATTTTATTGTGTTAAGAGCTGATGGTACACGTAGAATGACTGTGCTCTGACGGGTCAACAGATGGACAGCCGACACATGTGCACGTCAAGCTTAACTGCTATACCACGTAACCCTTCTTCCGTTACTTCTAAGGGCCTAATGGCAAAGTGTACTACTACTGGTTTATGCTTGCCTCGCAGCCTGTATCCCAGATATCATTGAACCAGTAACAGCCTACGATCAATCCGCATTTACGAAAATATTTCAAAACGTAATAAGCAGTTCCTGAAAACGGTTCCACTCAGCATACAAAAACACAGAGACCCTGACCAAATAAGAATAATTCGTATATGTTGAAATATTAACAAGGCTGAATACCTCAGGAACAGACAGGCGGAATGACAAGCCTATACACATTTCAAACTGGAGGCACAATTCCTATTACTTTTATATAGATCATTAACTGAAAAAGTAGGGCAAATATTTAAAAGACTTCACAGTAACAAACAAAATAATCCGCAAAACTTCTGTAAAGGTTTGTCACGAAATACATTAAGTTTATAAATATCACAATAAAAAAGCATCACTTGTACTTTTGCAAAAATGAAAATATCAGAATTTTAATAAAAGTGTTTACTTTTGATTTCGATAGAGATATAAAACAACTTGCAAAATTCCACAACCTCAATATGAGATTCCACGTGAATAAGACCAAAACCTTCCTGCTCTTCTCTTTATCATGTTCCCTGCTTTTGGCTTTCTTTTGCTTTGCATTTGTATGTGAGTAGTACAGACATGCGTAATGCAATCGCTAGGAAACGGCCGTGTGTGCCGAGCCGCATTTCTTATAGATCCTCCATGAAGAGCAGTTACCTTCAGCTCAGGGTAGTCCAAAGCAGCAATAAGTTTAGTAGATCTACTACTCATTTTAATTTATTTCATTGATGTGGGTATGAGTTTATAACGCATGGTATATCCTGCTGGAGCGCTAATTTGAAAATAAACTACGCAAGGGTTACCTACAATAAAAAAATTCAGTTTAACATTAATTTTAAATGTGTATACATTTCTTCAGTATACTTACAGACTTAGATGATTTAAAAGCGGCCTCCGTAGTGTAGAGGTAACGTTCCCACCACATGACTCGTAGTACGCGGGTTCAAATACCCGGCGGAGGTCGTCGAATTTTTAAGGGCGGAAAAATTCAGGGAACAAGTCCTCCGGGAGGGACTTTAAGCCGTGGGTCCCGTGTCGTAGCTTTACGGCACGTAAAAGAACCTCATATCTCCAAAGGAGATCACTGAGCCAAATTAACGGACGTTTCCTGCCCAACAGCAGTCTCTAATACCTCTGGTAGATGGGGGAAGCATTATAGATACCTCTCAGCTAGTAGAGCCGGTCTCGCTGGCTGGGCGGGACTGAGGGTAAGCACCAGTACCGGTAGGATATAGAGACTGGTAGAAATCATAGAGGGAAGCACAATGGACCAATACAGGTCTCAGTGCATGGGAAAACCCACCCTCTCCAATAACTAACTAACTAACTAGATGATTAAAAGAAATGATATACACACATTTCAAAGTTTTCTTTTATATTTGGTCTCTAAGTGAAAAGGTCGCCATGTGATAGAGTATGTCGGGAATGGAACAGCATTTGATAAGTAAAAATAAAATAAATTAGATATACTTCGTTGATTGTTTCACATTTCATTTTTATTTAAATGAAATGATTCATCACCACCATCACGGATCTTACTATTAGCTTGTTCCGGTTCCAAAAACTAAAACTGTCTTCTTATATTACTTGCCAGAAGTCTGTTGTTTCTTCTTCTTCTTCTTCTTCTTTTTGTTTTAAAATGATAGATCGGCTTGGGTATTTGGCCATCATTCCTTCCAACGATTCTAAGCACTTCCTTTAGGATATTTTGTTTCTGTATTGATACATATTATTCCCCGTTCACGGAGACAGCAGAAACATGTTTGCTTGAGGATCTCAGGATGAAGACTAGAGGATCGTAATAAAATGAAAGTGATTTTAACGCGTTGACGCAATGTTTGTTCGTGTTTAGATTACTCGAGCACCACATAAATTTCTGCTATTTAAATTCAATTTTGCAGTTATGGTTGAGCGCCAGGGATCATATCCGGTGCCAAACTACAAAAAGATGAACATGAGTCCGAAATTAAGATGAACCTTAGCACCATGGATTATTTTTCAAAAGATAATATTCGCTTAGATACTCACGAAATTCTCCGTCTTCTGTGGTAGAGGAAAGTTAGACGTAATTTTCGTAAGAGTCCATCTAAACAAGGCAAAATGGTAAAGGTAAAATTGTCCCTGTGTTTAACTAATTAACCACTGCGCCAATAAGACGTATGGGGGTGTGGATGTACAGATCCATATTTTCTTGACCTTGGCACTAGCTGGAGGTGAGTGTTCGGCTACACGACCCGGCCTCTTTACCACCGGAGAAAGAGCTCCCCGTACCCATTGGATAGAAGGCTGAGTGGACCCCAGTGTCTGCCTGGACGAGTGAAGAAGAGAACATTCTTGACCCTACAGGGAATCGAGCTCCGACCCCTCTGTCGTCCAGCCCTCAGCCATTTGCTATATCGACTGCGTTATCCCAGCTCCTCCCATATAAGCAAGATAAACCGTTAAAAATGTCCATATAAACGTACATTTGTGAAAATTTCAATAGAATTAACAAAATCACAAAGTGGTATGCTCATTATATATGGACCTGGCGGTTATGGATCACCTGCTGGTAAAATTTGGCATCATACAGAATCTTAAGATATATTGAAATACTACTTAAAAATAAAAAATAGGAATAGCATAATATTATTTTCCATATTTTTTTGTAATATCATTTCTTATACTCTGAACACAAATAAAATTAAGGAAAACAGAAAGGTCCATAACCTCGCGGGATTCAAATTCTTACAGCCAGATTTCAATGACGGTTCATATTCTCCCAGTAACTGTCGCAACACGTTAACGTGTATCCATGTAGAATGTTATATGGTGGACACCCCTTTGTGTGATAAATACAAACGACTACAGAGTCCTGACGTAACCGCTACAGTAGGTGCCTGCCCCTCCTTTGAACGGGACCACGGAACCATGTTTTAACTTTGACCGTCCCTTGTAAAGCTTAAACCACAGCACCGCTCATAGTTACAACCGCCTTTCATCGGTACACCTTTCTTTACCCTTAAGACTCAACATCTACAGTCTGTCTTGAGCTGTCGAAGCAAATGCAACTTCACTAGATTTATTATATACAACAGCGGCTATTTCAGACGGAGAAAACAATACGGAATTCTAGTTTGTAGCCTTACATTCTTGAATAGGGATTAATTAAACCATTCAGCACCAAGCAATGATGGCATATGGGGGAGTGAAGGTATATCTGCAACTTTCTTACCTGCTACATGGAAACCACTGTTAAATTTCTAGACCAAGACGCTTTCCCTCCAGAATATAATAGGGTAACCGGCTTAGCGACTGGCTACGGGCTCGACGACCAAGAGGTTGGACTTCGAGTCCCAGTAGAGTCAACAATTTTCTCTTCTCCACATCATCCAGACCGGTTATGGGGTACACCCAACTTCCTATCCAATGGGTACTGGGGGATATTCCCTGGGGGTAAAATGGCCGGGGCCTGAAGCTGAGACTCACCTCCAACTAGTGCCGAGGTTAAGGAAATGTGGATATACCAACTCCACATACGCCTTCATGGTGCACTGCTTAATTAGTTAAGCACAGGGACAACTTTAACTTTACGTTACCAGTTGTACAAAAGGCTGGATAGGCCCCACAGCCAGTATGGAAGGTACGAAGAAGAGAAACATCTCTTGCTCCTGCCAGGATTCAAACCCCAATTTCTCGCTAGTCCAACGCGCAGCCTAGTAGCGACACCAACAGAACTAGCCCGGATACACATTTATTTTAAACATTCTAGCTCACTCTATGAAGGGAAGTACGAATCTAAACTCTGGTGACGTCACCTGTCAAGTACTCGCCTTTGGACCTGATCGTGTTCTTCAGTCCATGCAGACATTGCTACAAATCATTTCCCACAAGTCCTCTAAATACGGGGGGCACGCGGTAGTGTACTTGGTTGAGGCACTATGCTACAAGCCGGAAGGTCGTGGGTTATAGTCCCGAATGAGGTGGATTTTTCAAATGACCTAATCCTTTCAGCCGCACTATAGCCTTGGAGTCGACTCAGCTTCTAACAGAAATGAATACCGGGAATCTTTATGGGGGTAAAGGGCAGCCGGCGCGTAAGGCTGACAAATTTACCGCCATCTGTGAGCCGATTGTCTAGATATTGCGGGCCCTTCGACGTCTCACAATCCTATGGGCCTCCACGGCCTGTTACATTGATAGTTTTACTTTTAAAAACGGTCCTCATATGAATTTCTTGTTAAATTGTCCCGCAATCACATCCTTCCAGGGACATACGTGGCCATATGGAGCCAAGTCAGGACCGTATTATGAACGATGTAATACTGCAATGTCCTGGTCAAGAGTGGCTTTATTTAAAGTGATGTACGAGGAGAAGAACTGAGGAAACAAATCTGCTTAGATGTTTTAGGAAAAATTTGGACGTGCAAGCGCTTCGGAAAATGTAATGAC
The DNA here is from genome assembly GCF_002891405.2 of Cryptotermes secundus. Taxonomy (NCBI): domain Eukaryota; kingdom Metazoa; phylum Arthropoda; class Insecta; order Blattodea; family Kalotermitidae; genus Cryptotermes; species Cryptotermes secundus. The sequence continues at coordinate 495,855 of NW_019724587.1, read as the reverse complement.
TGGTGTTGGGACTTGGGTCCTCGTGCTGCGAAGATGTAAAACATAATTATCCGACTGAGTGTCTGTTCTCATTCAACATTTCTTGTGTATCAAACCTTCGGAAACGTGAAAGGAAAACACCGAGTTCACAACTGAGGATAAATAATTCAGACATAGATATTTACTTCGATATAAGGAAATCAGATTTTTATGTGACGTGATATTTTCATTTTGGCATTCCAGTTTTTCAAGTTCTTGGCCACTTTAGTCTACTGTATTCGAGAGTTTGACCTTTTGTTTCTTCGTCGTATCAGAAGGTACAAATTCCATAACCGGTGACTACTATCTGAAGTTCTGGTACTTCCATGGTCTTCTTAACAAGTCCGAATATATTCGTTTACTTCTCATGTTTTAAACAGACAAAAAGACAAACAAACAGTAAACATACTATATCAAACAGCTTTTACTTCAACAACCAAACTAAATGCTATCAGATGCTGGACACAAACTGCAAATTAATATGCCTACATGAATAAATGCGTGAGCTCATCTGTTCTGTCACTTTCAACAAGAAATCATCAATCCAGGTGTGCTTCATATATCATATACTGAAATCTAACTTCTAATTTTGTGGGTAAATACACGTATATCCTTCATCCCATGTAACAATTAGGCTGCAGTATACCAAAGTGAAGCCGGCCACGGTAGCCGAGCGGTCTAAGGCATGTACTGTCTTCGCTCGCTTGGAAACCGGGATCGTGGGTTCGACTCCCACTTAGGGCATGGATGTTTGGTTTGTGTGTGTGCGTTTTTCTGTGTTTGTGTACAGGTAGAGGCCTTGCGACGAGCTGATCACCCGCCCAAGGAGTCCTACCGAATGTGTAAGATCTAGAAAACCGAAGTGAACGAAGAAGTTCATGGAGGTAGGCCTAGGCCCACTGGGGCTGTAGTGCCAATGAAAAGAAAAATACCAAAGTGAAAGCCTATCTAATGGTAGCACTGTCCGGGTGGGGGAACGAAGATTAGATGAACGCGAGCAGTCAGCTTCACGTCCCTGCCGCTTTACCACCTGGGAATAATTCCGGTACCCATAAGGCAGGAGGACGAATGAGCCCCAGAGCAGGTCAGGGCACTGTGAAGTACTGAAAAATCTTTTGTCTAAGCTGGAAATTAAACCCTGGGTGTCCAAACCGCAGCCGTCGCTTTACTGTCTGAGCTATTTTGGTTCATGAAAATCAATTACTAAAGAATAAACCGATTATGAATACCTACTGATTACCTGCTAAAGTATAATGTTGCTTAAATAATAATTTATTTCGTGGTTTCTGATAAATATTGAAATCAGCTGCAGAAATAAGGCCCAAGAGCATGTTAGAAGTCCCAACAAATTACCTTTATGCATTTCTGCGTAGCGGACATTGTTTTATCAAGAGAAATGACCGCAGCAAATTGTATTACAGCCTCATTTCACAGTAATATCCTCAGAAGCCTTCGGATTGTGTACATTACTTCTAAGCAAATTAATCCATTACATGAAACAGAACAATCTGATGTCCACCTCAGATGCCAAAGGCGCGTCCACATTACTCGTGTTCGTGCTCGTGTTCGCCAGGCTTGTGCTCCTCGGGAAACTCGTGTGGCTTTTACTTGTGTTCGTAAATCTTCGTCCACACTACCTCAGTTGTTCACCAGGCTTCGGCGCGTGAGGATCCGTATATTTACTCGTAGTGTGTATAGGCTGTAGTCATATTTTAATTTATTGGCTACAGTTTTTAAATTAAAAATTTAAAATTTGCTTGTCTCGTGACTTGTCATATCGTCCACATTACTCGCGAGCATAGCGAGTCACACGAGCACGAGTAATGTGGACGCGTCGTAACAGATGCAACCAGGAACTGAAGCAGAGTAATGTAATGCATTCTTTGCGAGTGGATACGACACATTGCTTTGTGTCAGGGCTGGAACACACACAGCGACATCGGTCGTACGATGTCCGTACGGTTCATGTCGCATCAAGTAGTAGAATATAAAGTGTAGTCTTAGCTTTCATACATGACGACATGTGACCCGTACGACAGTCGGAGAACAAAGAAATGTATTTGGTCGCTCTAGTGTGAAAGGAGGTCGTACGGCAAAAAATCGTACGACATTCTTCTGCACGAAATAATTCTGGCAACAATAATTGTGCTTACGGAAAAATTAAGTTCAAGGAATTATGTAAAGAAGAAGAGAATAACTCCGCAATCTCGTGGAGCTTCCACAACAGCCCTACTTTAGTACCGCCTTATTTTGACGAATTAGGACCTCTGACCTATTCCCATTTAGAAACTGATCTGAAAATATGCCAGTTTGTGAAGTTCCTTGGACGGGGGACCAGCCCGTCTTAAGGCACACATACTAATTCTGATTATAAAGTAAACAGAAGTTTTAATCAATTTCGGAGAAACTACGTTCTAGCGGAAAACTTGTCCTGACTTTTATAATATGTCACATTACGCCATGAGCCGCTCACAGTGGCCGAGCGTTCTAAGCCATGAACCATCTTCAACCGCTGAAACACTTGGGTCGTGCGTTCGAGGCGCACTCAAGGCATGGATGTCTGTGTTTGTGTTGTTCTGTGTGTAGGTAGCGGCCTTAAGATGGGCTGATCCCCCGTTCAAGTAGTCGTACCGACTGTGTATAGGATTAAGTAAATGAAAAAGCTTCCAAGTTCCACAAGCTCTGTAAAGCCATAGATAGATATTATATCATGTACGTAATTACTCGTATTTGCGAATATGGTATTAGAGTTCCGATAGCTGGTATTTAGTTCTTATGTACGTCAAACTTTCACAAGCAAACAAGACACCCAGAAAATTTGTGAAACTTAAGAGTGCTTTATAACGCAGAGACAGTAAGGCTGTTTCTAACTATGAGATATTATGCTCACATTACATGAGGTTACTTTAACAAAACAAAAACAAAAAAAAAATAGAAATACTGTAGTGGCAAAAGTTTCATTTTCTTGCATTTAATCAAATATTCAATACCTCTATCAATGGCTGACATAGACGCTGTATAAATTAAAGAGATATATTTTTGTTGTTGTGTGTTCTTGAAATTTACTTCCAAATGAGTACTTCTATACATAGGTATTTCCGTGTTTATTGTTTCTAACGACGCTGTCAGTATTTCAGACTGTAGGATATCGAACGACAGGGTAATTACCGTATAAGCCCGAATATAAAGAGACCTGGAATTTAAGGCAACGCCCTGTTTCTGCGATGAGAAAAACAGAAAAAAAGAAATGTTTTATTTTGACAAGATTTAATATGTCATGTGGATCTGAAGGTTTTAATCAGAAAGAAATGCATTATTTTTATTCTTAAGAACATGAAAATACGCGACCCACATCTTATAACAAGAATTCTGAAAAAAAAAGGAACCTCGCCTTGTATTAAGGAAAATATCGTAACTGAAAAGGAAAACCATGAAACACTTCAATTTGGATAATCCGAGTCCCTCCTGGGAATCTAAACTGCCACCTAAAGGATAAGAGTCAGTTAAGAAGCTTGCTCTGTACCTCTTAATTCTAAACAAATAAAATTCGATTAGTGCTTCGTGCTGAGTAAACCTTTTACTGGACAAAGATGTGCCAAAAATGAAATTTACCGGACACGTTTTAGTACAGATTACGAGCTCTGAATTTAAACATAATTCGTTCTTTATTTTTACAGATGAAACATGCAGCTGGAGACCCCCACTCCGCATATTTACTCCATTTTATACACCAGCGTTAAAACCAGGCAAAAATAGTTCTTTTAAGGCTACGAATAATGTGTGTAACCGAAGACTTTGAACGGGACCAATCGACACACGACCGGGACAACAGGTACCCTGACTGCTGTTCTTCAGAGTTACCCTCGGTTACGTCGGCAACGCTAGAAACCTCAAATTAGCCCACGACCGCTTCCTTCCACATCCTTTGCAATTTCTTCTTTCCTCCTGCTCCAACTTTGGAGCATAGGGCTGATTTCTCAGTTTCACTGCTCATTGCTGCAGCCGGTAGGACGCCTTGGACGAGAGATCAGCTCGCCGCAAGGCCTGTACCTAAACACAGGACAACATAGACACAGAATATACGCATACGCATATTAAACATCCATGCCTTGTGTGGGATTCGAACCCACGAACCCGGCTTCCGAGCCAACGAAGACAGTACATGCCTTAGACCGCCCGGCTAACATGATCGGCTCCTTTGCAATTAAATTCACTTAAAATCGCTACAATTCAACGCCATAAAGTCTGACCAAACTAACCACTTTATGTTAAGCGATAACATGAAAACAATGCAACTACTTCCATATTACAAGATCTCCCTTAAAGGCTTGGTGTCTGTCGGTCAAGAAATTACCTGCTTCAAAGGAGACCGAAAGCCCGCTAGACGTTCAGAAAGCTCGCTAATGGGCAATCTGCCCACAGCCAGCCCAATCACCCTCACCACTTATCACTCCGCTTACCTATAATCAGTGTTAATATTGTCCTATTTATGTTCGTACCAATGAAGTTATCATATTCCGAGGCGTTTGGCAACATTTCGTCCCACAGTGAAAGGACATCACTCTCATGACCTATCCTCAAGTTTCAGGAGCGTCCCTTTTCAGCTGTCCGCGACTGCTTATTAAACAAATCCGTGGCTATCATCCGCCGCCCCGTTATGCAACCTGAGGTTACACAAAGCATGAACCTATGGGGCCTACGACAACATTATTATTTTTAGTAATGCCAGTGCCATCATGTGTTTCTTGATTATGACGCATGTATGTGTCTGTGTACTGAACCTGACAAGGCACTTCCTATAGGATTTATCTTAAAAATAAATCTCCTTCAAGTGACTATGTTAACTCCCTTTGAAGTGAACCAGACTTCAAAATGAAGACACTCCGCTGTTTATCGCAGTTTAAATGAAAGGGTGAACGGCGCGGAACTGGCGACGGTACAATATTGCACTTGTGGGCGTTCCGACGCTAATAACTCTGCTCTTCGTTGGACTAAACCGCCTGCATCTTCAGCTTACTCTCATCCGGTATTCTCCATGATTGTTAAACGTCACACTTTTCTCTCTTTCCCTATGCCTGTCCAACCCTTGTTCAAGTTTTCTTCATTACCAGGTCTTCTTTTCTTTTACAGTCTTCTAAGGGATATCAATTTAAATTCCATTTCTGAATAACTTGTGGTAGGAGTTAAGTTGCTAAGAATAAAAGAAATCTCGACTCTTATCCAGAGCTATATATAACTAATATTATGACTGCGCTCCTGCAAAATGTCTTCCACAGCAGAACAATATGCAAGACTTCTTAAATTCTTAGCTGTTTTCCATTATACACCATAGGATGTGAAAAGAGAAGAAAAGAAGTCATTCACAGAACGATTATATGAGCCATTATAACCTACACAATGAGAGTAATAGGAAACACTTTGCTCAGTGATTGACAACTTCCTTCTGCCTTCCCTTTATTACGTTTAACTGTCATATATAAATCATATCAAGTGATCCTTTCATTATATTGTCACGTGTAAGGTTGTACGCGTGACGAAAATAGCGGATTCTAGTTCGGATGATTGGACTTATTAGAACCTTCGTTACAAGTTCTCTTAATCACTCTTAAATACAGCGCTATCGCTGATTTGCACACTTTCCAATCACTGTTGCAAATGCGCTAGGATTCCCAGTCTTCACTAGTCGCCTCCTGACAACGGATCTCAACACACACTTCAAATCACTATTTCGTCTTCTTGCTATTTGGTCTTCAATCACTCTGGAACCTCAGAATTAAAAATTCTTCTGGACTCACTCCTCCAGCTTACGACAGACTCGTAATTGCCCTTGAACTAATTGTCATTCTCACATATAGCCGCGGAACAGAAAATAACCTACAGTAAACACCTATCACGTGATCGCTATCCAGCCAGTTTATTGGCGCGTCGGTCGTACCTACAGAAAACATGTCAAGTGGTCTCTAACCAAAGATATGTGACGTTACCTTTGACACGAATAACACAGCTTTCTCTATCGTTGCGTGTAAGACTGTGTTGACAGGAGATGACGCAAGTTTTAATTAAGACACATAAGATGAATGATCTTAACAAGTTTTAGTGTGTGTAAATTTATTATAGTTGACAAATACGCACTTTATAAATACTTTTTAAATAATTTTATAAAGACATATAAAGGCAAGCAATGCAATAGGTTAGCATAATTAGGGCACCTGATGATGGCACTATGTTGCCGAAACATGTCCTGAAGTAACAGGTGAAATTGAGTGCACTACAGGACGGCCACGGTTTACATATCATGGATGAAAATCAGTGCAACAGGACGCTAAAATACAACATTATGAACACACTGTTGCTTATAGAATTATTAAAATATTAAGAACATTCCAGATTTTATCAAACATATTATTTGATATAACAGTATCAGATACCGATGATAAATTGCGGTGTAAAGCAGCAGAGTCTCATTGGAATTCGTATCCAGTCATCAGTGAACCAACACTTCAACGCTCTCGCATATTGGGAACTTAATGCTACATTCATATTTCTTGTTAACTTTATTAGTGTTTCAGCATACATAACATATCACCTCTTCCATTACAAAGCTACAATTAGGTGTAATATGAAACAGTGAAAACCGATACAAACATAATATCGTATCTGTATTTATAATTAAAAAAATATTTAGTTATGAAACGCAGCGTTTCAATTTGTTGTTAACTTTCTTCCAATATAAATTTTGGAGCACATAATGTTTTTTTTAACTTTATATTATTCCCTATAATATATAATATTCCCTATAGTACATAAACTATCTGTGACGATGCATTTCATTATTATTTCATGATATTATTTTCTGCCTATCTGAATTTCAGAATGCGCATGTTTGTCACGAAAATGTGCTCCCGCTGTCTAGTACAGACATCACTTTATTCATTAGAGAGAACTGTTGCACGCAGCATGCCCGCAAGTGATGAGCGAAAGGATACAGAACCCGCGAATCATGAATGCAGTCGCCTTGGACATACAACCGAAGTTTCCCTTTATTAACTCCATAAATTTTATACAAACATACTATGAGTATATAATTCTGACAGATGTGGTTCAAACAAATCATGGTTCAGTTGGCATAACGAAGGATAATATGCTGGACGGATGGGAATAGATTCCCGGAGAGACAAAGGATTTTTCTGTTTCATAGTGTCCAGGTTGGCTCTGGGACCCTTCCAGCCTCCTACCCAATGGGTAAAGGGGGAGGGGACATTATGCGGGAATAAATCGGGCGAGGCGTGAAGCTGACCAGCCATCTCCAGCTGGAACCGAGGTCAAGAATGGTGGAGCTATCCCACCTATCCCTCAGACGTTTTCGTGGCATGATGCTTAATTAAGCAAAATGACAAATTTACCTTTTTACCTTACGTTAAAACAGAATGACAGTGTCACTCTAACAGGCACAACGGAATTCTGAAGGACACACATGAAAGGCAGATCAAGACATTATCCGGGAATAAATCGGGCAAGGCGTGAAGCTGACCAGTCATCTCCATCTGGAACCGAGGTCAAGAATGGTGGAGCTATCCCACCTATCCCTCAGACGTTTTCGTGGCATGATGCTTAATTAAGCAAAATGACAAATTTACCTTTTTACCTTACGTTAAAACAGAATGACTGTGTCACTCTAACAGGCACAACGGAATTCTGACGGACACACATGAAAGGCAGATCAAGAGCCATTAACAAAGGCTTCCATAACCCACAAGGGTGTTTGTCACGGGAGCTCCGAGCTTAAGCATGCTTCTAAAGGCACGTCCACATTACTCGTGCTCGTGCGTCAGAAGCTTACTGCTGCCGGAAAATCAGGATCTGGAGCTGACGAAGTGAACGCCCAAACTGGTTTGCATACGAAGCCTTCGCATTTCTTCACAACAGATATCAGCTCCAGATCCCCATTTTCCGGCAGCAGTAAGCTTCTGTCGCACGAGCATGAGTAATGTGGACGCGCCTTAAGAACAGAAGCAAAGCAATTTTAATCCAGGCACTAGACACTTCAAGATCAGACCGATTTTAACGCAGGTGGTAAATCGAGTGATTATAATGAGCGGTTCCGTTGTATTTCTAAGTGTGGTCACATGTATGTAATATTTTATCATGAGTGTCCATACCGTTCGTATGGGAAACTTTTCTATTTGGAGAATATATTACGAAACCATACAGGTGATTAGAATATTAATGGCCTCGTGAAAAATAGCAGCTTCGTAAACCGAAGTAGTCTGTGTGTTTACTGAAGGCTACAAGCAAAAAAAATGAAAGCTATTTCCGCAATCTAAAAATGCAAGACTCACCACATGCATCCACCAAACCTGACTTCTACCCCAAAGAACAGTTATTCGAAATCTAACTTTCCTGTTTACTTTTGCGATTGTGTGAGACTGAGTCCCATGTTATTTAAGCTGCACGTGTATGCACTGTACCAGCCTTGGTTCATAAATGACACGATGAACACAGAAAGATAAGTGGCAGAAGGAAAACTTCCCTCAGTGCAAGCTTGGGTACCACAGTTCATAGTTCAACACGAGAACTGCTACTTAGGTTTGCTGTCAATATACTGGATCCAGTATTGAAATGCGTTTAAAAACGTGCGTTCAATGCCTCAGACGGAAAGACAAGTAGAAGAAAGCACATGCAAATCATCCGTAAACCACACACTCGGAATACGAACATGCAACACATAGTTATTTGGTAGTTACTAAAGGATTCTGACGATGGCGTATAACACACAGAGATATTGGGTTTTCGGACTTTATCCATCGTCCTGGTTTTTAAGATAACTAAGAAAAACATGACGTTTCTTTCTAAGGGACTCAACAGAATAGGCGTCTTCCCTCACCTGAGGACGGAAACAGATCCAGTTTCCGAAACGTCTTGTTTTTCTTAGTTATCTTAAAAACCAGGACGATGGTTAAAGTCCGAAAACCTAATATCTCGGATAGTTATTTGGCTCTTAAACAGAAATTTAGTCTTTAGTGTCAGAGAAACTATTCTATACATACAACTGCATCTGCATAAACAAAACTGCGGAAGTGAATTGGCGCCTCATTCCGTGTCTCTTCAGCATATCAGTGGAAATGGATCGCTGAAATATTGGGACGTAAGAGAATTGTTTTCTTAATTGCTTCAGGCTTTCAAGAAAACAAGACTTCTTCTTTAGCTCTGATTAATAAGAAGTCTCCTTTCGAGAATTCTGAAAGAACATATCCTTTCTGCAAGTATTAGACCTCTGTCTAACAGAAAACTATTTACATACGACAATGTCACGGGGGTGATTCGAAACAAGCGTTCCATGTTTCCAGACGCACTAGTTTATACCCGCCTTAAATAGCGGATTCACTGTCACGAGTACGCAAAGAACTTCTGGAGCTGAAGTACTTTATGATATTAAAAAATTAATAGGTCACGAGAAAACAAGGGATTCGGTACGTCTCGAGTGGACTGCCACAAGCACGTAACGAGCAGTTTATTGCCAGAGTTCGCCTCAAGATATTGGCCAACGAAGTGTGACTGTCACACTCATAACATCGGGTACGGGCTGGACGGTCGTGGTTCTATTCTGTTCTCCATAAAGTCCAGACCACTTCTGGTGCCCATTCAGCCTTCTATCCAATGGACACTGGCGGCGATTTCTCAGGGGGTAAAGCGGCCGGGTCACGAACCTGACCACTCACCTCTATCTAGTGCCGAAATCAAGAATGGTGAAACTATGCCTTCACCCCCCCCACCCACATGACTTCTTGGTATATTGCTTAATTAATTAAGCACAAGAAGTATTTTCTCCTCCTTGGCACTACAGCCCCAGTGGGCCTAGGCCTACCTACATGAACTACGTTCACTTCGGTTTTTCTAGATCTTACACATTCGGTAGGACTCCTTGGGCGGGTGATCAGCTCGTCGCAAGGCCTCTACCTGTACACAAACACAGAAAAACACACACAAACATCCGTGCCCTGAGTGGGATTCGAACCAACGATCTCGGCTTCCGAGCGAGCGAAGACAGTGGATGCCTTAGACCGCTCGGCTACCGTGACCGGCCAAGAAGTATTTACTTTAGAATAATATGCCATTCTATAAAGCATTGTTCTTGGGCATTTCTGAATTAATTGAAGCAAAATAATTATGGGGCTTGCCTGATGTAGTTTATATCCAATTATGACGAACAGCCATCAGGCAGCATAACGTTATTATGTAGTGACACTGCAGTAATTTGTTCCGATTTGTACATTAAAACATCCCCCTACTGGAAGCTAGCTACAAAATCTTATTTCATGCCGCGGGAAATGGGACGATATTGCTTTACAGTAGTCACATTATGGAGGGTGAATCCATTAGCTCGACAGCCAGAAACAGTCAGCACCCAGTTACCCAAACTTACGCTCGTAGCTGACTAACAGGAAATCGACCTGAATGTGACTACAGAGGCTTTCAGTGTTGTGATCTGATGAACATAGCACAGAGCAGTTGCTCCGGAAGTGACCAATAGGCGCGTGAATAATAAGTTATTTCTATTCGTTCGGGTATCCGGGAGCTGAGGCGTCATGACGCTATAATCCACGCATTATTTATCTTTCCTTTGCGTATAAATAGATTCCCTTAGCGCCAGAGGGACCGTACTCTTTGCAGTGTACACTCCGTACGAGACGATTAAGTAGGAAGAGAGAAGCGCAAGCAGAAATCTTTTAGACTTCTCCAGAGCTATGTAATGTAATGTAATGTAATGTCAAGTCAGCGTTGACTGAATCCGTTCCGTAATCACAGGACTGTCGATCGTTCAAGCAGACGTAGAGAACTTCCGTTAGAAAATTTTGAAACGCGGTTGAGTGGGCGCGTTGCCAAATCCATATTGTCACCGCATCCGTCAGTTATAAATCCTAACTTAGCCATCTCAAAGGTTGGCGGGGTGAACTGTTTTCCATCTGTCTCTGGTTCTGTATAACTCTGCTGGGAAATACATTATATCTGTCATAATAAAGCGTTATGAGACCTAACAAGGACTTGCATATTTTAAATAAACAATAACTGCATTCACGTATGTGTGTCAGATCTACACTTCTGAATATTCTGGGCTATTTATAATAATATGATCTGAGTTTGTTTTGGATCTCTACTGTGTCGTTATAATATAAGTAGGGCTGTATTCTCTTCGGATTAAATTTAAAAGAATTTTTAGATTACTTAGGAACCACGTTTAAAATCGAAGTATTATTTAATGCTAAATTACTTCACACTTGAGTGGAATACATTTTTAAAATTCATTCACTTTAAGAAATCAAATTTTAAGAACACAGCGAGGAGAATATTACGAAGTAAATATCCTTTGAAAGTGCAAACAGATTTTGGATCATATCCATTGGAAGTTTATACGGTCTTGCTCCAACAATTTTGTACCTACACCTTACTGTAGCAGGACGAACAATTATGAGGTTGTGATGCGACAGCCGTTCACAATGGCCTCGCATTCTAAGGCATGAACTATCTTCGCCAGCTCAAACACTTGGATCGTGGGTTTGAATCCCACTTGAGGCACTAATGCCTATATGCGTTTATTTTCTCTTGTGTTGCTCTGTGTATGCCTTGCAACGAGCTGATCGCCCGTCCAAGGAGTCCTACCTACTGCGAAAAAAATCAGGAAACTGAAAGAGCGGCCAAGGCTCAACAAAGGGCTGTTGAGCCATAGATAGATGGATAGCCCAATGACCTGCTCCAGTACTCAGTAGATCCCTACATGTTAAACGGTTTACTATATTATCTGTAAGTTAGAGAGAAATACAATTCAATTTAAATAACAGTATCAGCTCAATCACTTGCACTTCAGGGTCCTAATTTCTGGGGAAAATTTAGTGCATCATAAAAACTGGTATCATGCCACTTCGTTTATTACAACTCCTGCATTAATTGCCTTGGAATAAGTCCCAAGCAGCAGCGGTGAACAGCCGAAATCAAACTGCCTTATTACTGTTAATACTGTTGTATTTTAGCATCCTGCTGCACTATATTATCACTTATGTACACAAACAAATTCTTCAATGAAGCTTTCCGTGCCGTTCCTGGTTCCTGGTCCACATACGCAAGCAACAGACGGAACCGCAGGCACCAAGACGTACACAGACACACACCATCTACAAACAAACACGAGACATTAATAGAGGCGCCAGCTATTTCACGGGGACTTTAAATTTTTAACTTTTCAATTTTAAAATTTGAGCGCAATAAAAATAATTAGGTTTGTGCAAGTAGTAAATAAATAATTAATATTTAGCGTATGATCAGCGTGCTAACAGTGCAACAGCATATAAACCTGAGGAGAAATATGTGATGTAGTAGCGCGAGAAGAACATGACATAAAAGAGATTAAACCAGGAACTGCAAAGAAAGCTGCACTGAATGCTGTGTTTGTGCGGAAGTGCCTTAGCAACGACACTCGTTTCATCAGTAACTTAAGAAAATGAAAACAATGTAGGTTTAATGATCCAGGTAAATTTTAGTAGGAAGAAGACGACTAGGAATATCCAGGCGTAGACGGGAATATAGTAAAGTGGATTTTATAAAAGCTATGGATTGGCGTTATCTGGCTCTGGGTAGGGATCAGCGACTAACTCTTATGAACACAGCCGTGAACATTCGGACTCCAAAAAGGAACATAATTTTCTGAAGGAGGACTCTGCTCAATGCAGCCAATAAAATCTAGATACTTTGTAGCACCAGAGGTTCTCATAGAAGTGGTTGTGAATGGTTTATGTCTTCTAAGATGTAATACTGCGTATTCCGTCTAAAGCCAACCGACGTTTCGGAGGAACATGTCGGTTCCATCTTTAGGATCGAAGAATCGGCCGAGCTAGAAACCAGCTTGATAGAAGACCATACAAATGGATGTGAAATGTTCCTCCGAAACGTCGGTTGATTTCAACAGACTGCAAGGGGTTATATCCGAGAAGATATAATACTTTTGGTCAAACGCAAAAATGTGACATGACACGGTGGCTTCCACAGAGCGTTACGAGTATCACGGCGTACGCACGAGTCTCACTGCGGCAACACTGCTACAACGCCGTGCATGATTAAATAAGTGTGTTTGGTTTCCGAGATTGACTAAGTAACCGTCTGATTGCGTCTACATATTCACAAGTTTTGTCCGTTTAGACTCTGGCTTGACATGAAACTGAACATAAATAAAGCAGGAATGGTAACGTTGGACTTCGTATCTAGGGCGCAGGACTATGTTTCATTTGCATTTTCGCGATTCCACATAGCGATTTATATTTATTTGCTGCATAACTAACAGTGCACCGTATACACATACATTACACTGCATCGTATTTTCTTTAAACATATACCAACTTGAGATATCGTACGATGAAAGTTTCACATAGCAATTACAAACTTATTTTTGTGATTCATAATTTATTTATATAACGAGCCGTTTTTGAGAATGCCGAATAATTTCTATTCGAGCTTCAATTAAACCAGAAACCTCAACTGACCGAGACTAATCAAAATTAAATTAGTCGAAAGATTTCAAGTGCAATCTCTCCCATACATCGCTCTAAACGTCAGTCAGATTAAAAAGCTGACATTTTATAAATAATGGGCAGGTACCGTGATAACAAATGACTGTACTGTATATGCCATATACAGGCTTATTACCTGCAACTATCCTTTCAGCTTTAGCAGGTCAGCAGGCCGCTACAACGAAAAGGAGATGTTATACGATAATACGAACTAAAATATTGTCACGTGCATTAGCGATTATAGATGGGGTTTGGATTCGTAATTGGATTTATTGCCCACTTACAGGTCTAACTACAATAACTATAACAGTATTGCTGATTTCCACACTACAAATTACTCAACACTAAGTCTTCTCAATCTACTTCCACTAGTCTTTACTTGGTAATAATTCTCAGCATTGGCTGTTCCTCTGCAGTGTCTTCAGTAGACGTTTCCTGGTAACAAATCATAACGATGGTGGTTCTTCAGCTTCCGTTGTCTGCTGGTTAACACTCCACAGCTGAAACTCCCTTGTAGTGCACGATTTTCTTCTAGAAAACTCCTCGGCACGGACCCCATGCAAAATATCGTCTTCTATTAAGGAAGCGTGTTTACAGCTCCGTTGCCTAGTAATGGGCATGGCGTGGACCACATTGAAAAGACGTCTTGGAACACTTCTTCTATTGTTACGTGGGTGTATTGCGGGTGTTGCCTAACAATGGGTATCCATGCCACAATATGACACCATTTCAAAAGTAAAATTGTTCTTGGGAAATTTATATGTATTGTGCTGGTTAAAAAATTGTAAATTCTTATGTTATTGAACGATCTATCATGATGATCGAAACAGATACTGACTGGACATAAAGCTCTTTCAGTTCACTCCACATACTCAATACTCATCTCCCACTTTTCTTGAATTAGGGTACGTTTTGCTGAATCGTACCAGGGAGCGAATATGAACTGTTCTTGAGAGAAACCTCCATACCAGCGTTACTTTTGGCGCTGTGATTGCTGGTGCCATCTGAATTGGTTCTCCGAGCAACAGGGAGAGTCTTGGAGAAAAAATTACGCGTGAACAGAAGAGCGTGTTTGAGTGACACATTTCTTCTTTTAAGCTTGTGTTTTAAGGTACGCTAAAACAATCAGATTTATAACATTCGTAGATGATAACATTACAATTTAGATAGACATACTATACTGAATTGGGGTGCACGGTAGCGTAATTGGTTGAGGTACTACGTTACCAGCCGAAAGGTCGCGGGTTCAAGTCCCGAGGAGATGGATTTTTTCAATTGACCTAATCCTTCCAGCCGTACTATGACCCTGGGGTCGACTCAGCTTCTAACAGAAATGAGTACTAGGAATATTCCTTGGGGTAAAGGGAGGCCGGCGCGTAAGGCTGACAACCTTACCGCCCTCTGTGAGCCGACTGTCTAGAAAACGTGGGGGAGACAATCTCTAACAACACCATGGGCCTTCACGGACTGTTAGAGGGATAAATTTACATTATTATACTGAACTGAACTTTCTTTATGTTGTTAGTGAGGCTGGAGCGCACTCACGTGCTGTGAGCGCCACATACAGTGTTATCACTATACCGCCACTGATACCAAGCGTTATGACATATCCATGAACCAGGTCGGGTGACCGTGCTCCCTTTGGGAATATTTTAAAGGTTTAATTTTCTAATATATTAAATTTTTCTTAAACTGAGTTCCCAATACTAGACCTACTTTGCTTCCATACAAGGGAGCAGTTGTGGACGGCAGAAACTGTGATTGAAGCTCCAAAAGAAAACGGAAGCATTAGATATGTAGCAGATCTTTCCGAAGTACCACGAACATGTATAAGTCACATAATCATTTTTAAAATAATATCATAAAGTCAAAACGTGTTCAAAAAGTATTCGCCCCTGGAAAAAAGAACCGTTCGGTTCTGTGATATAATTGTGGTCTTGTTAACACACTGGCTTTCGGCTGAATAGGAAAATAAAGACTTTGACTAATTTGATGCCACACTTCAGGTAGGAAAACAGTCAAAACAATAATATTATTATATGGGAAGGTCCGGCCGGTTTATGCCATTGTCACTTATATGAGTGTTGCTATAGATGGGGAATGGATTCGTAATAAGATTTATTGCACATTTATACAATTCGTTATTATACTTCACAAGTCACTATAGGACACATTAAGTTTTCTCAGTCTGTTACAGCCTTCACTAATTGTTGTTTGGCAGCGACTTCAAACAGCAGACATTCCCCTTCCTCTGGGTTCCCGAACTATTCCCGGCATCAGCTACCAGCTCCTCACAACAACAGTTCACAACAACTGAACTGCAACGATTATCCAACTCACCAACCAACCAACCAACCAACCAAACCAAATCTTCACTCTTAATTTGTCCTGCTCATATCGACAAGGACTATGTAGAAAACCCCCTTCATCTAATGCAGTGCAATTGTTGTGTTCGTGTTGTTTTGCGGAGCCGTTACCTAGCAACAGATGTTGTACAGACGCTTATGTCGCAGTCGTTTCCAGCAACGTGTCTACATGTCACAACATGAATCGCTCTAACGTACCCTAAATAATATTCAGACAATCAGTTGGTTAACTGAAACGAACAGTGAGTCCATCCAAAGGTCCTACCTTCGAAGAAAAAGAGAAATGTGACAAGTATCAACGACGTGCCTGAAGATAACAGTCAAATCTGACCTTATACACACCTTAAAATTCTAACCAACATGCAGAATGGCCCAGAAGTCAGTTAACTGGCGAGGTAAGTGTAAACTAAAATACGTTACAAATTTATTTATTACTTATTAAACTCATGGAAACTCCATTCACGGTAGCCGAGCGGTCTAAGGCATGTACTGTCTTCGCTCGCTTGGAAGCCGGGATCGTGGTTTCGAATCCCACTCAGGGCATGGATGTTTAGTTTGTGTGTGTGCGTTTCTCTGTGTCTGTGTACAGGTAGAGGCTTTGCGACGAGCTGATCACCCGCCCAAGGAGCCCTACTGAACGTGTAAGATCTAGAAAAACCGAAGTGAACGGAGAAGTTCATGGAGGTAGGCCTAGGCCCAATGGCGCTGTAGTGCCAAGGGGGGAAAAAACTCATGGAAACTGTTCGAAATGAGATCCTCTTTATTCAACGGACAACTCATAACGCCGTGATGCCGTTATATAAATTGACTGGAAGGTTTAAATCTG
This sequence comes from Cryptotermes secundus, assembly GCF_002891405.2. Taxonomy (NCBI): domain Eukaryota; kingdom Metazoa; phylum Arthropoda; class Insecta; order Blattodea; family Kalotermitidae; genus Cryptotermes; species Cryptotermes secundus. Next base: position 479,089 of record NW_019724587.1, on the reverse strand, counting down.
AACATTCCCGTTAATACGAGAGAATATCTTAGGTTAACTGATCTCTAGGCCACTCTCTATATTCACTTATTTATAAATTAATGATGAAGTGTAAGTGAAAGCTTATTGAAGTGAAGTTTATGAGAATGAGAGAAGTTTTTCAGAGAACTTCCACTGTGACCTTTCATCTTTTGCTCCTTCCGTCTGAAGTTGTAACGCGAAATGTTGTTGATCCCTCACTTGTGACACTCAAAGTTGTCAGCCGTGAAGCTCCAATGCCTTATAGAAACGGCAATATAATATTCTGGAAAGTAGGAGATGAAAGAAATACAGAAGTATAATTGTGCTTGCCGAATCTAGGGCAAGTACGACCTCCAGTTCCCTTAAGAGGCAATCTGACCCATCGCCCGTCTTCTTAGTTTCGCCATCGACAATTGAACGGCAGAAACATCCAGGCTCCACCTTCTATGTAGTCCACCCTTCGAGCATTCCAGCCAATGTCGTAAAGGTCGTCAAGGAGTGGCTCTGTACACAGCTGTAAAAGTGCTTCATCGTTTTGCACACGCGTGCTAAAATCATTGTCCTACTGCGGAAGAAAATGTTACGTGAACCAGCAGAGAGATGGAGGGAATTTGTTCGGTGTCATAAGTGCTTATTCTATTTCTCTCAAGCAGAAAACTTCATGTTCTGTCGTTCAAACAGTAAGACTTCCTGTGGAATTGACAGAGAATGTACCTCGCACACGAAAGACTAGCGACCGAATCTATCGGAAACGATGCAAAATTTGCGATTTTCTTTTGCTCCTCCAGTTTATGGCACCATGAAAATGGAGAGCTTTCCATGATCTTAATAACTCTGCTTGAAATTTGGGAAGAACCTAGTTCCAACTTCGGTTACCTTAACTGAAATTCCTTCCTGATTTTTTTTCAGAAATTCCAGAGTCCGAAAATGTTTTATACAGAATACTTTTCCTTCCATGACTATATTGTGGAATGTTTGTTCAAAACTAGAACTGTGGAGCCAGAGAAACGGCCGTTGCTAGGGAACGGCTCTGAAACAACATCAGTTTCACGGCAATGACCGCGAAACAGACAACTGAACGACGTCCGTTGCTAGGTAGCAGATTCTTAATAAGCATGAATAGGCTGCCGCTGCTAAGGAACGGCTCGGCAAACGCGTTCCGCTGCAGCGGATACGAGAATAAACGGTACTGTCTTTGCGTGCCGTGTCGAGGAGTTATAAGGAAGACAATTGGGGTAACCAAGTCAGTTCTGCATGGGAGGCTGTGAGGAAAAGGAACAAATTAATAAATATCTTTTAATTTGAGGTTCTTACAAAGGTGCTTATTAAGGATCTGTTTAATTCGATGGAAGTCAATGCATGACGTCTCGCTCTTCAGGGTTGAAGAATAAGCGAACCAAGAAGCCAGCATGAAGCATGTATGAAGCAGCTCTGCTGTGAAGATGGAGGCGATACGTTCTTTCGAAACATCGTTTCATTTTCAACGAAAAACAAGGTGCTATATCGTATAAAACAAAACTCTAAATAAATATATAATGATATCTCCATTTCAAAAACCAAATCAACCTTTTCACCATATGTGTTACCTCTAAAGCAAACTGGGACATACTAAATGAGCTATGGGTAGATGCGGCTAGAATATTTCGTACCTTCATATGTCTGATATAAGGAAATTAGACTGAAGCGATAGCAATAATAAGGGAATTTCAGACACCATCACAACATTCAGAGACTAATATTTCACATCTGGCAACACATGATCTGCTCCTTCTTCATTGTCTACGATAAGAAAATGAAAGGGTTTATAGAAATGTTAGCAACTGATTGAGCGAGATGAATGAAAAGAAAAAAAAAGCATGCATACCACACATTCGGTCAGTTCATAAACATTTCGAACGCCATTTTGTAGCTATTATCGCATAACATGGCAGCAAAGAAGATAAAACATTGAAATCCAGTAGGTCTCATGACACAGAACATGAAATTCATTTCTTGAAGACGGACAGAAAAATACACATACGGAAATGCTGGAATAATGTGACGCAGTAATGCGAAATGCGGCCCTAATTATCATGCTCTGCTTATGGTCGAGGGGACCACTTCCTTTCCCTAACAATCGTTACTCCAAGAATAATTCTTATACACCGAAATCTCCTACAGCTGCAAGAAATTTCTCAATGTATTCCTTGGCGAATAGCAGGATTTAAACTGTACAGTATAAACTGTTGAAACCATAAGCTGAGCGTAGAACTTTACGAGCATATGAACGAATGAAACACAGAATTTGAGACGATTAGCACAAAAGGTTTTGCACCGTAAGTCTCTTTGCCAATTACAGCAAACGGAAAAAAAAGTGTATGATTTGAGGCTCTCACAGCGGCTGTTATGAAGAATAATATATCCTGGGATATAAAGTCGTGTAGTCCATTAACGGTCAACGGTTGACTTTCAACAGACTACGCGGCTTTATGTCCCTGAAGACAGTAAGTCTTCAGAAGAAAAGTACCTTCATATACAAAGTAAATGAGAATGTAAAACACATTTCACATATTACTGCATATATATATATATATATATACATAATAAGGGCAATTATATTGGCCAAGGCCGATCACATTGGCCGCGCAGTGTAAGGCATGAACTGTCTTCGCTCGTTCAAACACTGAGATCGTGGGTTCGAATCATACTTGAGGCATGGATGCCTGTTATCTGTGTGCGTTTATGGTGTATTTATGTTGTCCTGTGTAGGTAGCGGCCTTGCGACTGGCTGATCCCCCGTCCATGGAGTCTTGACGACTGTGTTTAGATTAAGAAACTGGAAAAGAGACGAAGGTACAACAAAGGGCTGGGAAGCCGCAGATGGATGGATGGATTAGACTACTAGCGCTGACGCAACATGCAGAGAGGAACAAATGTGTTCTGGCTTGGCTACACGAACACGTCATATAATCCAGTGAAAATATCCCGATGTTTTCTTAACGACGTGTACGAAAATTCGCAATGATACAAGATTACAAACACTGCAATGTATCTTGGTGCCGTCATGAAAGGCGCTGGGATTCTGACTGTGCAAGCAGACCTCTGTTGGGAAAAGGACGTGCAGAAGTATCGAGTTTCCAGCAATAAATAAGGCAGATATGAAAGTACGGACCTGAAGTGCTGAAACGGATTTTTGATACAGAGTGATGTCAAGTGAATTATATCTGGGGGATTCCCATTCTCACAGTTTCAATCCCTATTACTTAGGTCTTCTTTGTGAATCCTCAATGGTATTATCACACACAATGCTGATAAGCAGGACAGATATTTCTAGGATGCATGTTGTTCTCTTTCCCTTCATTGTCAGCGGTTTCCATGACAGGTTTACAGGCAGTTGTGGGTATAACAATAAGATGAATCATTTATAATCGTGGGTGTAATTTTTAATTATCCATATTTTATTAATTATGTGCCTAATCTGTAGATTTCTTTGAAAGATTTTATAAGTAATTCTTGCTGTACTATGATTACCAGAATTATTATTATTGTAGGCATCTTCTTGATGCACTCTTCTTCATTCAGGTTTATCGTGGCCTTAAATCCTGCTTCTCCCTTCTGGATAATGCTAGTCTTCGTGTTCCTACTTGCCATGTTCGAGACTTCTCTACTTTTAGCGTTCGTCCCTCAAAAAGACACTGTCCCTCTTCTAGGTGCGCCCTTGCTACCAACGTGGTGGGTAAAGATCTCGACATATTTGCAGACGGAGCGGTTTCTCTGAATCATATTTTACAAGCATGTACCAAACCTTTTACGGTGTTACTTGATTAGTGTTTTCATTCACTACAAATATGTGTTACCTCGGCTAGCTTTAATTATTCTTATGTAATTGGTTTTAATTTATTGACTGGTTATTAATTTTATTAATTTTATGCTATCACTCACTGGTGTCTTATCTTAGTATTTAGTTACTAACAGTATTAGCAACATTCGTAATATTTCATAAATGTATGTATATATTTCAGTCTTCTTTAGATCTATGTTCACAGATTTATTTGTCGTATTTGTATTTTGTTTTAATTATTTTGTACCTTATATACTCGTGCTAACTTTGTAATTGGCCGCTGGGCTGTTAAGTTATTGCACGTAAATAAACATGAATTGAATTGAATTGAATTGAATTATTATTATTCGGCAGAAATTTATGATACACACTTTTAGAGGCTTTATGAATTAATAAAATGTTAACGTATTTATTTTTAGCGTAAAATTTAATTAATTTTTTTCGATCTTCAGTGAAAGTTCGATCTCGATCACTGATCTTACGGGGTAGAAGTATAGGCAAGCAGAAGCAGACCTGAATGACAGTATCACTTATTTAAATACACATCTTTTATTTGCAGCGTTTATGGTGTAGAAATATATTGCAAAAAATTTATCAATATTACGAAAGAAAACAGTGACACTAGGCCTAATGTTAAAGGTAGTATCTTAGAAACCCAGTTGGACGTGTTTTGTATTAAATCAAATTGTTTCTATCAGTTGCCGAGGTTGTGCAGTGAGGAGAGCCCTACGGCATGATGGAAATGAAGGAACATAGTTTACACTCAGGTACTATCCCAGCGCTAGACTGTACCTGCTGAGGAAACAAACAGTACCCAGGCTGACACTCGGAACCGATATTTCCTTAATGCCAAGTGCATTACATCGTATGTCGCCTGTGTACACATGCTAATTCGCATAAAAGGATGACAGGCTGGGACACAGTTTTACTGCCACTCTCGTGTCGTCCGTCATACCTCAAGTTATGAGAATGTCAGAGACTCTCTCACTGGATTCACATGAAACGCTATAGGGCTGCTGATAAATGAGAACTTTCTTTGGAACGGGAGCAAAACTGGAATGCAATATTAAAGCTGAATTACAAACTAACTCAACGGGACGGACAAAGTCTTTCTTCCGGGCCGCGCCATAGCTCAAGCTGTTAGTCGCTGGCTTCCTACCGCGGCGACCCGGGTTCGATCCCCGGTCTGGTGATGTTGGATTTTTGGTGTAGAAAGTGGGGCTGGGGCAGGTTTTCTCCGAGTACTTCGGTTTCCCCTGCCAATCTTCATTCCACCAACTGCTCCACAATCAGCCTCATCTATAATCTGGGGCAGCTACAATAAGCCAGAAGTGGCCACAGTACAAGGGAAGTAGTCCCACTCCACTAGCAATAAAAAATTAACAAAGCATTTCTTCAGAAGATAATAGTTATCCAGTAACTCACGAAACTCCCAGCTTTTTATAAAACCAGTAGGTTCATTGCCGTGTCCACAAGAGCCGAACAATAGACCTGTTCCGAGCTTAGAACTGCATCACATAATTTAAAAAATGACACAGGAACAAAGACATAACCTACACTTGTTAACGTCAGTCTTCCGAAAGACTGACAATTCTGTCATAGGGCAGTACTAAATTCTTATTTATTTTATTTGTTAAAGCAAACATTTCTTAAATAAATCGTCTTTCTCCGCAAGATGTTTGGCTGTACTAATGTTGTGTGTGAGATATTCTGGTATACCGGATTGCTGGGCGGGTGGACCGACTTGGCACCTCGCCCTGGTACAAGTCTCTTCTTCCTCAGCTAAAATTGAAGTCAGTCCCAGTTTGGGTCCATCCGTAATGCATGTGGCAGGCAGACCAAACAGACGAGAATCTCTTCCCCGCCGCCCGTTCCATAATCTAGCTTGAGCCTACGACTGCAACGGTGATGCCATTCCGGTTTATAGCAACTTGCGACACAGCAGCGGGATTCTAAGAAACAGGGGGCGTTCTGACTGATACCACTGACGGAGACTGCACACAAATTAAATTAAATTAAATTAAATTTTGCATTACAGCTCAAAGCAAAACTCGACCCTATTACTGTTTACAATTACATAAAAGCAGTCGCCATTAGCCAAACACAACTGCCAAAAATAATAACACTGACTCTGCTTTGACGAGAATGAAGTTCATTTCATTTCTTCTATCGACTTTAAAAAGTTGTAGTTTCTCATCTGAAAAGTAAGATACATGTTGCACGCTGCAGTTTTGTTTCGAAGCCCCAGAAATTACACGAACTGTAACAAAGGTAAATCTCGTGCTCACTGCATGGACCACTTTCTGATAATTACTTGCTGTTCATAAACCGACGTCTTGCACTCGGAAACACTTACAAATATCACAAATGTCTATTATTGGCAGAACGTCTGAAACCATCAAAATCCATTTTGTTGGACTATACTTTCTTTTGATAGTACTGAATAGGATAAGAATACCTAGTAAATACCTCATATTCCTTTTGTATTTTACGTGTCACATGTAAACATGGAGCGTTCCTTCTCACTGAAGAACAAAAGCATAAGAATGCAGCCATGTTTATATTACTCTGGATTTGCTGTTTCCATATTTCAATTTTTAATGAACTATACCTCCTCGACGACTGCAGCGGACTACAGCGGAGAGGTGGTCAGCTTGCCCCTGTAACCCGGAGAGCTACGCTGCCGGGAGCGTAAGCTCCTGGTAGGGCCACCCATGCCAGACAAGCCAAAGAGCATGGGCCAAACGAAGTGTAGTCCCTGGTTCTCCAGGTTGGAGTTTGGGCGTGGGGCTAAAGACCCCACCCCGGAAAAACTTACTGTTACAGATCATGGAGAAAAACACCTCCCAAGTACCACACAGGGTTGTTGCGGCAGTATATATGAAGAAATAATTATATATGTATATCAACAGACTGCAAAGTGAAACAAATTATTTTTAGTCGGCATAATAAGAATAATATACAGCTGAGAAAATGTGAAGAGAAACTCTTTGACGAATTTTAACTACGATGTTTGGGTCCAACTGAGTATGTTTTTACCCAATCTCTGAAACATTGTTTTTAAATTAAAGAGAACAATAGATAATGTAAAAAATCAATAATTCTGTTAATATATATTATATTATATATATATATATTATCGTCACAAAATTTTGTTCTTAATTATGATGCTAACTGAAGGAGTTCTTGTACCGATAAAACAAAGCATTTACCTTCGTCAATACTGGATCAAAAATTCGTATTTATGTATTATTTCTAATGTTGAGAAACATCAAAGAATATTGACTGCGTACGACTTTTGGTATTTCCAGTGCACTCTTTCCTCTGGTTTGCTGATGAAAGGATTACGTATATTGAACTCTCCGCTACGCTCCTGACCTATTATACTTACCATTTACAACTACACTCAGCCACAAGCCACCTTATATTTACTATATTTAGAACATTTTCTCATAAATATTTGTATCCCTCGGTGTCCCACTGCAGCATAACAATCTCTCTCTCTCTCTCTCTCTCTAAGCAAACTGACCGCTCTCTATCATGAGATGCGGAGCCATTTCCTCTAAAGCCCGACCATTGTTCCACCCGCAATTGTCTCCCTGATATCCCCTACCCGACAGGTTCCCAAATGTTACAAAACAAAATGCATTTTATAATGTATTTCCTCTTCTACATTACTTTCCTGCATACATTCCAGATCTCGTAACAGAGTCATTTTAAAACTTTCATAGGGATCAGAAATTCTCGCAATTGCTTCTTTACATATTGTACCCAGCATACGATGGCTAAACTAAGCACTTCGTTAAGAAGAAAGCATTAAACATGAACTCCAGAATTCAGATCGGAAGGTCACGAGGCCAGTGTTCCAAATTATGAAATGACATAGACGAAGAGTTAATTTCAGCGACTTTGTCACTTTTACAAACTTTGTCAATGTCGGTGACACTCTGCCAAAACTGAATTTAAAAGAATGAAAATAGTGACCTCAAACTTTAGCAGAATCAGAAGCTTGCATAGTGTGTTCCAGAGTGACACCCTAGACCATACAGTACATACATCTCTGATCTCTGCATAGGCAGGGTTTATACAATTATCATCCAGAATTATCCACTTAATAAAACGACAACCAATGTCCACATCAACGAAACTATATTCAATTCGAAGAAAGTTATTCCCATTCTCACATGCATCAGCTCTCCTAAGTTCACGAGAACTTTCAGTTCCTCTAGGTCAGTTCTGAGACAAAGCCTTAAAATACACTACAATTAAATCCTACTAGTGAACAGTTTTCCTCATGCATCTAATTAGACACGGGAGGCGGATTTTCAAGTTTTTTTTTTATTGCTAGTGGGGTGGGTCTAAGTCCCTTGTACTGCAGCCAATTCTGGCCTATTGTACCAGCCCCAGATGATAGGTGAGGGTGACTGTGGAGCAATAAGTGGAATGAAGATTGGTAGGGGAAACCGAAGTACTCGGAGAAAAACTGGCCCAGCGCCACTTTGCCCACCTCAAATCCTACTTGACCAGACCCGGGATGGAACCCGGGCCGCCGCGGTGGGAAGGCAGCGGTTAACAACTTGAGCTGGGGTTTCCAGTTACTTTATGTAGGTGTAAAAGCAATAAATGAAATATCGAGGTGTTGCGACAGAGGGTTCTTTTGGGCACTTCAGGTACTTCAGAATAAGAATGTACTATAATTTCTCTGATTTCTTATTTTACAGTTTTCCGACAAATAAGGTCACAAACAAGCTGTCATGTTAAAAAAAAGGAAATTATTATCCTATTTTTTTAGTACTCAAATGAAGAAGCAGGCGAATCTTAATGTTACACCTATTTATAGCAGCTTAATAATGTCACGTGTATGAAGGAGTGTACGCGTAACGAAAATAATGGATTCTAGTTCAGGTGATTAGATTTATTGGCCCTTCGGTTACTGTCTCTCTTAATTAGAGCTGTCGCTGGTTTGTCACTGTTACACATAATACTAGTCGTCTCCTGGCAACAGATCTCAACACAGAAACTAGCACTTCAAATCACTATGAAGTCTTCTTGTCAGGTGTCTTCATTTACTCTGGAGCCTCGGAACTCAACTAAAAACTCTTCTTAGACGCAAGTGGATTCGTGTCATACACCCGAGTCAAGGACAACGTAGAAAACATAATTCTACTTCAGACGACACAGAAAACACAAATCACGTAATAGCTAAGCACTGTTGGGGTGTGACGTCATTGAGCATGCGTAAACTGCATGGATACAAAGAAAACACTGCTGCCGTATTGTTGTGTGAGTCACCGCCTGCGCGGAAGTGTTTACCAAGCTGTTGCCTAAGGCCGAGCCGTAGCTCAAGCGGTTAGTCGTTGGCTTTCTACCGCGGCGGCCCTGGTTCAAACCCGGGCCTGATCAAGTGGAATTTGTGGTGGACAAAGACGCTGGGGTAGGTTTTCTCCGAGTACTTTGGTTTCCCCTGCCTATCTTCATTCAACCAAATTCTCCATCATCATAATCACCTGGGGCAGGTAGAATAGGCCAATCAGTGGCCGCCGTGCCGAGTGAACCCAACTGGACTCCACCCCACACTAGGCGAATTAAAAAAAAAAAGCCGTTGCCTAGAAACGGGTTGTATAACCCCGTTGTTCTACTGTTGCGTGAGTGTACTACTTAGCAATGGCTATTTCTGTGGCTCAACCGTTCTTGCGCGAAGCAAATATGTCACAATATTATTATTAAATAGTCGTGTGCTTAACCATCATCATCAATATTCAATTGTGCAATGACTCACCATACACATACTAACACATTTCTAACAAGCATAACTCTCCTCAAATAATAGGACGGTAGACGACTGATAAACTGTAAAAGGTCTGGATGGATTGGTTGAAGCTTCCTGGAGGTAGGAGAACCACAAAAGAAAACCTCAGGCAGGATAGCCAACTATGAACCGAGAGTCTAAACAAGCACCTCTCGAACATGAGTCTACAGCATCACCGCCTTGTCTGTACGCTCGGCGATATGCGTCTCACTCGACTTGAAACACAAGTGCTAACATTCTGGTGGCGACGTTAACGTGAATTTTTCTGATTTGCGTCTTTGTATTGGCTGGCGCTACAGTGATAGTCCTCCAACGGAAGTTGTTTCAAAATCCTGACACAAATCATTCACCTGGACATAACACAACCAAAAGCATTTCAACATACAGTGCTGCCGTTTAAAACAACTGAGCGGAGAATTCAAATTCTCCGTCTCCAGAATCACACTTCATGGAATTCTGTTCAAATTTATTCGGATTTCACTTGTTAGACCGCACAGTTTTCTGGTATTTTTGGTGTAATTCTCGTGATACTATTCAAATATTTCATAGACCATACATAATTGTTCAATTTGACGTTGCAATAAAAGTTATATGTATACTGCATGTTTCTTTGGGTTACATGAAACTAATGTTAACTAACTCCCACTCAAGGCACTGATGTCTGGGTGCGCGTTTATTCTCTGTTTGTGTTGTCCTGTGTGTACTTAGCGGCCTTCCGAAGCTCTGGTCCTCCGTCAAATGAGTCTTCAGGATAGGGACCAGTGGGGGCTCTTGCGTTCATTACCATACACACAAGAGAACCCACTGGTCTCTATCCTGAGCCATATCAATCAAGTTGATACTACTCCAACATATATAAGATCAATTTTAATATTATCCACCACATTGCGTCTTGGTCTTCCTAGTTGTCTCTTTTCTTCTGGCTTTCCCACCAGTATCCTATATGCATCTCTCTTTGACCCCATTCGTGCTACATGAACTGCACATCTCATCCTACTTGACACGATCATTCTAATTACATTTTTCGAAGAGTACAAGCTATTAAACTCCTCATTAAGGGCGCGCCATAGCTCAAGCGGTTAGTCGCTGGCTTCCCATCGCGGCGGTCCGGGTTCGATCCCGGGTCTGGTCAAGTGGGAGTTGTGGTGGACAAAGTGGCGCTTGGGCAGGTTCTCTCCGAGTACTTCGGTTTCCCCTCCCAATCTTCATTCCACAAATTGCTCAACAATAAACCTCACCTATTATCTGGGGCTGGTACAATATGCCAAAAGTGGCATGAGTACAAGGGACTTAGTCCCACCCCACTAGCAATAAAAAAAGCTCATTATGTAGTTTTCCCCAACCTCCCGTCATTTCATCTCTCTTCGGTCCATACAGTCTCCTTAGCACACTCTCACAGTTTGTGTTGCTTTCTTAATTTCAGGGACAAAGTTTCACACTCATACAGAGCCAGAGGCAAAACTATAGTTCTGTATATTCTAATTTTTACATTGTTAGATGAACGTAATATTTCGCGTTTTAATTAGACCAGGTCGGTAACTGAATTTTTAACAAAACATAAGAATTTTATATAAGAAATGTGCGTCAGAATAAAGTGAGCTACATCAGAGTTTTCAAGGAAGATATTTGTCAGAATTCCGCCTCGATTAGGCCTACCTTAGAAACCTTTAACTGAAAAACAGAAGTTGTATTCTGCCATAATTATTAATCTTGTTACTTTAAACGTTACAAGATGACATCCATGAGAACATTTCAGATAACAAAATTAACTGCACTGAAAGCACTGTCATACAATTTAAAATCATTCATATCAATGAAATACGCTTAAATTCGTGGCTCTTGTTCCCGAAGTAAATAACACCACAATGTGTCTGATGCGAGAAGCATCATTTGTCGTCGCACTAACTTCAGCGGCGCGGCTACGGAAGGCCATGTTTGAGAGGCACCGAAATCTCTTAAAACGTATTCCGAGTGCTGAAGACTGAGAGCTTCGTTGGTCAGACGTACACCTGCAGGGACAAGATGCATAATCAAGCACTTCTGACGTTTACTAGGTCAAATATGCAGTCATATAAATGTATCCACAAAGAAATGGACACCTTATTTGTTCTTCCAAGAGCTTCACGCTTCAACTGAACACACCGATTTACCCAAAAGTTCACTGTCGAAATTCCATACAACGTATATGTGACCTGTACGGTATCGTGACAAATCGACTCACTGCTAGGCAACGTCTCGATAAACACGTTCCCGCGGAGACAGATTCCTGGTAAAAAGCCCGTTGCTGTGTAATCCGTATAATATCCGACAACAAAGGACGTTCATTTCATAATGTTGTATTTTAGCGTCCTGTTGCACTGATTTTCGTCCGTGATATGTATGCCGTGTCCGTGTTGTAGTGCACTCAATTTCACCTGTTATTCCACAACATGTTTCGACAACATAGTGCCATCATCAGGTGCTCCATTTACGTTAATCTATTGCATTGCTTGCCATTATGTCATTGTAAAATTATTTAAAAAATATTTTAAAATATTTTTTAAATAATTTTACAATGACATAATGGCAAGCAATGCAATAGATTAACGTAAATGGAGCACCTGATGATGGCACTATGTTGCCGAAACATGTTGTGAAATAACAGGAGAAACTGAGTGCACTACAAGACGGACACGGCATACATATCATGGCCGACGTTCATTTCTATGAAACGGATCGGTAAACACCGTTACTACTTGTTGAGAGACGGTGCTTTCCGTCCAAACGATAAGATTGTCAACTACATACTTACTGCCGTGAGAACATACAATCCAGCATTACGTTAGACCTTTTTAGTTTTAAGAAATAATAAAACCATCAAGTGTAACAGGCTGTATCAAAAACTCCAGTTAATGTAATCGCCTTACATATTTAGCTCCCATAGGACTATCTTCAGGCCGATCACAGTGCCTGTGCGGTCTAATGTATGAACCGTCTTCCCCCGATCGAACACTCTTGTCGTGGGTTCAAATTCCACTCGAGGCATGGATGTCTGTGTGCGTTTATTCTGTGTTTGTGTTGTGTGTAGGTAGTCGGCTTGCGACGGGCTGATCCCCCGCCCAAGGAGTCAAACAGACTATGTATAGATAAAGAAACTGAAAAAGCGGCCAAGGTCCATAGGGATGTAGAACCACAGAGAGAGACAGAGGACCAATTTCAGACAAGAGACACTTTACTTTTACATTAACATTCAACTAAGCAGCTTTGCAATTGTGCACTATATATTTCTTCGGAGTATAACACGAGGTTTGGGTATATATTATGTTTCTGCGTTCCGGAATGTGTTGTTAAAATTTATTTTTCATAGGCTTGGTGTGATGTATTGGGCAGCGCTAATTTGGTAAATTTGTTACATCCGTCGCCACCGTTTGTGTTAGAAGTGTGTTTGTACAGACATCAGAAACATGAACGCTCGACTTAATCGCCTTAAATGACTTTACGCTTGATGCGTCTTATTCCTTAAGAAATAATACAAGGCCTAAAGGTAACTACGTCTCATTATAAGATAGAATTTTTCTTCTTACGTGCTGCAATCAGATGGACTGTAATGTAGACATATACTGTAGACCATAAAATGGTTCCAACCGAATAAGAGCAACACAGAAAATAAACCCCGAGGGGAATTCGAACACATTCATAATATTTTAGTGGTATAAGACAGTTCGGCTGCCAGATTTGGCGGATCATAAAATTTAATAAATGCCTGAAGGGTACATATTACTTTGTGACGCAAAATTCCGACCCTGACAAAATACATCATCAGGGTATCGGCAATCAATAGGCCCAGGGGGCACAGTCTGATTCTCAGAGCTACGTTCGGATCTGTGTGTCCTATATTCGAGTGGGGCAGACCGCAATCAGCGAACCTCCTTAATATTCATTAACGGCAATATGGGATGTTTAGTGGACTGGGAGGTTTTGTGCTTCCCTTTAAATCTGCAGGTGTGTCTGTATATCTGTAGAGTGCGTGATGATGTGTTCTTTAGCGTGTATACACCCGTTACTAGGTAGCAACCGCGATACAAACAGGTTCCCACGGCAACGAGTTCAAGCAAAACAATACAGAAACGGTTGTAAATGGTGTTTTCTACGCTGTCCGTGTCAAGGGGTTATAAAATGAGGATACAAGCTGAGCAGTAGTCAACCCCGTGTGGAGGCGGGGTCGAATACCTCCACCGTGACCCTGCGAGTCGTAGGAGGCGACGAAAAGGGAAGTCTGAAATCTGAGAGAGTAAAATATGATCTCGAGTCCCAACGGACTCTGATCCGAGAAAGACTACGCTGGCAAAGACCAGCAGCATATACAAAAGACAGACCCGTCCTCTCGTCAGAGAGGGCGCCCCACATAAAAAAGACCGTAACTGTCAAACGGTAATAATTAATATGTGGTCATGAGCCTAAGATGGGGCTCGACACCAAGACTTACTGACTGACTGAACGTCAGTCGGAATGTGACTTTGACTTGAGCAGTAGTCAGTTGAAAGGGAGCCTGTGAACAGAAGACTAGGAGGTTGATGTAAGATAGCCGCCTGCCCTGCAGTTAGTCAGTTCGTTTTAAGGGAGCCTGTGAAGAGCAGAATTAGTCGGTGCAGTTGAGAGCCAGCGGGTAACGAACTGAACTCGAAAGCTCAAGAATCTGCATTGCTGAAAGCCGTTACCAGGAAACGACTAGTGGACACTGTGACAGTGATTTGTGAAGTATAGTAACGAGTTGTATCGGTGTGCAATAAATCTGAATACCAATCCAAACCCCTCTATAGTTACACTCATACACGTGACAGTTTTATGAATACTATTCTGAATCTTCCTACACAAATTTATTGCCACTCATTGGTCTTATATTTAAAAAGAATCGATCCAAACTTTCATCCACTACTGATTTCAAAAATTGCATTTTAATTTTGTGTGAAAGCTAGTGCTATTGCATCCATATCATATAAAATGATCTTTTCTGTTTCGTTCAGAATTAGTCATCATCGTATCATCTCGAGAGAATGGATATTATTTCGCTCCATTTCCAAATGGTCTATTATCGACACATAGGGAAACAGTAAAGATTCGTGTGATGACCTTGAAAATAAATTCGCCCGTACGACTTCTCTTTGTCAAGAAGCGTCAGGGAAAGCCATAGTTAAGTAATAAATATTCTTATGTTATACTTGGAAAGCTCCGCATTCGTATTGCGTCTCGAAGACCGGTCATTGTGAAGTTAAAGAAGCATGTACTTATATATCAGTCGATTTAAGCATAAACTGAGGTAGTTCCTCTTCAATTAACATCCCTTCCCTTGCACAATTCACAATCCATCCTGTGATCGCATAAAAACTGAATTTGTTATAACATAATTAAATAAACCATTATTTTACCCTTTGGCGCTACAGCCCCGATTACGTTTTTGGTCTACCTCCATGAAACTACCCGTTTCACTTCGGTTTACTAGATCTTAGACATTGGGTAGGACTCCTTGTGAGGTTGTCCACTCGTCGTAAGGCCTCTTATCTCTAAACAAACACAGAAAAACACACACAAACACCAAACATCCATGGCATAAGTGGGATTCGAACCCACGATCCCGCCTGCCAAGCAAGCGAAGACAGTATATGCCTTAGATCGCTCGGCTACCGTAACCAGCAAAGAATCCAATATACACAGCCGCGTCATAGCTCAAGCGGTTAGTCGCTGGCTTCCCACCGCGGCGACCTGGGTTCGATCCCGGGTCTGGTCAAGTGGGATTTGTGGTGGACAAAGTGGCGCTGGGGCAGGTTTTCTCCCTGCCAATCTTCATTCCACCAATTGCTCCACAATCACCCTCACCTATCATCTGGGGCTGGTACAATAGGCCAGAAGTGGCCGCAGTACAAGGGACTTAGTCCCACCCCACTAGCAATAAAAAGAAAACAATATACACTCAACAAAATAACGATGTTTTCTTGTATGCCTAAGTGACGATTTTACAGCTACAACTGACAATGAGTCTCAATTCCATTTTCACACAACACTGCGTGTACTATTGCGGCAAGTGCAATAATGTGGAAAGCATGGGCGTAAAACAAGGATATTAATCATCCCACGCTGCTGAGTATAACGCACGAGATACTTATAATGACGAATTTCAGAGAGCCTGCTACCATGATGTATTTTTATCATAATGATTATTAGAAAGAAGAATAGAGGGAGAAATGCGTAACAATTTTCTACCATTTCGAATGAAAATATGATTAATCGAATGTGTACTTCATGTGTTTGCTACACAATAAGAGCTGGGAGAGGGGGATGAAATTGTGATAAATGGTGCTTCTGGAACTTTTAGTAATTACAGTTTGTTGGATCGTAAGGGGCCCAAATATCATGCAGAAGTTAGATTGGATATGCAGACAAAATGTGAGCAAAGAATCGGTTTCTCGGATTAAATTATAACACTTTTTTTTTCATTGGCGATACAGCCCCAATTTGGTCCTTGGCCTACCTCCATGAATATGTCTGCTTCACTTCGGTTTACTACTAGATCTGAGACATTCGGTAGGAGTCCTTGGGCGGGTCAACAGCAAGGTCTTTACCTGTACACAAACACAGAAAAACGCACACATATACATAAGCACTAATTCGAAACCACGTTCCCGGCTTCCGAGCGAGCGAAGACAGTTCATGCCTCAGACCGCTCGGCTACTGTGACCGGCAACTACGAATTATCGAGACCAGCTGTAATGTTATTTTAAAATATTTTACAACGTTTCAATCTTTACAAAACGTATATTTTGAAACAATTCAATTTCATGCCGGAACAAGTTGTCTGACTTCGGCATTTCTTTAGATCAATTCGGCAGATGGACACAAGTTTTCTCGAAGGTTTCCCGTCTCTCCTGCCATTAAATGTAACTTCCCAACATTCACCCCCTTCTGGACGCAAATCTTTCTTCAACAAACTTGTCTTGTAGGCATTTGTAAAGTACCTGGTTTAGGCCTCACCTTTACTGAAGTTTGCATTGGTACCTGCAGATGACTTTCTGCTCTCTCTAAAATCACTCCCCACTTTCGTGATTAATCCCGACTATCTTTGCAGTCGGTATTAATTCTATAGTCACAAAAGTCTCTTTGAATAGATAGGATTCCAGTATCATATTCAGGAGATCACAATTCGAAAAAAAAATCGACTATTCTAACCGAAGTTTTAGTGGTTCTCAGTTCCTCCGGCCAAATATTATACTGCAATATTACCTTAGGGTAGCGACTGACTTATAACATTTGCCTGTAATGTAACGTGTTACAAATGGAGCATCACACAAGTGAAGACAGCGAACGGAGCCGCTCGCGCTCGCGGGCGCTCCATCGTGTTGTCGGTTTTTTTCGCGAATCCCTTTGAGTGTTACATTATAAGTCAGGCAGTTAGTCGAGCGGTGTCGTAAGAGCATTCATGTCCGACATGTTTTCACTGCTTTCATTTCTGTTTTTTTGTACAAGTTTGTTATCCAAAGGCGTTTTCTTCTCTTATTTAAATAAGAGTAGCGTATTAAAAGGAACGCAGATAACAACCTCCATGTCCGACATTTTGATTGGAATGCAGTGGAGCGCGCATGAGCACAGTCGAGCCGAGCGTTCAAAACGAGCATTCGATGCGCCTCACCAGTTGTGGTGGTGTGTAATATGCTCGCCGTGAATGTTACATTACAGGCAAATGTTACAAGTCAGTCGCCACCCTTAGAGATCTAGGGAAACAGAATGCGATGTCGTGAACTGCACTGATCTGACCCACGGCAGTGAGCATTCTGGTTTCATAAAATGTTGCGAAATTCTAGAGCAGCTGAGCTATTGATGGCTTCTCAAGAAGTTTTCAGCTCTAAATAGCTAGCTAGTTAGTTAGTAACTTCGAATGATCACAACTATTTCCTTCCGCATAATTTTTCATTCACCATTCCAATAAACACTTTCCTTCGATGCTACATAACCAAAGGAGTTGAAAGGTTATTCTAAATAACTCATAATAAATAACTCTAAATAAGTCATTATGTATGTAGCTAACATGCTGTATGACTATTGTCGTTAAATGATCTAAAATACAAAAACATACCTGCAACAATTAAGTATTTAACGGTGTTCGATAAAACCTCTAGTTGTCGCAGTCCTTGAATAACTCATCGATTACATTTCAAATTGGTCCCCAAGTTACCAAATTATTTTACAAATGTTGATTTATGTTTTCCATATCTGAGATACGTAAAGAGATACGGGTTGGATGGCTAACATTCTGCAAAGGCTGGATTCTCTTCCGCCCAGATCGACTCTGCGGTTCATCCAACCCCTTAGCTTGTTCGGTATCGTTTGCTCTTTCCTCGAGGTTGAAGCGGTTGGCCCTCAAAGCGGACCACTCATCTCCATATGGAACCAGGGTTAAGAACGCGTAGAGCCATATTGCTATTAGTCTGCAAGCCTTCACAATGCGCGTGTCCGTGGTAGATTCTTCGTCATATTTTAAGTGTATAATGCGCCACGTGGTGGTAGGAGCAAACATTTAAAATATGTGTGAAAGTTAATGGCAACTATTTGATTCCATTACACGAATTATGCCACCTCTAATGTCTGAGTACTGGTTATTGCTGATATACGTGTATATGCATCATTTAAGTTTAACGGTACATTTCATTAACGCGCAAATATGCATGGTTAAATTGGTCTTCATCTATAACCATATGCCGTGATCACATCATTTAGTGATATTTGAACGGAACATGAAATTAAGAACACTTCCGTTTCATTGAGGCACTATCGTCGCTTATAATGAATGAAAACTTAAGTGAATGTGACTGGCCTCATGGGCGAAAGCAAGTAAGCATAAACTGACACATAGTGTATATCGTTTCACGTTAATCTGCTATTTTCGTGCTCCCGAATGTCAAAATGCAACACTTAAATATCTTAAGGCACATAATATTTCAATATTGACAAATAATCAATGCCAGTTCAGATATTTTAGAATCTCATAAAAATTCAAGTCTGAGACGGGATAAATTAGTCAGTCAAATGACTAACTAGAGGTAGGCGTACCAATCTTCAACCTTCTGGCGGGGCAGGTAGTTTTCTCTTCGCCAAATCCAAGACGGTCTCAGCCGCTGATCAATCGTTTATCCAGTGGGTATGGAACTGGCTCTTTCTAAGACATATAGATCACCATTCATCTCCAGCTACAGTGAAACACATGGGTGTATGGGTGTTTATAGCATGATGCTTAAGCACACGGATCAAACTTATTTAACGCAGGAAATGGTGGTTAGTCGACATAGCGACGGCTAGAGGCTGGATGGGCTGGGTTTGAATTCCGAAAAGGGAAATGTTTTCTCTTTTCCTCATTGACCCGATTAGCTCTGATGCCCACCCAGCACGCTATCCAATGGGTACTGGGTGTAAAGCGGCAGGGGCGTGAAGCTGAACACTCGCCTCCATCTAGTGCCCAGATCAAGAATGCTGTAGCTATACCTTCACTCCCCCATATGCCACGATGACACAGCGCTTAATTAAGCACAGGGACAAATTTCTTTTCATGAAACGGTTAGCAATTTCTTTCCTTAATGTGGATGCGCCTTCAGGGTTAAACTGATAATTTCAAGAATCTGTTTATTACACAATAATTTTGAATCCCTTTATTCGTGTTTATATTCTTCATATAGTAGAAGCGTTGTGAATCATATTCCCAAAGCTAAAGCAAGGATAGAAACCAATGCTTTGCACTAATATGTTGGTATATTAAATCTTTATTTTCATTTTTGTGTGAAAGTTTAAATTTCAATTCAACTGCAGCGAAAACTCAATCGGACAAATCGTGAAGTGAAGAAAACACTACAAAGACATGGGACAAAATAAACATATAAAATATACGTAGTCTACTGCAGAGTAGATGCAGATGCCCAACAAGACACACGTCTATAACATTGAATGTAACAGATTAGTGTAACTACCCAGTAATCAAATTCACTTAAAGAATGGGGTTAAGTGAAAGATTTTCAAACATTTTGACAGTGACACATAGCCCACTTGTGGCTAAGGGGTAGAGAACGAAAGGATATTTATTACGTGAAAAAGAAATAATAAAGGTATTAAAGCCTCTAATGTTTGTGATTGGAACTCTTGACACTAACAAATTCTAAAAGAGGAGTGCATGAAATAAAACTGTCAGAAACTTTTCTTATAAATAATGCCTCAGCGTAACGCATTCGCACGACAATAACAAGATTAAAACATCATTAGCATCAATAATTTTTTTCTTAAAGAACTCCACATATCTTCTTGTCATTTTACAACTTTCCCGATATTAATACTTAAGAAGATCTACGAGACGTCTATTTATATTTTTATGCCGGAATAAGATCCCAGTATAAACCAGAAACGTTATATATTTTACGCGTTTCCTAATTTTCAACTTAAAATTATGGAGAACTTTTAAAATGGGCTCAACATTAATTCCTGAGTAAACGTTGACTATTCGGGTATAATAACTTTTCGTAAATCTCAAAACCCGAACAAGGAATATCATACTGTGATATGTTGCGCAAAGGAGGGGGGGCCCCACCAGCAGTGACGCGGCGGGTGAGTCAGCGCTCCCCTCCCCCTCCTCCGCACGGTAACGTAACAATACGGTAACAATACTACACGTGACAATATGAACGCTCTTTCTGTGGCTTGGCTCACTATTGCTCTCACCCTCTCAATTCACAAAGTGAGATACAGACTCTGTAAAGGAATCTAACAGTGAAAATTTATGGCTGGTTCTCAGCTACCGACTTCTGACAGCACATCTCTGCATATACACCTATTATTTATTTGTCGAAAATGTTGCAACTTGAAGGGGGTTTATGGCGCAATGTTTCATGTCGGCTGCTTTCTACACAAAATTACTCGACCGTCTGACTGATTCATCTGTTTATGTAATCCAAACACAAACCATCGCTTCAATATATCAACATTACCTGCCATATCTATGAGGAATACTTCCCCCGCCCCCACCCGAATCTCCCCTACACCAAACCAAACCCGTATTTCCCAATTTATAATAACCAAGTGTAATCATGGTTACGCGTGTGAAAACAAGTTTAATTTACACACAGATACAATTCATGAAATTGAAATCGATTGTGTTACACGTCCCGCATTTTGCAGGACCAGTACAGAATCTCACATATGGTGAGTAATCTGTGCTCCTATATTTAACTAGATACTTTGTAATAGAATTTGTAATTGAAATTTGTCCTAACCCCGTACTGTTTATCAGTATGCGCTGCCTGTTACATGTCTCTCAATTGCATACCTATTTCTAAACACAAATAATTCTGTACAGTTACGCCGTAGAGTTTCGTACACGTTTACGGACGTTTCGGATGAATGTATCACTTATGGCCTAAGAAACAACCAAGCAAACAGCAAGTCGAGAATGGCTTCCTCTTTGATCCTGAATATGAAAGCAGTACATTCCTCCGAAACGTCAGTAAATATTTACCAGACTAAACTGCATAATTTCCCAGGAGATAGTGCTCTTCAAACCCTCAATGAACAGATGTATCTCTAGAAAGAGTAAATTCTAATTTTCCTACAGTTATTGACCAAATGCTTCATATATAGAATTTTATTAGGCATAAGTTCCTTATATTTTCGCTGTCTAGAAACGAGATGGAGTAATATTAAATGAGAAATCGCATCGATTTCTGAAATGAATTTGCCTCAGCAACCTGTAAATATGGAATTCATATATGTGGGAAAACACACTGCCTCTCTTTTACCAGTATAGATCTGTGAAGTACAAATATAACTACGGTATTTTTATAGTCGACTGAAATAAGTGTGAAAATTCGCTGGCTGGACCAGCTATGGTATCATGCATGTTAAGGTGTAAAGTAACTTAAATTCATTATAGTTCTAAAAACAAGTGAATATTTCTAAGAGTTTGTTTTGAGAGATAAATCAGTGAGGGAAACTTAGTATTTTACACAAATACAGTATATTTTAAAATTATATCCTTTAATTTGGACAAAATATTGGGCGATATCCTTACTGAAATCACTGGTTCGAAACACGTGCCATGTATGGATATTTACCAGTGGATTATGTTTATCCTGATCTACCGTTCTGGAATTTAACTCTGTTATCGTAAAATAATTTTTTTTTCTGGATATAACAATATTGAAGAATTTGTCATAAGTCTCAGGCCATGAAGAGAAGTAATTAAATTCTTCGTTTAATAATAATAATATTAATAATAATAATTTTAAATTGCAATTTAAATGAAAATGATATCTTCTCTCAGTGAATCACCTCTTTTGTCGTAACACATTTTACGACTTGCTGACTTTTCCCATAATCTCGGACCTCAATGCACTTGTGGTGTGAGATCGGTGTGTGCACGAGTTGGGCCCGATACTTGCTACTCAATCCGTCTTCTTTCCAATGCTCACTTCAGTAATATCACTAAAAACCCTCATATGTACGAACCAACAATTGCTTTAAAGTCATTAAGCAAGAGAATAAAACAGTGTGTAATATAACGTAGCTGATGTGCTAGAAAGTGGAAGTTTCCTGTATGGAAAACAAGTATTTAGGATGTTGAAATCTGTTTTAAACCGCCTCCATTCGTCGCACTACAGAATTTAAAAATAAAGCTAAGTTGCGGCAGAAGAGCCCCGAGGGCTCAATACCAATAAAAAGTAAACCCTTCTTAGTACACGATTCGGACCCATTTCCGTTCACCTCCCGACTCACAATCCAACTCAGCAGCGCCATACCTCAGCATGTTAGTCGCCGGCTACCCACCGTGGGCGCGCGGGTTCGAGCCCGGGTCAGGTCGTCTGGGATTTGTGGTGGACAAAGTAACATAGGGGCAGGTTTTCTCCGAGTATTTCTGTTTCCTCTGTCAATTCTCATTCCACCGACTTCTGCACAGTCATCATCTATCATCAGTGGCTGGTAAAACAGGCCCACACACCAAGTGGACCCAGTCTCACCCCCACCCCAATAAACTAAAAAGTACTACAATCCACATCAATATGATCCATATTCTTCTTACCACCGTCTGTTGCGGAACATACGTACAGAATAAAAATCATAGCGCCTTAGTTCAATTCGGATTAATCATCAAAAACTCTTCGACCCATGAGAAATTATTGTATCGCAAAAACCGTACTTTTTTTTTTAAATTCTCTACCATATTTTGGAAAAATTTAGGCTCCAACATATATTCGGTAATATACTCTCGTGTTTCGCTCAAGATGTACACAGAAGTTCACAGAGGTTTTCATGTGAACCTTCCTGTATCATTCGACTTAATTAAGACTGCAATGTGCCAATAAATTTTAGTACAACTTCCTTACATATGACTTCATAAAATTCCGCTCAACGTTTCTTAAACAGTTACATGCAAACAGACGGAAACACATGAAGAAGCCAATAAGCGTATTCTAAGCGTACGTCTATTTTTCGAATTCGTGAAAGCAGTAGAGAGGAAAAATATCGCGAAACAACAAATTTGTTTACAAATTTACAGCACACACATACACACAGGCAATACGATCCTACAATGATACAAGCAACTAAATAACACAATTCTCATCTGGCTGCCAAAAAACGTGGCAGGAATTTATGGCTGACAGAGTACTGTTGCGTCATGGAGATTGTACTGACAACTGTAGCTAGAATGCAGACAATTCCTGCTACCCAACTTGATGCTGCAAAGCTTAACGACCGTGGTAGAAACAAAGTGACGTTATTACCTGTGTTCACACTAACTGACATAGAGATGAGACTGCGTGCTAATGCATAATGGAGACACTTGTATAAAATGACACAACTTTCTGTTCATATGCGGAAAGTTTACACTAACGCGGACTTAACATATCGAAAGTGTGATAAACATATCACCTGCCTTTCGTGTTGCCACCAGAAAGGGATTACATTTTCCCAGACGGTATCATGGTCAAATTGATTTTCACAAAATCGGCCACTTTATACACAAGTTTTTCACAGAAAGCAAAAAAATCACACATGCACAAATTGACATCGTACTTTTTTAGATCTGGCAGCCGGGACAGCATATTCGACATAGCGACTTGTTACGGGCTTGACGACTGAGGGGTCGGAGTTCGGAGTTCGAGTCTCAGTAGAGGAAGATTTTTGTCCTCTCCAATTCGAATATAGTGGTTCTGGGCCCGCCCAGCCTCTTATCCAGTGGATAACGGAGGTTCATTCCCGGAGCTAAAGCGACCAGAGCGTAAAGCTTACTATTCACTTCTAACTAGTGCCAAGATCGAGAATACGTGGACCTACAAATCCACTCCCCCATACGTCTTCATGGGGCAGTGCCTATTTAGATAAGCACTGGGACAAGTTTAACTTTTTTAACCTTATAATGTTTCATATCTAGTCTCCTTGTATTGTAGCCTATATAAAACTAGTGTCGCTATTTGGCAAACCGACAACTATCCTGAGAACGGTGCTTCTCCTCCGGTCCTATCAATTCTGAAGTAACCGTGTAGTAACCTTGAACAGGGCCAGTTAATTAAATTCATTGCAATAACTCTGATCCTTTGCCTCAGTACATATTTACTCGTATCTGTACAGAGTGCGTGTTCTGAGTGTCAAATAAAATTCAGTTTCAGTAGTAATAATTTGTACGATAAATATTGGTTATTTGTTTATTAAATTATTCATTAATGCGTCAGTACGTAATACTAAATAAATATATACACTAATTTCAGTTATAAATGGACTGCATAAACCAAATTTGCTCTTTTCGATTTCGTGTAAACCAGAAAATATATTAAGAAAACAGTCTTCTGGGATGTTGCACCGTGTAGATGTGGTGTTAACCGACGTTTCGGAGGAACGTATCGCCTCCATCTTCAGGGTAGAAGGAAAAATAATAAATACGCAAGGTTCTAACGGTCTCTTCGCTTGCGGATCAAGAGATCAAAATGTGTTGTTTAGTTCAATGATTGATTTTTAGATATTTCGTTAAAATTATTTCAACTGAATAGGTGACAGCGTAGGAAATGATAGTAAAATTATTGGAATTCTGTATAGGAAAGGATTTTACACTGCCTGAGCATTCTCCGGGAGGGTCTCAGTATCCATAAACACCTGCGTTGGAGTAGACGGCACCTCTGAATGCGAGTGCAGACCGTGTTACTGGTGTACCAACCAGTTCCCAAGAATTCACTGAACGTTGCCTCTCAGCCAGACAACTCTATCAGTAATGTTAGTCAGTATCGGGGTTCGTACCATAGCTCAGGCGGTTAGTCGCCGGCTTCCCACGCGGCTGCCCGGCTTCGACCACAAATCATGTGAGATTCGTTGTATATAAAGTGATATTGGTGTAGGTTTTCTCCGAGTACTTCGGTTCCCCTTGTCGATTCTATTCCACCAAATGCTCCATATTCATCTACCATTTGTGGCTGGCCGACGTAGCAAGTGGACTCATTATCACCGAACCCTACAAAATTAAAAAGGTAGCTAGCACCGAATTCACGGCAAGACGGACCTGAAGCCGTCAGCTGGATCATGATGAGCGTGCGCAAAGAACTGATAGCAGGAACGTGTTTAAAATTATGTATTATTAACTAAATAAATTTATTTTACAATTAAATTAAGTGGAAGCGAAATGGAGACAAATGGCTTGATGAGTTAAATTAATGCAATCCCTTGTTTCAAAATAGCAGCTCATCACACATTCTGTAAAGCGAGTAGTGAACGAGACTATTAAGAAGAAGATGGAAATACCGACATGCATTGACATCCAGAAGTTACAGTTACGAAAAACACAAGAATTTGTAGCTTAGCCTACGTTAAGTCTTACTATATGTTTCTAATTATGCTCCTTTACCAGTGCATGCTACTATTAACGCAGATTCATGAAACAGAACTTCCTCTCTTACCACAGCAGTACTCCACCTCCTCCTCTCCGAAGATTTAGACTTGATTTCTATTTTTAATGGCCTTCCTGCATGTCTACATTCCTTCGGTTTGTAGCGAAATACTGTACAAGTTTTCAGAGCATGCCACTCTTAAATCCGCTGCAGACAATTACGTATGCAAGAAGGCTGATTTGTCTGTCTAGTCTATTCGTAATCAGTACTGCATCGTTAATTCGAAGAGAGGGAGTCTGCTTTTGTTTTAACCAACTGTAAATATTCCTGGTCTCACGCAACAAAGCCAGCTTAATCTTATGGAAATGCGTGAATGTACGAAGGCGCTTCTCTCCGCATTGATACTGCTGTTCATTCATATTCTGCTTATATTTCATGAAAGTACTGGGTTCGAGTGCCAGTAAGCTAATTTGGTAGTGTGTATACACTGACCTGCTCTGCAGTAGTATAAACAGTTTATAATAACAGCAGACATTTTCGATGCCTCCTCTCTTTCTCTCTCTTTCCTGTTGCTCCCATACTGGAGTAGAGGACATCCGTGAAAGGCTTCGTTTCACTAAAGTTTCTTAATCTAAGTTAGCCGGTAGGACGCCTTCGACGGGGGATCAGCCCGTCGCAAAGCCGATACCTACACAAACACCGGATAAATGCAGACAAACATTCATGCCTCGAGTGGGATTCGAACCCACGATCCCAGTGTCGTATATTCTACTTAATAAGCCCCGTAGTCCGTTTAAAAGTCAACCGACGTTTCAGAAAAACTTGTTACCTCCATCTTCAGGGTCGAAAGTAGGCATGCAAAAAAATCAGAACGAAGCAGGTAGCATGCTCTGCTTGCAATCTGCTTCATTCTCGTTCCTTGCTGAAGATGAAGGCGACGTCCTCCGAAACATCAGTTGATTTTCAGTGGACCATGCAGAGTTATATCTAGGAAGGCAGTACTATTGATACCCACCCCCGTAAGACCCTCAAGTCTTACATTGATAGGGATTATAACGACGTAACAGGTCACTTCATCTTGACACTTCCCAAGGACGCGATAGCGACGAGTGAAAGGTTGTATTGAGAACCCCGACGCAATACACATATCCGTTTCTTTCAGTTCCACAGCATCTATGCACTCCTACCGGGCCTCAGCAGATCTCGCTCAGTCGGGATGTGACCACAATTCGGTCACTTCCTAATCGCAGAAATTAACATACGTAACCCAACGACATTATCCCATTTTCTGATATTAAATTACTTATGGGCTTGGAACATAAATTACACGTTCTACGTACTTCAGGCTTAAAAGCGTCCCTATAGCAACTTCTCTTCCTGTAATTTTACTTTCTTCCATTTACAGAATTTGTAGCTCCCTCCGTCTAACTTCTTGAATTTGCCTAATATTAGATCTACTTCCTTACTTACTCATGGAGCTGGGCCCTTATGGAGGAGCTGCCAATTCTGCAGCTACTCAAGAATTTCTAAGCATTTAATGGAACCCGAAGGTTAATTACCGCGTTCACAAGAGCCCTCCACTGGTCCCTATCCTGAGCTACTTTAGCTTAGGTCGTACTCGTATATCCAAGGAATGCGTCCAGGTTCGAGGTTTTGTGTTCATTTTCGTAACAAACTAATGTTTTACGCTGAGGAGTTAACCCCACGCCCAACCCCCAAGCTGGAGGACCACCCCTTGTCGGATGTCCGCGACTGCTTATTCAATATATTCGAAGCTTCCCTCCAAAACTGGAGGGCGTCTCCTCCATCCGCAACCTGACGACGCGCCATGTCGTGGTGACAAGAGACCCACCTAACATCCGCAACCTGAGGACGCGCCATGCCGTGGTGAAAAGGGACCCACCTAACATGGAGATCTACTTCCAGTTCCTTAAAAATATTTTGATTACTTTACTTTCATTAAGAGCACTGCTCTTTTAACCCAGTTTCACTTGCATACATGAGTCTGGAAACCCCCCTCCTTAGCTCAGGTTTCTATCGCAGAAGTTGGTGCAGCAACAATGCTCCGGAGATACGCAGTACTTCATATTCTGGGTGAAATCTTCCGTGATCTTCCACTGTTTCCCTGTTACAGTGGAACCTCGCTTAACGAGCACCTCTCATAACGAGCAAAACAAATTGTAGAAAATGACTCGCTTAACGAGTGACGTTTCGCATAACGAGTGAAGAGAGGGGAAGTCCCGGATTGTGCGCTTGCTACAGCAGCCTGTATTTAGCACTCGTTCCGCTAGCATCTTAGTGTCGCTTGTGATCACACATTTTTCCAAACTTGTGTTCAGACATATTATTCGTGATTTTTTTTGTACAAAGTCTAATAACTCTTACAAAAATGTCCCCGAAGGAAAGCCGCAAAAAGACAGCCATAAGAGAATAAAAATAACCGTATAAATGAACGTAAAATCATTGAAAAGCAAGAACGAGGTGTGAGCGTGGCTGATGTAGCACGCACATACAATCGGTCTACATCAACGATTTGCACGATTTGGAGTTGCATTGTGTTTCACAGCAAGAAGTTGTGGAGGAGAGTTTGTCAGAGGAGGAGGAGGTAACAGCAAAGCAACAATCTTCTGGCGCAATAAGAGAAATGCTGAAAGCATGGGAAACTGTTGCATCGTACATTGAGAAGCATCACCCTAATAAGGCAGTGGCTATGCGCGCTACAAATTTATTTAATGATAATGCTGTGTCGCATTTTCACCAAATTTTGAAGCGTCGGCAAAAAACAAATGTCTCTAGACAGCTTTCTAGTAAAAAAGAATTAGATATGTATCATAAATAAAAAACTAATTATTTCGATTTTTATTTCTGCAAATCGAATTCGCATTCCAGGTTGGTTTATTCCGCATAGAAGAAAAGATGAAGATAATTCACGCTCCTTAACAATGTATATATAATTTTCTTTGAATGAACGATACACATAACATTTTTTTAGTATTTTTTCGGCGTGGAACGCATTATCGTATTTTACATTAATTTATATGGGAAAAATTGTTTCGCTTAAAGAGTGTTTCGCATTACGAGTAAGATTCTGGAACGAATTATGCTCGTTAAGCGAGGTTCCACTGTATTTTCAAATAAGCCTCGACCGCCTCCTTCCGAACTTGTACTCACTGAACACTGACGATCTTCTTAACCCATCCTTCGACGTACAAGCACGTGAGTGACGCCTACCTGCAAGAGAATTCAGTTCACAGTAGTATTTGCGATTATCATGGACTGGGGGCATGAGTACAGCATCCACGGCGAATCCAATACATTAAAATATTTGTAATTGGTTTGTTAAGATATTATTGGAATTTATAAACCAAGTAGGTTCGTGTCGTCTTGCTTATTATTTGTCTTGAGGGGGCCGAACGTGTGCCACCTTGGCGTTCTCGAGAAGAGGGTTTAATGTACTGGAACAGCCGCTGGAGTTGTAAAAACTTTAGATTTTATACCCAAATGTATATTATTAATATATACGTATATACTTTAACGTTCAGAATTTATACTGTAATAGTAACTTCCAACTGTATCGATGCATAGGTGTCCCTCTGATGATGGTCTCTGAAGGCCGAAACATGTAGGGGTATAAATAATTGAAATAAGAAAAAATCTTCACCAGTCACACTAGACCGAAGTGTTTAGCTTTTCATTATATTATAAGTGTGACGGAGCAGAATGAAACAAATAAAAAACAAAGTACTCGTCCTCTCTACTTTTATTGTCTCGTAACGATGTATTTCCTCCTGAAGGCTGTTGACTTTCGAAGAGAAAACTCCTCTCCAGATTACGAGATAAAGATACATCCATTCGCAAATTCAGCAACAAACATTCAATCCTAACAGTTCACTTTTATGTACACATCAAATTCTACTCATGTATTGTGGAGAAATATTGGAAACACAAATGACGGGAAGATATTAAACAAAACCACCAAGATTTAGGTGTTAGGGCCCATAAATTATTATTCTACACCCTCCACGCCTGTGTCCCGCTCAGATTTCATTACTAGCTGCTAATCTACCAATTCAACGCTTTTATCTACGGTACAGAAGCTGTTTCTCTGACGAGTGCCTGAGTAGATCTATCTACCATCGTAGTATTTTTGAACGCTTTGAAAATAAGATTCTGTACGTAAAGAAAACAATTTTAATATATCCCTCTAACAGGCCATGGAGAACCACAGGGTTGTGGGATGTCGAGGCTCCCATATTTCCCAGACAATCGGCTGATAGATGGCGCTGAAGTTGTCAGCCTTACGCGACGGCCGCCCTTTACGGCCAGGAAGATTCCTATTACTTATGTTAGAGGCTGAGTCGACCTCCTGCTTAAACAATTAAATTAAATTTTGTAATACTACTTAGACATTGTTTAAACACCAACCAAAGAGAAATTATGAATCATCATAATCTCCTACAGATATTGGAGAAAAAGTGGCTTCGCCTGTGATACTCATCAGTAAAGCAGGCCCATTACTCCACAGTTAAGTTTTATATCATTATAATATGTTCGACAAATCTATAATCGCTTGGTGGGAAAAATGAAAGGGAAGCGACCACCTGGAAGACCAAGATGCAGAAGAGTATGTAATATTAAGAGGGGTTACAAAGAAACTTACTGCATAATGAGGAGCTTCATAACTTGTACTCTTCTCCAAGTATAATTAGAATGATCAAGTCAAGTAGGATGAGGTGGGCAGGGCTTGTAGCACGAATGGGGAGACGAGGAATGCGTATAGGATATTTGTGGGAGTGCCAGAAGGAAAGAGACTACAGGGAAGACCAAGGCGTAGGTGTATGAACAATATTAAAATGGATCTTAGAGATAGGAAGGGATGGTATGAATTGATCTGGCTCAGGATAGAGACCAGTGGAAGGCTCTTGTGAACACGGCAATGAACCTTCGGGCTCCATAAAATGCTGGGGAATTCTTGAGTAGCTGCAGAATTAGCGGCTTCTTCATAAGGGCTAAGCTCCATGAGTAAGTAAGGAAGTACAAAGAAAATTGATTGATAGTGTGGAGGAGATCTGCCTGATGCAAAATGGGCAAAGTGCGTGGCTCTTGTGAATACGACCATGAACAGTCAGTCTTAATAACAGGAATTGCTGAGTGATATTAGCTTCACAAGAGAGATTCCATGAAACTAGCTGTACAGTGGAGTAGCAATCCTGGAAATAGTTCTTACTAAAAATCTTCATATCGCTCTACAATTTTTAGTCACATATATGGGTTAAGATGATGCGAAAATTAGGAACACATAGGTCTTTACTTCCGTGACTTTTATTTTCTTTCTACGCTTTCATTTTCTCATGAAGTTCATTTTAATATCCAACGGAAATTTTCTCTACCAAAAATTACTGTGTCACCAGAATGTCCAATTTTGAATGCACCACAATTCACTAATCCTCCAATCGTGAGTAAACGGAGTAAAATTAAAACATGTTTAATTTTTCTCAGAAGGCTGAGCTATTTTAAATGGTGACCGAATTATGAGGAAACATTACAACGCTAGTGCCCAACGTCTTGGCACAAGCGAGTGCGGTTGAATCAGCCCCAAGCGCTTCCTGTGCAAACGGATAACTCGAGCACCGTGTCAGAGGCGGCCTCCGTGTTTGCAACTTACCGCACACTTCGGCTCCCATCACTTCTAATTACCACACAACCTTCTGGTGAATTCAAGGAATTTATTCATTACTGAGACGTCTAAGCTGAGTTTCAAATATCCTCACCACTTCTCTGTTCCCACGGTAAAATTATGGCCATAAAACTAACCCAGAACTCAATCTATTCCAGGCTAAGTTCATCAAAGTAACCCTCATTAATTTCAGCAAACACGCTGTTTGTGTGTGCGTGTGCGTGCCTGCTCGCGCGCGCGCGATAGAGTGCAACACAGTTCGCGTTTAGAACGCAAGTCTGACGTACCTAAAATAAATGCTCCATTAAACACTGAAACTAAAATACCGGCCTGGACTCGGGTTCGGGTTACAGGATAGAAACTGCAAACAGTGATTAGCAAGTTAGTGACGGAGAATAATGTGTTAAAAAGAATTTCTGCAACTATGACAGACGCAGTATCACATCACAGTGGCCGCGCGGTCTAAAGCTTAACACTGGAATCATGGGTTCGAATCCCACTCAAGACATGGATGTCTCTATTGTGTGCATTTACTCTGTGTTTGTGTTGTTCTGTGTGTAGGTATAAGCCTTTCAGCAGGCTGATCCACCCTCGAAGTAGTCCCACTGACTATGTATAGGATTAGGAAACTGAAATAGAGAACCAGGCTCAACAGTGGGCTGTAGAGCAACAACAACAAAATAATAATAATAATAATAATAATAATAACATAGAAAGCCGCAGTAATGAGGATGTAGAAATTGCATAATGACAAGCATTCCTTTTTCGTGGGTTGTTTAACGACGCTTTAAATATCGAGACTATAGCGTGGAAGGATCACCACAATTTTTAGTGTTGTTACGATAAAAGTAAGAAGGTATACTTCTCCCTCTGCTTAATTACTTAATTAAGCACCGTATAATGCAGATGTGTGAGGGTCTGAAGATATAGCTCTACCATTCTTGACCTCGACACTAGATGGAGATGAGTGGTCAGCTTCACGCTCCTGCCGCTTTAACACTGGAGAAGCAGCCCCCGTATCTGTTGGATAGGAGGCTGGACGGGCACCACAGTAGGTTTGGACTTTATAGATAAGAAGAAAATTTTGCCAAAGCCGGGAATGAAACCCCAGCCGTCCAGCCTGCAGCCTGTCGCTATGTTGACTGAGCTATCCCGGTTCTATAACTTGTAGTCCTTGCTAAAAAAAAATATGGTGTCCAAATCATGATGGATTCATTTCATTTATTTAACGACGCTGTGAGTAGCTTACACTACACAGAGTCCAAAGGTAGACTGAGGAGGAAAGAAACGTAGGTCCATTAGAAACACGCGGCAGGAAGCGCTAGCAGCCTAACTCGAGCTATTATTCGGAATTTTCTTTGAGGCAATGAGAGAAAACAAGAAATCCGTGAGGATAATCAGTGTCCGAGCCAAAACCCGAACCGGTCTTCTCTCGAATAATAGTGAGAAGCTTTATCGCTCGAGCCAAAGTGCTCGGTCATGAAGTTACGAATAGGACATGTAAAACGCACGACGATTACGAGAAATGCATACAATATTTTTGTCTGACATCATTAGTGAAGACGCCAGTTGGGAGACATGACTGTAGATATTACGATAATATTAACATACCTTTGGGGTTCTATAAAAGAGTGCTGAAAAACAGTAGTTCGTAGACAGAAAATTTAATTTCACTAGCACGCTTTTCAAAGTTACAGCATTGCATTAGAGGCCCTGTCCCGATGAGGTGACTGGGTTTCCTCAATTTACTTAACTCTTCCAGCCGCATTTTGTCCCTGGGGTCGACTTAGCCTCTAACAGAAATGAATACCAGGAATCTTCCTGGGGAGTAAAGCGCGGCCGGTTCATAAGGCTGACAAACTTGCCGTCATCTGTGAGCCGATTGTCCATAAAATGTGACAGTCTGGACTTCTCAAATCCCTAAGGGCCTCCACGGCCTGTTACAGGAATAGCTTACTTTTTTTTTCTTTTTTACAATATACCCTATTGGGATTCTTTATCCGTCAGTGTTTCCTGGCCCTCCAGGTTGGGGAAGTCTCGAATCTGAGACAGTACATTGCGGTAATGAGTCCAGCGGAACTCGGACCTGAGAATGACTGTGCTGGCGAGGATCTGCAGCATTTGTATATAACAGACCCGTCTTCTCGTCACCGAGGATGTTACATGAGGGCCATAACCGCAAATGTTCAGTTGGAAAATTAAATTACTGGTCGTGAATCTCAAGGAGCTTGTCGTCAAGACAAGTAACCCTATGACTGTGACTGTGACTGTGACTGTGACTGTGACTGTGACTGTGACTGTGACAGACTCTGACTATGAGTTTAGTCAGTTGTGAGACATTCTCTAGCCAGTAAGAATGTGGGTATAGAATTTTGTTAGGATCCCTTGAAAGGAAACAGTTAGTAAAATAAACTAGAGAACTTAGTATGTGCTGCAGTAAGAAAACGAATGTATGAATTAGCCAGAGCGTTATAATTATTTGTAGTTACCATCTGTAAGTGGCCAATAAGTCCAATCGCCAATCAAAATCTCGTCTATAGTCGCTCATAAACGAGACAGTATAATTGTGTTTGCCTGTGAAAACCGCAGCAGCAGATGGGTACTGGAATTTAAACTGAATTTTCAAGTAGCATTTCACTACTTACCGTATACTAGATTAGACCATAATGCAGAAGAAAGAGAAATTCCTGTGCCTAAGTGCAGCCTGAGTTCGAATTTTAAGCAGGTACCAACACAGAAATTACAAATTTGAGGTATCTTGTAGTCTGGAACCATAAGCAATATACGTCTTCCCTTTGTCTCAGCTGTGAGTGACGGCTCAGGGTAAACAGAACCATTCACGCAGTTATCTTAGACATGTTGAGCACAATTTGTAACAGGTTGGCTGCTATACCTCCCCGTTTACACTCACGTCCGCTGTAGGATCATGGGTTACTATTCAGGTATTTGTCTTATTCGTATATTGAACATCATTTACAGACTAAGCTTAAAAGTAAACAATCGTTACACAATTTATTTCGTTAGAGTAGGAACTTAAACTACTAATAATTTATTTAATAATTTTACCGCGAAATTTTCTTTTAGTTGTATAGTCTCCTCTAATTCACTCATGATACGGCATTCGCTCGGCTTATTTACTTTAATGATGAGAATTTCAATGATTACAGAGAAGAGATTCGTGGAGTAGTCAATATGGACTTTGTAGCTTCCGGTAACTACTAGATCATATTTGATTTTGATTTAATTAGTAATCCCATGTTCCAACTCTCGTGTGTACCTCTGGCTGCTGTTTATGAATCCAATGACCACTGGACTCATGGATTTCGACTGTTGTTTACGCAGCACTCAATTTTCGGACTTTCTGCAGTTCACCTTGAAGTATTTATTTTTTTACTTGTAGCACTGACGAATAGATTTTCGTTTTAAAGTGTCAGGTCGTTGTTATGCTTAAATGGAATTCCAAACTAAGATATACATTGCATTTTTTTCCATAGATAGACTTCCAAACTGACATATTTACATTTTATCGCGCAGATATATCTTCAGCCTAGGACTATTTGTCGAGTTTGTCATTACTTGTGTACAATATTGTGACGACTTGACCCACTGATGGGAAGGACCAATCAACATGCTTTCTCAACAACAAAGGAGCAGTGTTTTCTGTTGACCGAGTCCAGACCATTGTCGGGCAACGAGCGCTAAACAAATTCTCGCTTACGCGGTGACGTCACACAACAATAGAGAGGCTGTGTTCTCTGCTGTGGTCCGCGCCGAGTGGTTATATAGGACAACAGAAGATGTGTTTTCTATATGGTCCGCGCCATGCCCAGTGTAGGGCAACGGGCCAATTGACATGCATTGTCAACAGAAGGTGTTTTTTCTGTGAGGTCCATGCCGAGGAATTATAAAAGAATCAAATTCCGAGGATAGCAGCTGTAGAAATACAGAAGGGTACAATAAGTCAGTCGTAGAACGGTAATGAGAATTGAGTTCAGGTGTTGGTATGTAGTTGAAGAAGAATCAGAAGTCGGAGTGAGAAGATTTAAGGTGTGAGTAAAAGTTTTAGTCACAATGAGATTAGTTTAATTCCGTTACCAGGATACGACTAGTGAAGACTGAAAATCCTAGTCAGTGTGTAAGGGTGAACTGTAAATTGTGTAAATCAGCGATGGTTCTGTATTGCTTGTTAGTACGAGTTGATTGTATAGGGTGTTAATAAATCTATCCATCAATCCAAACCCCGTCTATAGTCCCTAATACACGCGACAATATATTCACAGGACTTGGACGCAAATGGGGATTTCCGTATGGCGATTTGTAACTTCAATAATAGCGTCCAATAGAATAGTGATATTTATTGAAATATTAATTGGTAGTATATATATGCACATGAAATCCTATATATTCTTATATGTTGTGAGAATAACAACTTTGAAATATCTAGAAATATCTCATTAATGCAGAAGTAGCAGTCCTCTATGAAAGGATGCAATCCCATTGCAGAAAAAAGTAGGAAAAGCGGGAAATACATTCCTTACTAATATATGTGCAGTTACGATTCTGTATATAAGTAATGGATGTCTACGCTCATTCGTAAAGTGGGTTCGTGGGTTCGAATCCAACTGAAGGCATGGATATGTGTTTGCGTTTATTCTGTGTTCATTAATACGCCATTGGTGTACATCGCTGTGCCTTTACGATGTAGCGTGCATTCAGAAAAATCCATCAGTCGATAACAATACGGTTCCATGACAATAAATCACAGAATATTTCTTATCGAAAATACATATCTATGTAAACTGACATGATAATCGAATAATTACGTTATTGTGCAGAATCTAATCAAGAGCCCGGGAAAAAAACGACTGGTCTAGCTACCTACTGCATAAAATACAGAGACAAACATAACATGTCGGTGTGTAATATGTAATGCTTTCTCTTGCTTCATAAACTGATTTCACTACGCATCCTTACGAACTTCGAAGTTTCGAAGTCCACCTACTTAGTTACACCTTTACTTAGTTTGTGGGTATGATCTCGGTCATACTTAGAGACCGTAGAGAAATGAGAAGATGAAAAAGGCAAAGATATCCTTGTAACAGGTCGTCGAGGCCCATAGGGCTGCGAGACGTCGAGGCTCCCACATCTTCTCTAGACAATCGGCTCACAGATGGCGGTGAGATTGTCAGCCTTACACGCCGGCCACCCTTTAGCCCCCAGGAAGATTCCTGGTACTCTTTGTGTTAGAGGTTAAGTCGACCACAGAGGCCATAGTGCTACTGGAAGGATTAGGGCAATTGAAAAAATCCATCTCATCGGGACTCGAACCCGCGACCTCCCGGTTTGTAGAATAGTGCCTCAATCAAATACGCTTCCGCGTGTCCCCAGGGAAATGGCGAGAATGGAAGTTATCCATTAGCCATAAATGAAAGCGGACAACTTAGTGATAAAATATGAATTACGAAGGATCTTACAGGATGAACTCACTACCCTAACACATCTGTTTAAAACAATAATCAGGACAGACTGTCGAGGCCGACTACAGGATTACAAAATGTCAGCTCCAGTACGAGATAACAAAGCACATACATGGCAGTTGTAATATGAAGCTGAATGCTGCCCTCGGAATTTCAATTCTGGCTTCCAAGAATTACAGAAGTAGATGTCTAAAATAATGCAATGTCTTGTCACAAAACAGCTTTACATTTTCTTTACAATGAAGCTGATGTCAATTAATAGGCTTAATTCGGCTTTAATTGCCGGTCACGGTAGCCGAGCGGTCTAACACATGTACCGTTTTCGATCTCTCGGAAGCTGGGATCCTGTGTTCGAATCCCACACAAGGCATGGATGTTTGGTATGTGTAAGTGTTTATTCTGTATTCGTGTTGCCGTGTTTAGGTAGTGGCTTGCGACGAGCTGATCACTCGTCCGAAGAGTCCAACCGTCTGTAAAATGATCATGAAACTGAAAATCGGAGGCCAGAGCCCAAGGAGGCTGTAGAGCCAGTGAAAAAATGCTGTTATTACAGTACACCCCCTTCTGTCTTTCATGTAGCACACTGCAATTAAGAATTAGGAGAGCAGACTCACAAATACGTGTAATTCTACAGTTCCGTTTTAGCTCAGTCTCACCAATCACATTTTTCTCGTGATATGCCTCATTATTTATACAGAATCAGAAATTACTTTGTATAACTTTATCAAACATCAGTTTTCACAGCGTTTTCGTAAATATATGATCAACATGCATAAACTATTCTTCGGTTTCCAAGAATTTTCATGTGAATAACAAGCTTGCTTACTTTAGAACTTACTTAGGAAAGAGAAGAAATGTTTTGTGACTAAGCACAGTTATGGTACTTGCTTCATAATCGGACAACGTGTTATGGATCAGGTACAGCCACATGAAAATTGCCTGCTTCAGATAAGGAAACCGTT
Organism: Cryptotermes secundus; assembly: GCF_002891405.2. Lineage (NCBI taxonomy): Eukaryota > Metazoa > Arthropoda > Insecta > Blattodea > Kalotermitidae > Cryptotermes > Cryptotermes secundus. The sequence goes on along the minus strand of NW_019724587.1, from coordinate 441,469 downwards.
CTGGGCCTGCATGTATACCAGAATAGTCATGACTCTACTTGATAGCTGATGTTTGCGTGTCAATGCTTCCACTTTAAATCCAGTTCCCAATCTGGTATGAAGTTGCTCTGGCCCGTCTGACAGACAGGGTCCGATTGCATTAACCAGGCAGGATCCGGGCGTGTCCATGTCCGACCACTGAGCCTGTAAGACGAGGCCCCGCCTTAATTAGCAAATTTGCTTTGGAAACACTGTGGCATCTCGAGGGAATCGGTGGGCAAATGTGTGATAAATATATAGGATAATACTGGATACATGCATGCAATTACGTTCATTAATTGCTTGTATCCGTAGACCTAAACTATTAACAAGAGCAGTAACATATTCTAAATAAACGGGTGCATTAGTAGAAGACCATGGTGAATCCAGTTAATGATCCTCTTATAGACAAATGACCATTACAGCAGCACTTCTGATTTCAGAACGCGTTACCTCCTAAAGTCTCAGCGGAGAACTAAACGGCACTAGAGTAAACGTGATTCATAAGTGAAAGTGATATTATCATTGTATATGAGACAAATTCCGTCATAAGTGCAACAATTTAATTGTAGTACTTTCTTCTTCCCTTCCTCTACACCACATGTTTCGGCCCTAAATGGCCATCTTCACGTGTGTATTCTTACGTAGCTGCTACAGTGCCCGTAGTTTAAAATTTAAAATCACCAGTCTTTCCAATTGTATGTATGTATAAAATCTTTGTTAACCTATACGCGTCAATTTAATTTGCTATTATCAAATTAATGAAAGTACATTATCGTAAGTCTTTTAATTGAACAAGCAGAATAAAACATTGCCAGTTAAAAAACTAAGAGGCTGTAACTTGTTAAGCCCTTTTATTGAGAGGAAGCGAGAAAAATGTCTAAAATAATTTACATTCTTGAAGAGTACCAACTTAGGGGGACAGAAGTATTCATAACCATCGCTCTTAGAACCCAAAATCATATAAACTACATTCTTCTTTAGAAGTAGCAGAACTCTCAAAATGATACCGTCTTTAGCCTGTGTTCCTAGTGTAAACTACACCCAGAATATTTTCCTTTCTTTCGTATTCTTTTATTGCTAGTGGGATGGGATTAAGTCCCTTGTACTGCGGCCACTTCTGGTCTATTGTACCAACACCAGATGATAGGGGAGGGTTATTGTGCAGCAATTTGCGGAATGAAGATTGACAAGGGAAATCGAAGTACTCAGAGAAAACCTACCCCAGCGCCACTTTGTCCACCACAAATCCCACTTGACCAGACCCGGGATCGAACCTTGGCCGCCGCGGTGGGAATCCAGTGACCAACTGCTTGAGCTATGGCGCGGCCTTTCTTTGGTATGTGCAACGGATATGGTACATGCCTTACGAACATTTCAGAGTCAATTTATTATCCCTTTAAATTTACCAGATAAATATCGGGCCACAATCAAAAATCATTATTGATAAAAAATCCAAAAGCTTTTGTGTTAAATTTTAATGGTTCTAGAAAATGCCTTACATTTACCGAATATTAGATACATTGTATTTCTTCCGTTAGCCCGCATGCTACTGTTTTCTCTATGACATCTAACAGAAAAGAAGGAATCGTTAGTGTGTCAGATCTTAATTTTCCTATATTCTCTCCTCCCGCTCTCACTTTGGAGCATAAGGCTGATTTCTCAGTTTCATGATCATTTTGACAGACCGTAGGACTCCTTGGGCGGGTGATCAGCTCGTCGCAAGGTCTCTATATAAACACAGGAAAACAGAGGCACAGAATAAAGGCATACATACACCAAACACCCATTCCTTGAGTGGGATTCAAACCCACGATCCCAGTTTCCGAAGCGAGCGAAGACAGTACACATCTTAGAATGCTCGTCTATCGTGACAGTTCTTAATTAATTTAAGTCTCAATATTGTCTAGCAGATGTATATAAGCCTGTGCGGAATATCCAGTTACCTTTAATATACAGACTCTATTGAATTCATCAACAGATGAGACTGAATATTCAAGTGTATAGTTCTCAAACCGCAAGCTCTGCTGAAAATAATGATTTTATATTGCGCAGGATATTGTAAGTTCAGTCCACTGTTTAAAAATGAAAAAGTGCCTAAGGTAAAAACACAGATAATAATAAACACTAAATTCACGATAAGGCAATTTCTATTGTCGAATTAATGGCTGTGAGGTATATGATAATGTGGTGCATAATTTTCAGTCAACGGTAGATGTGCGAGAATGCAAATTTTGAAAAACGAAGCTCACCACTCGTACGGAGCTACTGACTGCATTTCATTACAGAAAAGTTCGAAACATCTAAATCTGTAACACGGGTAATGAAAGTCGACAATTCAACGTATCACGTATGTGGATTTTGCTTCAAAGTGCAGACCACGACATGTGGAAAAAAATTACGACAGAAAAATCTATAATTAAATGTATATTAGTTCGATACGACATCCTCTAAAAATGCTATGGTGAGTTTATAAAAACCTCGACATAGAGAGAAGTACGTTCATGGAGACCTGTCTCTTGCGGGGAAGGATTTATTTAGCTTGCTACTTAATTTGAGCGCATGCTATGTTCTCTCCCAAACGGGGGGAAACAACGACAACAAAAAAACACATGCAGAATGAAGGCGCTGATTTTAAATATGTGACCTATAACACGGCACAACATATTCGTCAAGATTTTATACATGTTTAGATCAGGTCCCTAAATAACAATGTCAGGGATTATAACATTCACTTAAATTTAACTTTGTGGCCGAGACCAGATAAAGCAAACAAACAATGTCTCGAATACACCCCTCTCCGTCCAACGGCTGAGTATAAAGTTCCTATAGATGTAATGCCGGCACATTTATTTTGACCTCAACAACCGCATGTTCTAATACTCGTACCTCTTACAACATAGCGTACTGCGAATTTGTAATCCCTCTAGTTCTCAACTACGAAATATGCCCTTGGATATTACCATTTACTGATATTACTGAAATTTATACATCAATCTGAAGTCCGTGACTGATTATACATTCTCTTTGTTTGCATATTGTTGTTCGCTTTGAAGTTCATGGATTATTTATTTGGTAAAGCAATTCTGAATATCTGAAAAAAGTAAAGCTTATCTACATGAAGGAAATTTGAGGTTATTATATATCACTCACTCATGAAGTTGAGTCCTTCTTGAGAAGTTGCCAATTGTACAACTACTCAAGAAATTCCCAGCATTTAATGGAACCCGAAGGTTTATTACCGTGTTCAAAAGATCCCTCCACTGATCCCTATCCTGAGCCAGATCAATCCAATTCATACCACCACATCCAATCTCTCTAAGAACCCTTTTAATATTGTCCAAGCACCTACGACTTGGTCTTCCCAGTGGTCTCCTTCCTTCCGGCTTTCCCACCAATATTCTATATATATTTTTCCTCTCCCCATTTGTGTTACATGCCCTGCCCATCTCATCCTCTCTGACTTGATCATTCTAATTATACTTGGAGAAGAGTACAAGTTATGGAGCTCCTCACTGTGCAGTTTTCTTTAACCTTCTGTCATTTCATCCCTCTTGAGCCCAAATATTCTCCTCAACACCCTGTTCTCAAATAAAGTTTTTATATATACGTTATGCAAATTCTTTGATTGATTCAAAGTTACATTTTTCCGAAACCTCTAATATACAGACTATTACTAAACTCAAGAATACCTAAAAGTAACAATTTTAATAGGTGTTAATGACAGTAATACGAAGTAGTAAATATTGATATTTACGCTTTAATTGCAGCTACATCCACAAGCATACGAAAAAACAGTACTTCACATTTGTAATAATAGGCCCCTCCACAAAAGAAAATTATGAACATCCGAAGTCTCTAACATTCGTCTGAAGTCTCCATGACTGTGTAAGATAGCAGGGTAATATATGTGATAGGAAAATTCGACTCGGTGGGGAGCACTTTCAAGTAGTTCTAGATATCTTGGAATTAATGTCAACTTGTTAGATAAGGCACGGCTATGTAAGGTACTTGCTCTAGGGCAGGAAGTGTTAGTAACACGGTAGTTGTCTGGAGTTTAATATTGCAATGCAATTCGAAAGGAAACAGCCTTAATTAATTCCTTTTATCTCAGTATCTGCATATATAAACACGAACATTATCTCTAATACAGTCTGAAGTTGAAACTGAAATCCATCTTTTCAATTTCAATTCAAACAGCTTGAAAAAACATATGAAAACCTGATTCCTACCCCTACATTCCACTCAAACATTAATTCAGCTTTGACTATTTTGTCAGATAACATTGTGAAAATTGTACATACATGTTCGATTTGAGGGACCGCCTCTGTGGTCTAGTGGTCAGAGTACCTGGCCACAGATCCAGATGTACCGGGTTCGATTCCAGGCGCTACCACATTTTCTGAGAAGTAGTGGGTGTGAAACGGGGTCCACTCAGCCCCGTGAGGATAACTGAGGAACTACTTGAATGGATAAGTAGCGGTTCCGGTCTGGAAAACCGAAATTAATGGCCGTGGGGATTCGTTGAGCTGAAAAAGCGACACCCTCTATCCGCTAATGTTGGCACTAACTTCGACGGCAAGCGGCGGTCGCTCGGTCGGCATAATTCCCTTGAGGACTAAAGTCACGGAGTTTGTTAGTTTCTTGTTGGATTTGAGGTCCTTATCGTGTTTACTGTGGAGATTACACTCCTTTTTTGTAACACTGTGAAACCATTAGGCGCATCAGTCCAGCTAAGTTTCCTACCTCTTTCTGTCGTTTTCTTTCTTGCTTACTCTCCGACTCTGAATTGGAGGTGATATATTTCGCCGAAACGCCGGACTCTCTCTTATCTACAAGGCATTACAACCTAGATAACCGTATTCTTCAGCGCCTACCGTTACCACCTCAAATTTACTATAAACTCTTTACTCCGTGCTGTATTTCTCATTGATGTTAATGAAGTGAAATGCAAGTAATAGCTTTAATCATAAACTGAGGATTAACGAACGAATATAACCAGACGTGAACAAGGAGTGCACCCAAGTAATGTCATACTTCGCCAGACACGCTATTATACAAACCAGTCTTAATTACGGCAGAAATCTCAGTTATGTAAACGAGATAAACTCTATTAGCAGTGCTTGAGATTTAAAATAACAGCACAGGAGCACCAAGTACATAAAGATTACAAGTAAAAGTACACCTCAACATACACTGTACACGCTGTAATACGTATAAGCAGTAAGTTTTAATGACCGAGATCACTTTCTGAGTAAAAATCCAACCTCCTCACTTCTGTTTTACCTTTACCCAGAAGCCGTTTTGCGGATCACAGTGGTCGCGCGATTTTATGCAAGAAATGTCTTCGTCCGTTCGAACACTGGGTTCTTGGGTTCGAATCCCACTCGAGGCATGGACATCTGTTAGGGTTTGTTCTGTGTGTATGTTAGGTAGCGGCCCTGCAACGGGCTCATTCCCCGTCCAAACAGTCCTACCGACTGTCTTAGATTAAGAAACTGAGGTCAAACTTAGGGTTTCACGGATGTCCTATGCTCCAAGTGGGAGCAAGAGGAACAGAAGCAGACGTTTACTATAAAGTTCGTAATTTTTCTGTGGTGGGGCATGCGCTGGCTGTCACATTGCTAAGGGACATCAAGAGAAGTGATCAAAGCGTACTAAAATGTCAATAGAGAACACAGAACTTACTTCAACATAAGCGGCCTCCGTAGTCTAGAGGTAACGTTCCCACCTCATGACTCGTAGTACGCGGGTTCAAATACCCGGCGGAGGTCGTCAAATTTTTAAGGGCAGAAAAATTCAGGGAACAAGTCCTCCGGGAGGGACTTTAAGCTGTGTGTCCCGTGTCGTAGCTTTACGGCACGTAAAAGAACCTCATATCTCCAAAGGAGGTCACTGAGCCAAACTGCCAACAGCAGTCTCTAATACCTCTGGTAGATGGGGGAAGCATTATAGATACCTCTCAGCTAGTAAAGCCGGTCTCGCTGGCTGGGCGGACTGATGGTAAGCACCAGTACCGGTAGGATATAGAGACTGGTAGAAATCATAGAGGGAAGCACAATGGAACAATACAGGTCTCAGTGCATGGGGAAACCCACCCTCTCCAATAACTAACAAACTAACTATTTGAACATACAAACATTATCATAAATATGCCTATTAGAATTTATGAAGATGCTCTTACGAAGCAATAATATACAATATACTTGAATTACATCTCACTTTGAACGTAAATTTAGACAGTATCAGACATGCATGCAAAATGTTGCTTAACAGCAGGTTCGAGTTCTTAAACAATTGAAGAATACGTTCTTGGTTTATTTAACAATGCTTTGTTAATTGCGTACGTTATGCATCCTTCAGTGGCATGACGTCTCGGTGCGTGTGCTGGGTAACTGCGAATGAGCTGACGAATCACGTGTGCGTATATGATATGCCTTTCGATATTATTAGTTTCTTGTGCTGGAATGCGAACTACTTGCAACGTGTTTAACTCTGTTATTTATCTGTGTAGGCTTACGTCTGAATTCCTAGGACTAGTACTTATATCAAAGGACCCGTATTAGACCAAACATCGGTCCAGAACGGGATCGACAGTCTGACTTCTCCTTACGAAAATCCTTCAATGTACTCGGTAAATTCAAATGAAACAATATTTTAATGTGCTGTGAAATTCGAAAAGACCAACCGAGCTTGGATAAACGACATCCAACACAAATACAAACAAATCTACATTTTTCAATAAACTCATTCGCTCACGGAACTGAGCCCTACTTGAGAAGTCGCCTATTGTGCAGCTACTGAAGAACTCCCAGCATTTTATGGATCCGAAGGTTTATTACCGTGTTCACAAGAGCCCTCCACTGGTCCCTATCCTGAACTAGATCAGTCCAATCCATACTATCCAATCCTATCTTTCTAAGTACCATTTAAAAATTTTCCACCCACCTACTCCATGGTCTTTCCAGTGGTCTCTTTCCTTCTGGCTTTCCCACGAGCATCCTATATGCTTTCGTCTTCTCTCCCATTCGTACTTCAATACCTTGCCCATTTCATCCTCCTTGACTCGATCCTTCTATTTATACTTGGAGAAGAGTACAAGTTATGAAGCGCCTCATTGTGCAGTTTTCTCCAAACTCCCGTCACTTTACCTCTCTTGCGATCCAAATATCCTCCTCGGGACCCTGTTCTCAAACACCCTCAGTCTATGTTCCTCCCTTAATGACAGAGACAACTTTCATACCCATACAGAACCACAGGTTAAATTATACTTCTGTATATTCTAATTTTTATGTTTTTAGGCAGCAGACAAGAAGACAAAGGGTTCTGGACTGAATGGTAGCAACCATTACCCGAATTGAATCTCATTTTAATTTCCTCCTGGACCAGGTTTTCATTTGTTATAGTCATTCCCAAATATCTGAACTGTACCACATTTTCAGAACATCTGATTTTGCCCTGCATTTTGTTGACGAAACAGCTTTTCATTCAACATCCATCTGAATCTAAAGATTTATTATAATTATTTAACCGTATACTAACAAAATTAGTTTCAATGCACAGAACAGTAGCATACTGACAAATTGAATTCAGGTCAGGATTAGGAGGGCCTTTAGGTATTGATTCCTTAACACTAATTGAACCACCAGAGGTTTATTGAACTAAATGATTAAAACTGTAAAATTTTATTAAATCATATTAGGCTCAGAACATAATCTACTTAACACTTACATCCATCTAAAAATTCCACTCGTACTGAAACAGCCAGAGTCCTTTTATATGTTCTAAGCACAATATCAGTAAATACATATGCAAACTAAACTTCCTTTATACTCGTACGCGGTAACATGACGATTTTCCCCCCTCATTCCTGAGACTTAAAACGTGATTTATCTTCCACGTAATTAAAAAGAATTAAGTAATTGGGGTATAAAGTATATGCATATCCACTGTCAAAAGACATATTCCCTTCCGTTTTATGAGAAAGTTTGAATTAGCACTCCGAATTTTACGGCGGTAGTAACAAAACGCTACTTTCTTCTTAGTACCTTTCATAAAGAGCAGCCATGATACTAGAGGGAAACGCGCTCAGATGATGCCAGTCTCGCCCACCTACGGAAAGCTGTTGACACATTTTATCATAACAGTAACATTACTATTACATTAGACTCAAGACGGCAGGCTCACAGGAGTAATTTCTGATGCTGCTCTCTCTCCCTAAATGTTAAACTGAGGTACAAAGTGACATATGTGGCTGGTTTAGAAATGAAGAAGGAAGTTTCATTTTAAACCTCTTTTTACCCTACTTTCCTTGCTCTGAGAAATAAAAGGAAGCTTATGAGATCACCTAGTTGTCGGGTTTTCTCTGTTTCCCTTAATTGTTTTCGTTTTTTTAGCGATCCGTGTTGTATCATGGAGGGTTATGAGATCACCTTGCTGGCTGGTGCGCCCCCCTCCCCAAATTTTTTCGTTTCCTCTGCTGTCTGTGTCATATAACGATTAGTTCTTACAAGAGTTACTAACTGACCACTGAGGGGGGGGGGGGCTCTTAACCTCGTTCAAGTTTTCTACATTTACTAATATACATACGGGAGAACTGCGAAATTATGAGGCAGGATTTATGCTAGTGCCGCTTAATGTGATATACGTTAACAGATCTACAAAACTATACATTTTTTAAGGATTTATATCAGTGACATGAAAGAAAATAACTCCCACGTGAAAATATTCATTTCGCTTCCAGTACGACAATGGTTACTACACCGTTACTGGCCGTATGATAGACGGTCCAGAATATGGAGATTTTGAAATATGAACCATTGTTCTTATCTGTTGATGTTTCAGACCTCATCTTCTGCGTATTCTGTTATTTTAACCTTCTGACAATAAGATACGCAAATTAATCCTATTAAATGACATTATTTACATCAAAGAGAAGCTAGAGGAAATCACGCAGGTCTATATCTACTGGCATGAATAACCTTCGAACATGAACCGGTTAGGCTTTTATTCAATGTTGTAGTTTTTGAACACGAAAAGGGAGCTAAATTCTGAACACGCTCTGGCTGGACTTCATTTTGAAGGGTACATATCCTGCCACCTCTCTTCTGAAGTCTGTGATCTACCTGTCTTACTAACATCAGTTCAGTAAATAGAAAACAACGAGAATGTTAACCTGAAGTGTATGTAAATATATAACCAACACTTTATAAAGCTTTCAGTGAGCTTGTGAAAGAAAAGTGATTGTTCGTAGTCATGAGACTGAAACCGATACCAATGTAACTGCAATCTATAATCACGCTATGTGAAAATCGCTTATAACCATGACGAACTTGGTAGGAACATCCATTGTCAATATGACAATCACAGAGCTATCGCACACCAGACTATTATGTAATGCTGTGATATTGAATGTCAGCATAAAATCGGATTAGCCATTCTACATGTACTGCTCGACAAGTACAAGCGATTTCACTCAGAGCTAAAATGTAACAGGTAGTTTACGTAATATAACTTCACGATAGCGCTCTAATAAATCGCATTATATATTACGCTGTGTAAATTGTTACAGTTATAATTATCGGAAGTAACCTATTAATTTGAATATAATTGTTCACATAGGTGGTAACAATTAATATGATTCTGAACACTTTGTGTAAAATCATATCTGCCTAATATAAGCAGGAAATATTTCTTGTGTTTGCAACGTCCAACGATAATATTCAACTGACGGGAATGATAACACATTAGAGCAAAGCCCGTTTCGTTGGGGATCCATAGCATCATAATTACAACGTTAAATATATGTCAAAATGTATTTGATAAAATTTACATCCCTGAACCGAAATTTTAACCCGGAAGAAAGAAGTACGTAAAGTTACACAGTCGGTGGTTCCGATACAGAACAGATGAATAATTGAATTCCATGTACCACAACTGGGCGAAATTTTGAATTTCACGAGTATGTCCGATGTGTTTTCGAACCTGTACATTATGAAAAAGATCTGTGTGTGTGTGTCCTCGATTTAAGTACAAGAAAAACAATGTAATCCTGTCTCTGTAGGAGTATTCAGAAAGAAACCAACACAGTTCAATATACAGGGCCTTTATTTCTCCTAAGCATTCTGTAGCAAAATCAATTTAATTTCAATGACGTCGAAAGCTGACGCCTCCTCAGGCATTTAAGTAAACCTACGTTTTAATTAATAATTCTGGTACAGTGCGTAAAACTCTTTTCAACATAGCAAGGATGAGTTCGTTAAAACAAAATATAACCAAAAAGACAAACACAAATATGAACTATATAAAAAGTATGAGCTCCCAATGAAATTTTAATTGCGAAGAACGTATTATATTAAAGGCAATTTTTACTGCCACCTCCCCAAAATTTCCGATGGATCGTGTGGCTTTACAACAGTTCATACATTCCTTATAGTTTTACATATTGTATCTCGTATGTTACTCTCACGTGTGCGTTAGGGCTTAGAATTCCACAGCCACGCGAGATGTGGAATGTTTAGTATAATACAAGAGATGTATTTTCATTCATTCAAAATTATGTTACATAGAGGCCTGACAAAAATGGTAACACTAACGTTGAACTACGTATTTATGTTAAATATTTCATGTGAGACCACAGCGAAGACCAAGGCGTAGGTGGGTGGACAATATTAGAATGGATCTTAGAGAGATAGGATAGGATGGTATGGACTGGATAGATCTGGCTCAGGTTAGGAACCAGTGGAGGGCTCTTGTGAACACGGTAATGAACCTTCGGGTTCCATTAAATGCTGGGAATTTCCCCTGCTAATCTTCATTCCACCAAATTCACCATCATCATAATCACACGGGCAGGCTACAATAGGCCAATCAGTGGCCGCCGTGCCAAGTAGACCCAGTTGGACTCCATCCCCCACTAAGCGAATTAATTAATATTTCTGTCAGTAATATTGGTTCTCATGCTAGATATATTCTGACTTGAGAAATCTACTTAATATGATTAAGCGACTGTTCCAGTAACACACTTCGAAATAATTTTACTTTAAACTTAAACACTTAAACCACACTTGGAATCACACTAATTTTGCGGCTGGATCCTTGGAGAGTTATTAAGCGACTCCTTCAGCAGACTGACTCTGCTTTGAGGCAAGAAGTCTTCACAGCTTCAGCTCCGCCTGCAAGTTACTACCTTAATTTAGGCTGATTGGAACAATTCGAATTTTGGGAGTTTACTCCAATTCCCACTGCTCCAATCATCTTCTTGCTACAAGGGACTCTCACCCTTCATGACCTAACGCACTTTTTGACAGTTGCTTGAAAAATCATACCAGTAGCGTGGGTTGCGGGCCTTCCCACTTTTGACTTACGGGGTTCAAAACCTGTCAAGTGTAACTTTACCAAAGGATCCCGCCGGTCAACTTTCGAACTGAATTTCCAGGAAAACGCTGCAGGGTGCTTCCTCCTTGTCTTTGTAGCACTGAAGCAGGCCCTATTCTTGAAAGGTGTCTTCCAATATTTTTGCCTAGAAAGCACTTAGCAGTTCATGGCTTACCTCTAAATTTCTGACAGTTAAGCTGAATGTTCTGTGACCTACAAGGAGCTTATTTTTTCGAAAGTGTTGAAATTACAAGTAAAATTGCGAAAATTTTCAAGATTCGGAAATCCGATGCAAAGAGAATAAGTTCGTGTCTGGTACCAATGACAAACAAAACTACATTATGTGCTTGTAATAATGTGTTCACAAGAGATGACCACAAATTGTACGAGTAGAAATTTCCTATTTTTATATTGTCATGAAGAGTAGGAAATTTAATGTGCTTAAGCAGCATCCGAAATGTTTATTTCAGTACTAGGTGAAATTGTGACTTGAAGAGTCCTGGCTGCTGGGATATAACGAATTGTATTCCGGTGAAATTCAACTGACATTTCGGAGGAATAAACCAAAATTCGAAAGTTGCCCATATACATAATACTAGTCCAGTAGTAAGGGTAAATCTTCTAACTGGCAAGTTATGATAAAACTGAATCTATAAGGGGCCAGTACATTTACTAAAATAAAGAATACAATGCACAGGGATCAGACAGACTCGACTGAAATGTAGATTGTTTTATAATAAATGAGCATTAGAGTACCTTTATATTGTTATGTAAGTTAAAGCATATAAAATATTTCTGTACTGAAGCAACCATTTGTATATTACTCTTTATTAAAAGAGATATGCGAGCTTAAATTCACTACCGTAAAGTTGCTTTATTTCGAAGATCCAGATCTGAATATTCCAAATTTGGGTCTGATTGCATTTTATATGAATCTGGCTGTGCAGATATGTCAGATTTATAATCCAAGCTTCAAACTGTCTGATGGTCACACAGATCTGCAGGTCAGTGGCGTATAAATCAGTTTCCACTAAGCTTTTTGCCACTACTCAGGTCTCCAGATATATATTTATGGCGAAACCTGAACTGTCGATAACGAGCTGTTTTGCTTATGGCTAGAAACTATGCCGGCCATGGCCTGCATCAGAGCAAAAAAAAAAGTCACAGTGATTAAAACAAACTTTAAATCACTTAATAACAATATAATACAAATATTAAAAAAAATGTGTAATTTGCATAATAATCCAATTTTGTGGGCTTGCAAGGAACAATTGTAGAAACCCATATATTAGCTTCGCTGTATCTCTGTCTGTCCCTCCACACGTAACAACTCGAGAAACACTGAGTAAATATTCAAATGTGAATTTTAGAAGTTGCAATACGTACAACATGTCGAAGTTTTCCAGTTTTGGTTAAATTCGGACAAAACTGAAGATCGCTTTTAATGAAGAATCTAATTTTTTTCTCAGTGCCTCTCTACTGTAAATGGTGCACGCTCTTAACTAAAAAAAAGTATATATTGACGATGAATTTCTCTAACAGATATTATAGAGAAAAGAAAATACATTTCCTATGTTCAATACAACTTTTCTACAGGACTTGAAGTTTACGAAACGAAAGTATGGGATTATTTCATGTCATCTCATCTCATGACTTCTCACAAACTGAAAATCGAGAGGAAGAGACACACCGAAAGCATACATTTCATAACCGTTTAAATTTGTCTCAAAAACTAGGACTAGGTACATGCTACTCTTATAGTGCTGCTTATTAAGAATGTCAGATATAAAATACGAACATATATATTTAAAATAGGCCTATACATGCATCTTATCAATTCGACTGCCTTAGTTTACATAAAACTGAATTGAGGCATGTAGTCCTTCCACAGTTTCAAAAATTTTGTTCCATATTTTGTAATTTCAACATGAAAATAATCACAACATTTATTACCAATAAATATAGCAGCACAGAATCACCTCGGAACGAAACTATTCCTACAGTTAATGGCAGACTCACTGCTACAGCGAATTGAGTTTGAGACTTTTTTATCTAGAGAAGTGGCTGCACGCAGGAGTTCACGATGCAGCGGTAAGAACTGTAAGGCTTTCGGCGCTCTCACGGTGCTAAATATCTGTCCACAGACCAGTCGCCGTGGTTTCACTCAGTCTTTCACTCTTACTATTCGTATCTCAGAGTATGCCTCTAACGTTTCTAACCACCTCCTTCCTTATCTACCCTCGACAGCCAACCTTCAATTCGGCGCTATGAAGGTTATCAAATTCATAAAAAGTCGTCAATGGAATGAAGAAGCTATTCGAATTGTAACAATTTTAGTATACCAGTTTGAGCATGTAAGTAAGAGCGAAAATCCTTCTACATTCTCTATACGCTTGGTGAAGTAAATTACCTAAAGCACTGGGCCTACTTAGGTCTATTATTGCATGCTTCACTGCCTTTCACAAAGAGTTGTGAAGATTATAGCTGCGGGCCCACTACGAATAATTAAATACTTCAACCAAACGTTGAACCAAAGCGATATTAAGCCAGCCGATCACCATTATGAATTTTATGAGATATTGAAAAGTAAATTTGGAACAAGATATTCGAATATAAGTATCAGATATTATGCCAGCTTTTACAATTTCCCCCCCCCCCGTGGATTACTTTCAAACTTGTTCCATTTCGTGTCCATCTTTGATATGGTCTCTATTAGGCTGTTTAACTGGATAACCATTCGTTTATCTAGTGATCTTCCATTCAATTCCTTCAGTATAACTTAGTTCCTAATACGGTAAAACTTGCAGAGCTCTTGACAATTCTGAATTTCATTTCCGCTGCTTGAAGTTTACCGAGCGTCTGTTATTCTCAACACAAATTTCACTTCTGTATAAACTGTGGGAACCAAATCATTACAGAATCTCCTTGTTTCTTTCCAAGGACTGGGCAAGTTGGGCAGAGCAATAACACCTGTGACCTGTGTTGAGGAGACGCCCGATTCGAATCTCGGACACTGAACATCCTGACTGACATTACTGTCAGCGTCGTTAAATAAACATTGAAGCAAAACTACTTTTCCGTACATATACTCTGAGCTTGCAACTCATTGTGAGAAATTATTCTACAACAGAACTATAAACTACGTGATTCGTTCCCTTCTCTTAGGATGCTCATTCAAAACTAACTAGTAACATTTGTACAGGAGGAGTCGGGACAGCTCAGTCGGTACGGAGACGGGCTGCGTCTAGACCCATAATGGGGCCCACCCAGCCTCCTTTCTTATGGGTAGGGGAGTTAAAGCGGTTGGGGCGTGAAGCTTACCAATCACCTCAATCTAGTTCCGAGGTCAAGAACAGTGGCGCAATACCTCCACTCTCCGATGTCTTCACAGAATAATGTTTAATTAACTGAGCACAGGGGCAAGTTCACCTTATACCCTTATACCTCTATGACGTAAAAACTGATTCCGTGGTTATATTAATGTCTGTGTTTCATCTGAGGAGGTTCTAGAGCAACAGGTGAGAAGAAGAGATGATGAGTGTGAATGGTTTTAGGATTCTAAAGGAGGAATTCGTAGTCATTTTGTAGATATTAGAGAGAGAATTGGAAATAGTAAGAGGAGCCATGGCTGGTCACGGTAGCCGAGAGGTCTAAGGCATGTACTGTCTTCGCTCGCTTAGAAACCGGGATCACGGGTTCGAATCCCACTCAGAGCATGGATGTTTAGTTTGTGTGTGTGTGCGTTTTTCTGTGTTTGTGTACAGGTAGAGCCCTTGCGATGAGCTGATCACCCGCCCAAGGAGTCCTACCGAATGTGTAAGATCTAGAAAAACCGAAGTGAACGGAGAAGTTCATGGAGGTAGGCCTAGGCCCACTGGGGCTGTAGTGCCAAGGAAAAAAAAGGAGCCATGAAACCACCATACCTAAAACCCGGTATCTCAGCTGATATTCGAATAGGGTCCCCTCGAACACAATGCCTAAGCCATCCTATTCTGTCTAACATGGTTCTATGGAGAATTGAGTTACATTACACTGAAACCCCTTAAGGGGTGATTTTTCTGCAGTTTCAAAATCTTGTAATACCTTCCCATATAAAACCACAACTGAATCACTTCAACCTATAATTTTTCCTTCAACTATGTAACAGTCCTGAATTCTGCATTTCATTGCCTAATTAGGCAGTATTACAGAGATCATCAGAGGTAACACTGTTTAAACTCAACAGACACAAGAAACCGTGAAATCATCCATTCATGACGCTTTTCACCTAGGCAGCCGATCACAGTGGCAACGCGATTCAAGTATGAACTGTCTTCGCTCAATCGAATGCTGAGATCGTGGGTTCGAATCCAACTCAAGGAACGGATGCCTCTGTTGTGTGTGTTTATTCTGTGTTTGTTGTTCCGTGTGTAGTTAGAGGCCTTGAGACAGGCTGATCCCCAGTCCAAGTAGTCCTATCGACTGTGTAAACAGGATCAAGGAACTGAAAATTTGCCAAGACACAACAAAGACGGCTGTAGAGCCATAATTAAATAATAATAATAATAATAATAATAATAATAATAATAATTCAATTCGTGTTTATTTACGTGAAAACTTAACAGCACAGTGGCCAATTACAAAGTTAGCACGAGTACACAGAAATANTTATTTATGTGCCGAGTCAACAGCGGCAAGGCCAATTACAGACAGAGCACAGTGTAAATACAAGTAATTATATTATAGTAATTATAATAATTCAATTCAATTTAATTCATATTTATTTACGTGCAAACTTAACAGCACAGAGGCCAATTACAAAGCTAGCACGAATAGAGAAATACACAATAATAATAATAATAATAATTCAATTCAATTCTTTATATATCACCTAGGCCTGTAAGACAAGCGTGAGGTTTTCAGTACTAAATCATCCTCTCAGACCCAGGCTAACAGGAATGAATCACTACAGTTTGCGATAACGATGACAAATTATTTTATTCATTTGTCTTTTCCTTTCTTAATTCATCTTTTATTTATTCTTTTCGTTTTCTCGTCATTCCACCGCTATTTCGTGGTAAATTAATTTGACAGAAATTATAACTAACATTTGAGCCTGGATAGGTTTGTCGATATGCATAGGGTACGGGATGACAACCGAGGAATTCTGGTCTGAATCCCGAAAAAAAAGGAAGAGATCTTCCTGTTTTCTCAGCGTCCAGAACGGCTCTGAGGCCCACTCGCCTTCCTATCTAATAAGTGCGGGGGTGTGACTGTGACCACCCTCAATAATCAGTAAGTTAAAAATCCATGGAACAATACCCTCAATCTCCATTCAGGTTCATGAGGTGTTGCTAAATTAAGCACAGGGACAAGTTTGCCTACTTTTGTGATTAATATTTTCTAACATAGGCAGGGACCAAATTTTCAGAGGTTCAGACTCATGGGTATTACTGCGTTCCGAAAAAAAAAATAATTTTTTCATCTGCACAAATTTTTAACATCGAGACTACAAACCTCTACCGTGCTACTTCTAGAGAGATACAGAGCCACAGAATTCCTTTCTATTCGTACGCCACACAATGACAGTAGAAGAAGCATTCATAAAAAGGGTAAAAAGGCAAATCTATCCCTGTAACAGGCCGTGAAAGCCCATAGGGTTGTGAGACGTCGAGGCTCCCACTTTTCTGGACAATCGGATCACAGATGGCGGTAAGTTTGTCAGCCTTACGCGCCGGCCGCCCTTTACTCTCCAGGGAGAATCCTGGTACTCATTTCTGTTACAGACTGAGTCGACCTCAAGGCCGTAGTGGGGCTGAAAGGCTTAGGTCAATTGAAAGAAATCCACCTCATCGGAACTCGAAACCGCGACATTTCGGCTTGTAGCAATGTGTCTCAACCAACTGCACTGCCGCGTACACCAAGATGTATTCATCCGTGTCATTAATACTTCACTACCAATTCGAAATACAGTGAACTTCCAAGCAATCATATTTCTTATACAAATGGCAAATACTTCAAAGATAATTTCCAATTTGATAAAGTTCAAAAACAGTGTGGCAACGTTCATGTTCACTTGCCAAGTGGTAGTTCTCTCAGCCGCTAATACTAGCGCTGCCCGTCATCCACCTTGCGCCGTAACAGTCGTAGTGATGAGTAATTACACTAGAGGTTAGCTGAACTTACGACCTCCTTTCAGTACATCCCAAATGTTTCTCTCACCAAATCACTGTGTCATCTGAAATGAATCTCGCTCTAGAACTAAAGTGAAAGGCTGTTGTTCTGACCCTGAAGCAACAAACTGAAGACTTGAAAACGGTTTAAATCGCATGAAAATGTGATTGTGTAATTTCCTCATTTAACTGCCAGATTGATAAACTAACACAACTATTCCCAACATATGCCGGAAAACTGCGCGTTTACTGTGACTAATTCTCGGCCTGCAAATTCACTTTATTAGTGGGCGATTGTCAGCTACTAACAAAGAGAACCATGGAAAATGTTTTGAACGGGACAAGCATGTAGACGTAATTTACCAGAAATGTCCGCCAAAAGGTACACAGTGCTTGAAAATACGGGTAAGCCTAACGAAAGAAAACAATGAACAACTTTCCTTGGCATGTTTGCGGGTTCCCACACATCACCTCGGCCGTAATTGTAAGAGCCTCCATTAGATGACGAAACTAAATTGACAGGGAACTGCAAACGGAAAGTAAGAGTTTTCTGTGCAACGTTGCACGATTCGGCTGGACGTAGTGTTCTCCTTGGACTGACAGTCCTATCTAGCACTAATGACGCACTCCTAAACAGTTTTCAACTTCGCCCGATACTAGTCCAGGGCTGCAATTCACTGCAAACACTCGAGAGTTTACATTACTGTTAAAATAACCTGTCGGCTCTCTGTGTTTATGTAATGGCAGATCCGTAAGCCCATGTACTATATTCAGTATCTTCTCCTCAATGACAGCCTACAAATACAGAAAAATAATTACTGCATAGACTGCATGTAGTACACTGCTAATATGGCATTTAACTCTGCTACTTAAACACAATCATAACCTACCCTCACGATGCAATGGCAGATATAAATTTGAGTAACGTAACTTCATGGAATGCAGGTTCTTTATTCAGAAGCTAATGGCAGCTCAGCAACTCAACAAACTCCAAGCGTTTCGTGGAACCCGAAAGTGTATTACTCTGTCCACAATAGCCCGTCACTGCTCCCTATACTGGGCCAACTGAATCCAGCTCTTAGTCTCCAATCATTCTACTTTAAGATTCATCTTCAGTCTACTTTCCTCATTAAAGAAATAAAAGGAGGCTTATGGGATCGCCTTGTTGTGTGTGTCTCCCACTTAAAATTTTCGTGTTCTGTGTGGACCCTGTCGTATCAAAGGAAAGTAGGAGATTAGTTCTTCCCAGAAGTTCTTGTTCTTTATTTTCATTTACTGTCTATCTCTCCTTATGTCCTTCCCTCTCTTTTATCTTTCTCCTCTTTCTTTTAGATCCATTTTAATAGTATCCTCTCGTCAACCTCAAATTTTTCAAGTGGCCTTTCCCCTTCAGTTTCACTCCCTACACTTTATATATTTCTCTATTCTCCCATGGGTGCTATAGGCCTCGCCCGTCTGATCATTCTTGATTTTATATAAAAAATAACATTCTGGGAGCTGTACAGATTGCAAAACTCATTTGGAAATTTCTCAAGTCTTGTTTTGTTTACTCTCTCCTAAGATAAAATATTCTCCTCGCCACCATGTTCTCCAGCACCCTCAGTGTTACTTCTTCCCTTAATGTAGGAGACCAAGATTCAAATATAAAATGACAGGATAAGCCATCGTTTTGTATACTTTAGAATTTACGTACTACATACTGAGCACGTAAACATTGTGACGTGTAGACCCGTTTGCTAAGAAATGACTAGATAAACAATGGCCGTTGCTAAGTAACGGCCGCAACCTACACGCACACGATAATATAAAGACGTCAATTGAAAGGCAACGAATCAGTAAATATGTCTCCTTAAAATTAGAAGCCGTGTTTCCTTCATGGTCCGTGCAAAGTGATCATAAATAAGTGTTCTGCAGTAAAGAACAACAGTCGAGAGTGAAGAGTCGAGTACGGGGACGGCAGTCTGCCGGGATATGAGCCTGGGAGCAGAGGAATTGTTAGGAATTGGCAGTTGTAGCATAATGGCAAACAAGGAATCAAGCTGTGAAAAGAAGACTCCGTTTGCGGTTTTAAGTTACAGCGAAACTGTGATATATCCGTTGCCAAGATTACGACCAGTGAAGACTGGGAAACCTAGTGCTCGTGTGGAACAGTGAACTGGAAAGTGTGCAGAATAGCGGCAGCGCTGTATTGCCTGTAGTCCCGAGTACTGTGTATAAGGGGTCCATAAATCCAACCACCCGTTCCAAATCCAGCCTTATACGTCACGCGCAAGCCCCTGCACGTGACAATATCAAACTCACGGTTACCGTGAACACACACACTGTACATACTCTGCGTGGAGCGAAAGTATTAACTGAATTTTTATTAAATTTGTTGTCGTGAAAACACAGTACCACGTACTATTTTTAGGAGAGATTCAGAATATTCTGCAGCACAATCAGATTTTATCAATGGACTAAGGCGATATATCAGTTCAGTGTTACATAATGTAGTGCGTTTTCATAAATAATTATTTAAAAAACTGCTACATTTAGAGAAAATTTTCGGTTTCCAAGCACATTAATATTTTCCTTGAGATCATTCTGTGCAGAGTGGCTCGCGCCTAGTTTCACAGTTTCAAAGACGGTTCGGCCATGTCGGTCATAAATATTATGCTGCTTCTGCATATCACGTGCTCTGTAAAGGCTAAACTTTTTAACTGGACCCAGAACTACAAATTTGAAATGCTTGAATATAAATGACAAGAGTTAAATTCCAGATGAGTTACATTCTGAAACACAAGTAAGTTCAATGCCTCAATTTATTGAAGAAACTTATACATTAATTTAGTATCTGTAAAGTATTTTACAGTCGTTTTTATACATTAAATTACTCTTGCAAAAGAAAAATACTTCTTAAGTAAAAGGTGAAATTGGCTTGGTGCTTTGAAGTATGGAGAAGTGAAGGAACAGTTCCAAGCATACATCACCTCGACATTAAACTGAGGTAAGCTGTCAAACCCAAAACCTCGGGCCGCTTTAACGCTGTAAAATGGCTCTGTACCAATTGTATAGGAGACTGCGTGGGCTTCAGGGCAGGTCTGAACGTTGTGCAAAAGAGAAATGATCGTTTCCCTGCAGGTAATTAAACCACGAATCCTTGGTCGATCAGTCTACAGCTTAGTCACTATACCGAATGAGTTACTTCGGCTTCCAATTAGAGTCATTTCGCCTTAAATTGCAATTAGCATATTTATTAAATATGCACTGTGCTCAATTGTTTCCTTAAATGCACTGGCTGCTAGTAAACAAAATAAAATGTGCAAGCCATATTCATTGCATTTCCAACATTTTCTTGAATCCATGCCTCAGGTAATCTACTTTACTGCTAACAGGAAGCATATGTAACATTTTTTAAGCAAACATCAGGGCTTCGGTACAGTTTTGCTTCATCATTTACACACTATCCGATAGAAGGTACTTCGTTATTTACACACTATCAGATTAAAGGTAAAGCTATGCCTGTAACAGGCCGTTGAGTCTCCCACATTTTCTAGAAACTGCCTCATAGATGGCGGTTAGGTTGTCAGCCTTACGCGCCGGCCGCCCTTTACCACCAGATTTATTCCTTGTACTCATTTCTGTTAGAAGCTGATGCGACCCCAGGCTCATAGTACTACTGGAAGGATTAGGTCAATTGAAAATTCCAATAAACTCATCGGTAATCGAACCCGCGACCTTCCGGCTTCTATCTTGTAGCCTTAACCTGTAACGCTACCGCTTGCCCTCACACATTTACCGATATTATTCTTAATCTATTTGCGTTTTTTTTTTTGCATTATATATACCTGCTTTGATTTATTAAATAATAATGCTGCTTTACACTTTCTAATGGTTTACTGCAATAGTTAAATGGTGGACTTTTCGAGTTGGCAAAGCGGTAACTCGTATTCGGAAGGTAACCCTTTAGAATCTCGGTAGGGATGCCGGCGATCCTGCCTTAGAGGTTTTCCTATTTTCCTTAGTTCCACTATGGAAGGTTGGGATAGTACCATGATCAAACAGTTACAACTTTCTTCTAAATTCTATTTCTAAGCCGTGTGGTGTAATACACTGACGGCTTGGAAAATACGTCCAATAATCAACTGTTAGGAGGACCGTTTGAACATGGTAGCGAGAAAAGTATCGGCGCGTGGCGGGAGCCGAATTCCGATCTTCCATATCAAGCACGCGTTACTCTACTTCATGTATTGTTTATATTTCAATATTAACATAAACTGTAAACAGTTAAATTATAAATATAATTCTGTGAAGTGAAGTCTACACTTGGAACATTTGGTACAGAAACCGACCCAAGAACTGGCGAAAGTGTGTGTACCATGGATTACAGGCCATGTGCAGTACAAGGCACTGGCTTGATAAAGATACACCAAGTCATGTTGCAATATATCAAGCATGCTGAGGAAATAAATCTGCAATCATTTCACAGATATAAGGCATGCTTCCAGTTCAGTTGCAGTATAAATCATCTCTCTCCGCACGATCGGTTTGATTTATAATATACTGTGGCTACGCGAGCTTTTCTTGCTGTATTATTGACCGACCACCAAACTAAAAATATTAAAAGATCTTTCCAGCAGGAGTAAGGGAGATTTTTTAATACCTTGCTTGCTATTGTTTCTCTTATTCGAAGTTAGAACAAAATTAAACATAAGCAAAGCACATACACACTGTGTTGCAGAACATATCACCTTGCAGTAGTCATTAAGTATGGCATGACTTGAGACTACGACGATGAAGGAAAATGTTGAATAATTGTGGGGATGCAGTTAAAGGAATTACCAAATTCTATAGCCGATCACAGTGGCCGCAGTCTAAGGTATAAACCGTCTTCGCCAGCTGGATCAATGGGATAGTAGGTTCAAATCTCACTCGATGCATGGATGTCTGTGTTCGTTTATTCTCTCTTTGTGCTGTCCTGTGTGCAGGTAGCGCCATTGCGACGGGCTGCTCCCGGGTTTAAGGAGTCCTACCGACTGTGTATAGGATTAACAAACTGAAAAAGCGGCCAACGTCCGAAGTGCTGTAGGGCCATAGAAGAAGAAAGAGGAATTACAGTAGGACGATGAAACATAAAGTTTAAATAATGATATGGATGCAATTAAAACAATTTACAAATTCTATGCTGTATTCACCCGGAAAAATCAGAAAACAATGGAAACTTAAAGAAACTAGCTATTTGACACTTTCGAAACTAATATAACCGCAGTAAGCGGCCTCCGTAGTATAGAGGTAACCTTCCGACCTCATGAGTCGTGGTACGCGGGTTCAAACACGGCGGAGGTAGTGGAATTTTTAAGGGCGGAAAAATTCAGGGAACAAGTCCTCCGGGAGGGACTTTAAGCCGTGGGTCCCGTGTCGTAGCTTTACGGCACGTAAAAGAACCTCATATCTTCAAAGGAGGTCACTGAGCTAAATTCAAGGACATTTCCCGCCCAACAGTAGTCTCTAACGTCTCTGATAGATGGGGGAAGCATTATAGATACCGCCAAGCCAGTAGAGGCCGAACTCTCTGGCTCGGTCGGGACTGATGGTACGCACCAATATCAGTAGGGTATAGAGACTGGTAGAATATCGTAGAGGGAAGCACAATGGACCAGTACTGGTCTCAGTGCATGGGGAAACCCACCCTCTCCAATAACTAACTAACTAATATAACCGCAGTAGGCAGAAGGTTCTTACAATGCGATATGGGTTGAGATCACTTCAGAAAAGAATGTATCTCTTAAACAATATATTACAAAACGTAAGGTGAATGGTGATACAGCTCCACAGACTCTCAAGCTCAGCACGAGATTGAGAATAAATGCAGCAAAAAGTAGATCAATAATTCATTACTTTAGTATATCTGATGATAGTGCCAGGTATTGCTTCTGTGTGAGACCATTTATATGGGTCTACTGAAGCAGTATTATCACGTGTGTACATGCCACAGTATCAATATAGACTAGAACTGACAGTAATGTAGTTGGGGATGACTGACCTACCAACAGTGAAACACTACACTCAAGGTCACTACCTTTCCAGGGTTTTGATGACAGGTGGTGGATAAAGGAGTTCGGCTACCAACCAACATCGGATGTGAAGCACTGAATTAACGGACCAGAAACCGGACGTGCAGTTCTCTCCAAAGAAAACGAGTCACTTGCATTGCATTCAAATCACAATATTTTGCTCATAATTTCCTTGCATGCTCCAAAATAAAGTCCATGCAACGACAATAAATGTTTATGCAACCTGAAACCAAATATATTTTAATTGTGCAATACGAATACGTAGACCTAGGATAAAAGACGAAAAAGGAGAACGAGGAGCTTCGTAATTTACCCTGCTAGTCAGTTAACAGAAGACCTCTGATAAGTCACCATAACCGCGCCAAGCTTAAATTTGGAACACAGTACCGGCTTCCTGATTGAGGTTCTTGCGGAATTCCTCAATGTTTCCATGTGAACACGCAATTACAAGAACAAAGGTATAGAAATTTGGTATGGAAACCTGAAAGAAAGGAACTAGTTGGAGGACCTACGCGTAAATAAGAAGATAATACTGAAATTGGTATTAAAGGAATGGAGTGGGATGTTATGGACGGAATTCATCTAGCTTAGGATATGTAAAGAAGACAGGCTGTTGTAAATGTAGCAAAGAACCTTGACGTTCCAACAAATGTAAAAATTTCTTAACCATGAAACCACCCATTAGCTGATGGGAAAGGAAAGTACTCCATGGAGTCAAATTCCATGTGATTATCGGGATTGCAATATGAAGCAGACTATATAGCTTTCTTCTCATTATTCCGGATGTATGTCATAAGGTACAAACAGCCACTCAGCAATGCAGTGTTTACTCTTTACCTACTTACTCTGTTTCTT
Organism: Cryptotermes secundus; assembly: GCF_002891405.2. Classification (NCBI taxonomy): domain Eukaryota; kingdom Metazoa; phylum Arthropoda; class Insecta; order Blattodea; family Kalotermitidae; genus Cryptotermes; species Cryptotermes secundus. The sequence goes on along the minus strand of NW_019724587.1, from coordinate 417,015 downwards.
TAAGGCTTTTAATTGTTCAGAACATAAAACTTAGTAAAATGATACTGCACAATAGTATGTACGTAGTATTTCAAAAGGGTGTGACATAGTATCCCAATACATCTGGAAGGATTGAATATAATCAATGGATAAATTCTGAGGGATCAGTCGATCTGTGTGGAGAGAACTGAACTGTGGACCTGCCGAGTACGGAGGAACACTAACAACTCAAACGCTATGTAAGTTTTGAGGTTTTCACGACGATGACTATGAAGAAAGTCGTCTTCTGTGATCCGGCGTCGTGTATTCTTGGTTTTAAACGACGTTTCGGAGGAACATATCGCCTCCATCTTCAGGGCAGAGCAGCTACTGCTCTCTGTATTCGCAACGCAATTCAACTGCCCTGAAGATGGAGGCGATATATTTCTCCGCAACGTCGGTTAAAACCAAGAATACACGGCGCCGGATCCCAGAAGACGACTTTCTTCAAACTCAAACACTGTTTACAGTTTCAGCGCTTATCACAGGAGGCTACAAAACATGCGATCCAATTAGGTTAGTGTGACGGCAAGTTTCTAGAGCCGAGCTGGGAGCTTCCAAGTTCGAATATTGGCGATATACCAGTCATTTTAAGGTCTGCTTTTATTATTTTCTCTTATCTACATGCATAAAACGACCTAGCAGCCTCAAGTAAGCCACAGCACCTTCTATCCAAGTCCACTACTGTAGATCTTAACAGAGCCTGGATATCTCGGAATGAATAGCGACGGGATACGGTCTGGATGAACAAGGAATTTGGTTTCGATTACCGGAAGGGGCAAAAGATTTTTCTCTTTTCCAAAGCACAGAGGCAGGTTCCAAGGCCCATCGAGCTTCCTATCAAACTGGACCCGGGTGGGGGGCTTTCCCCGGACATAAAGTAACAGGGGCACAATGCTGTTCCTTCTCCATCTAGTGCCGAGGTTAAGAAGGGTGGAGCTATATCATTTATTTCACACAATATATTTCCATCTACAATGCAACTTATTATTATCCCTTTCCCTTCTCACAGCACGTTTCGGACGCACAGGGCATTCATCAGGTGTCCCAAATTCTCTAAAACCGTGCACTGTATGGAATGTCCAACTTCTCATTAACACTTGTGAATGCGACATAATTTGACTTAAAATAAATGAACTTCAATTAAAATCAATAAAACATATTTAAAATTTAGTTAAAATTTCACTATCTTGCTTTGGGGCGTCGTCCACTTATCCAAACGACATTGTTTCATGTCTCCTTGTTTGCATTTATTTGCTCAGCGGCATGTTGTGAGAAGGAAAGGGGACAATAATAAGTTGTATTGTAGACGGAAATATATATAGTATGAAATAAATGATATATTAATGCAACATGATGCTTAAATGCAATATTAGGAGCTGTATCTTCCCTTCCCTTGTGTCTTCATGACGTGATGTTTACCGCGGGGAAAATTGCGTCTTTATGCTGGGGCCACACAAGCGCACAATATGTGTCCGTTGTAACGAACGTACGTTATGACGGACGTGGCTGAGGACACAACACAGCTGCAGAATGCGGTGCGTAGTTTTTTATCTGCAATGGAAACAGAAGAAAACGTAGCGTCCGCCTCTCTTGTTTATTTCTACAACGGACGTCACGACGTTCGTTACAACGGACGCATTTTGTGTGTGGCCCAAGCCTTAACCTTCATCTTAATAAGGCATTCGACATTACATAATCTCTGCAGATAAAGAAGGATACATTAATCATTGTAATATTTGCATTTAATACTAAATTTCCATGCAATATACGAATAAACAGCTACTCAATTTATCATGGAGACAGTGTTTCTGTAGCGCCTCAATTATAATGTGGATGCAATGCCGGTTTTTATGATGTTACTGTACATCACAAACACCGAGTGTTTAGGTGGCCGTGGGAAGATTCTAGGTCCCTTAGGGTACTGTTTATTCCCAGCATTTTCATTGTGTCTGCCACAGGAAACGCATCGCTTGGTGTAATCGTGCTGAAATGGCAGCCCAGTATCAGGAAATAGGTTAATCTTTCAGATGAAAACACTCGAATAGAAACGAAATTGATTCACTGCGCACTATATAAAGCCTTGCTTTCCTCGGGTACAAGTACGTTACAATTAAGACTTGTCAATACATTCTTCAAGCAAGCTATAGTTAACTGAAATAGCCCAGCCACTCATATTCATCACAAATTAAACGATTTATTTTCTGCGATGTAACACCATGTGGTGTGGTGAATGTCAACAAACGTTTCGGAAAAAACATGTCGCCTCCATCTTCAGGGTAAACCAAGGAAGAAACCAGCATGAAGCAGGCAGCAAGCTTGGTTCTCTCTTTAACCCTGAAGACGGAAGCGATATGTTCCTCCGAAACATCAGTTGACTTTCTCTACACTCGAAGACGCTATATGCCAGATGCCGGAATTCTTTATAACCACCGCCGTGAGTACGACAAATCCTGCAACATCACTAATGGTTCTTTCCTCACTGAAGTCGTATTAAAAGACAGATTCTTTGAAGAGAAATTCATTAGTTAATTTTAGTGTATGTGCGAGTCGGAACCCTGATGTCTGCCTATGAGAGTGAGATGTTTAACCACGTGCAAACCGTATGCAACACCTAAGCTTCCTTTAACACTGTAAAATTCGCATTTCGAAAACAGAAACAGCACGTGGGGTCGTAATAACTCGTGGAACAAGAAACTATTTTAAACCTAAGCAGTACTGAAAGATCAAGACTTGTGATGGAGACGCAGTGTGTTTTCTCTGAGGTAGGAACTGAATTTCTATTATTTACATGTATTTCAGTGCTATGAAATATTGGTAAATTATGGTTTTCCGTTCTGTGTAACATTATCATATATTATGGATTGCATAATTATTTATAATAAGGAAACAGAATAAATTATTAAGCCAAGAAAATTTTTAGCAAATTCTGTCTCATTCGAACACAAGGCAGTGCTCTGTTCTTAAGACTAGCCTAGGGCTACGTGAATGTTGCGTAGAACGTTCAGCTGTGTACTTTGAAAATTAAAATATTCTACACCGGATATGCTGCCACCTAATTAAATTTCCGGGTTTACTCAGAAGGACTTACAAAGCACTGGCAAGCACCTGTGGCATTCCTGTCTCAAAGAGTGGGGAACTTCGTCGGATGCAGGGCATGAGACAGTAACTCAAGACTGCATGTTATCCAATGATATGAAGTGAAGGAAATAGTTTTGAAGGAAACGGGTGTGTTCTAATATGTTGTAATATTTCAGTATTCGCTTGGAGGGACTGAAGAAAGCCACATAAATTCCCAGCCCGAATAGCTGGTCGGCACTTTTCTTTTTATTACAAGTACGGTACAAAGTGACGTAGGAAGTGGTCGAACTTTCTACCCGCATTTAGCAAGAGTACAGCAAGGGAGGAATATCTTCTGAATGAAGAATGAGAGGGAGAAGAAAGAAAATGGGAAGTATCTTCAGACGAAGACTAAAATTAAAAATATTCAAATGCATACTTGCAATTGTTATTCCTAAAGGAACTGCGTAATGTGTATATGTATATATATGTCCAGGTTTTATGGTCGTGACACCACCGTTTATGCACCTGAGTATTACTGTCAGTAACGAGACGTTTAGCAGTTGCAGCCCTACCGTGGATGTTGGATTTGTGAAGCTCACGTAGGGCTGTTTTTGTGGACACAGAGTCTTCAAGATGAATATTCAGTTTTACTGTCACCTTTACTCCAGTAGTTCTCTGATTTTTCGAAACAATCCTTCTTAATATACTGCGATTTCTTTCTGTCAGTGTTGATTTCCGCCCACTGTTCCGCTTCTCTGATGTTGCCTTCCCACGATTCGTGTATGCCGACATAACCTCCGAAACTGTCGCTCTCGATACACCCAATAATGTGGCAGTTTTTACGACAAATGCTCCAGCCAAACGTGTACAGGCCTACAGATTTTTGCAAATGTGCGGTTTTTGGTCGCATGTGAATGGAAAAAAAGCCTGTCGTTTCAGAGCTATTCGTGGCATTTTAAGATAATATTTCTGGTACAATAGGCCAGAAATGGCGGCAGTACAAGGGACTTAGTCTTATCCCACTAGCATTAAGATAATATTTAAGGACAGGCTCCAACTTCTCACGTCTCCGTGACATTTTTCACTCGCCCATCTGGCCAAACATAACTTCGGTATTGACAAAGAAAATAGAATTATCTAAGAGTAAGGATTCAGAACCAGTTCATTTCATGTGTCAGGCACTCGCACTAAGTGGCACTGAAAGAGACAGATATACCGTGGGGGGGGGGTTACTCTGTTTCAGCGAGATAAACGCTAGATTAAGAAAAATATTATGTTTCTGTACAACACCCATTGTCTTTATGTAAAAACATTTCGGTCTTTATTTTTTAAATGCAACGTTTCGGAGACTGGATTCTGTCTCCGTCTTCAGGTAAAACCTAATTAGTTGGGCCCAATCGACATAGCATGTCACGTGACGGCCACGTACTGTTGTGTGACGTCACAGCGCGTTCATTACATAGCAACGGTCCGTCGGCGGACATAGAACACTGTTCCTGTACTTTTAGCCGCGAGTGTGTTGCCGCCGTGTCTACTGACGGGTATACATACCACAATAGATAGTCAGTTAGTTATTGGAGAGGGTGGGTTTCCCCATGCACTTAGACCTGTAGTGGTCCATTGTGCTTCCCTCTATGATTTCTACCAGTCTCTATATCCTACTGGTACTGGTGCTTACCATCAGTCCCGCCCAGCCAGCGAGACCGGCTCTACTAGCTGAGAGGTATCTATAATGCTTCCCCCATCTACCAGAGGTATTAGAGACTGCTGTTGGGCGGGAAACGTCCGCAATTTTGCTCAGTGACCTCCTTTGGAGGTATGAGGTTCTTTTACGTGCCGTAAAGCTACGACACGGGACCCACGGCTTAAAGTCCCTCCCGGAGGACTTGTTCCCTGAATTTTTCCGCCCTTAAAAATTCGACGACCGCCGCCGGGTATTTGAACCCGCGTACTACGAGTCATGAGGTGGGAAGGTTACCTCTAGACTACGGAGGCCGCTTACATGCCACAATAAGTTTGGTTTAAACAGATTTTGTTATGCAGATGGATGAAGGAACTATGGCATTTTGTTATTTCCGCTCTAACACACTCTACGCGAAGGATCAGCGTAGAGTTCCTGGCAGTTCGGTGTATTGGCCGAAACGCATTATAAACAATTACGTATGCCTCCCTTATCGGCACGTTCAAAACATTCTGAAACAAAACATTCCTTTAATTTTATGCTCTAAATTCGGTTACTATCATTCTCGACTTCAGTGTCCATGGGACAGGAATGACACCCTTCCTCACCCCCCCCCACACACACACACATTCAAAAACATTGTGACTTCCATTATCCATAAGCCAATGGTACTGCTACGGTACTTCGAGCTTTAGGAACACAATGCGCATGGTGTGAAAATTCCCGTTGCTCTCTTCTCACGTGGGTTAGGATGTGTTACATATATATACTTCTTTACTTACTCATATTTATCTATTTATTTATTTATGTTATATGTGGTGAGGTTTAAGTATATGTTTATGTTTCGTCACCAGAATGAATGACGAAGTCAGGACGCAAAGATAGTGAATACTCGTAGATGTTTTAAAAATGTAGCAATTTTAAATATTTGGGAAATAAAGTATCAAATGAAAGTTTCATTGACGAGAAAATCAAGCACGGAACGAATTCTCGTAATGTTCGCTACCATTCAGTGTAGAAAGTGCTGTCTTCTCTTCTGCTGTCTGAAAACTTCAAAATTAGAATACGGAAAACTATAAAATTGCCTCTGGTTTTGCATGGGTGTGAAACCTGGTCTCTGACATTATTATTATTGATATACAGCCCTTTGTTGGGCCTTGGCCGCATTTCAATTTCTTCATCTTTTGAACAGTCGGTAGGACTCTTTGGACGGGGGATCAGCCAGTCGCAAGGCTTCACAGAACAACACAAACACAGAATAAAAGCGCTCAGAAATCAAGACCTCGAGTGGGATTCGAGTTCACAAACCCAGCGTTCGAGCGAACGGCCACAGTCATCGGCAATTTCTAGCTGAATATCCTTTGCTAACCGATACTAACCACACATACAAATAAAATACTGTCATGTGTTTATGGCTACATGACCAATAATAACGGGTTATGGATTGGATGATTGGATTTACTGATGCCTTCTTTTACAATATCTCTTAATAACAATCAATTACAAGAGTTAACAGTCATTGCTGCCTAAGACTCGCTCCATTTTGACTGGACTATTACTGTCTTCTCTTTTAGTCTGTCTTCACTCTTCTCTCCTGTCCGTTTGACTGGCTTCTGATTTACGAATGAATTACGAATGGCGAATGACTTCATTCTTATCTGAACAGCCGCTTATATAGAGCGTAGCGGTATCCTTGGAAATGTTTGCTGCTTACTCGTATCCACGGGCAAGCCTCTTGATTCCACAGCAACAAGCAGGTTTCCAAGAGTCTACAATTTCCGTTTTCCTATCCTAGGAAACTTGTCTGCCTACATATCACGATACACATAAATATCACCTAACACTGCCTACGTATCAAAACTGTGCTATTTTCAGTTAATCTGCTTATACCATTCCCACTCAAAGCTGCTCATTATGAAGAGGGTTAATGCTTGATGGAAAGGCTGCTGCCTTGAAAAGTAAAATACTGGAGGAAATGTACCATGGCATTTGATGAGAGCAAAGAACCGTAACCCCTTCCGGTTCCTGAGACAAGCAAGGGGTGTGCACCGCTCGAGAATTGAAGTGCCTAAAAGGGGTTGTGATAAGGGATGTTAGTGGGCGTAATGCTGCGACAGCAGCCTATATTTTAAAGGCATCGGTCTGATAAATTAGCTTCAGCATCACCGTTATTATAGAGATACAGAGAGGAAGAAAGCATAACTCTCTCTGTAGCGTCTGAAATGTCAGTTGCTAAGCAGGAATAGCAATGCTTATTAAAATAACCTCTGAAGCACAAGTCTCCTGTGAAGGCAAGAGTGTGCAAAAGGAGGGCAAGTAATGACTCGTGACAGAGAAAATTATATAGAAGTAAAATTTTACATAGAAATAGGATGATTTTGAGAACTGCATAATCTTATTAAAAATATTTTCACGTGTATGGGTGACTATAGACGGGGTTTGGATTGGTAATTGAATTTATTTACCACTTATATACAGGGTGACCCAGGAGGAATGTGCCAGACTTCAGGAGGGTGTTCCTTATGTTAAAGTATGCCTATATAACCCAAAACACCTATGTCCAAAGTTTAACGGTTACGGAGATAATTCCCAGAGAAGTGTGAAACTTTGACAGGTGTTACACACTTGTTGATTACCAAATACATATTAAAACTGGCAGGAATATGTGGTTTCTGTAATGTTAATAATGTTCGTAACATCAAACTAATTTGTGAGTGACATGAAGCCATTAAATTGAACTACAAAAAAACTCGCGCCCCATGTTATAGTTGTCGTTAGGGTTCCAAGCACTATACATGACACATGAATGGCAAGAACTGACGTAACATGACTGACTGCGCATTCTAGTATAAGCCGCCTACATAACTACTAAAATACAGTGCCTGCTTTATAGTGATTGTTCAAAGTGTCCCCCGCCACCTGCAATGCAGTTTTCGGCACGCATCATGAGGCACTGGGTAGCAGAAGCAGTGTTGCCTGGATGGTAACGTATGTGTTCTGCCGCTGCAAAAATACGATCCCGCAGTGCTCCTCGTGAATCGACCTTAGTTTCGTAGACTGGCGTCTTCATGTGGCCCCAGAGGTAGTAAGCCAGAGGCGTAAGATCTGGCGACCTCGGTGGCCATGCAACGGGACCACCACAACCTAACCAGCGGTTAGGGAAGGATTCATGTAAGTAGTGTCTCACGTGATGAGTGTAATGTGGGGGAGCCCCATCATGTTGGAAGTACATTTGGCTCCTTATCGTTAACCGGATGTCTTCCGACAAACATGGCAACTCATTCCTCAGGAAGGCTTCATACATGTTTCCAGTTAAATTGTTGTGAAATGCAAAAGGTCCGATCAACCTGTTCCCAAGCACACCACACCATACATCCAAGGAAAATCTGTTTTGGAATTTCGTTTCCATTATCTCATGTGGATTATGGGACCACGTACGCACATTTCGTAAATTATTTACTCCGTCCGGGTAAAAGACGCCTCATCACTGAATAAAATGACGCCTAACAGTTCGGGATGAGCTTTTATCCAATGGCATAAATCCATACGCTGAGCATGGTCGCCTGGTTCCAGATGTTGTACCCTTTGATCATGGTAAGGATACAACTCTTCATCATGTAAAGTTCGCCACACCTGCATATGTGATACGCCGATGCGAGAGGCCATTCTACGAGCGGACAGACTCGGACTTCTCTGAACCATCTCAAGAATGCTCTCTCGTGTGTTTCTCATTCGTACATCCTCCCTTTTAGAGTGCACAGAAACACTCGGAAGAGAACCAGTATCACGCAATGTCTGGTGAATTCGCGTAAATACACTTCGAGATTGAATCCTTCGATCGGGAAAACGCCTTCGGTATTCTTCAATAGCAGCACGTGCATCGCCACCGCAAAATCCATGCATAAAATGCATACCACAATATTCTACGTGTGAAAACACAAAAGGCATTTCAGCAACTCCGCACAACTAATTTACCAACCATTCACAACGCGGCCGCAACGTACCCTGAAGGTATCACATAAGCTTACGACTTGTGAGTGTGGTGAATCACCACACTCAAGGACAAACATAGATAAGACTTGTCAGCTGACAGGTACAGTGGGTGGACCCGCCAGAAGTCGACACTTTTCTCGAGCCATTATCTCCGTAACCGTTCAACTTTAGACATGGGTGTTTTGGGATATATCGCCATACATTAACATAAGGAACGCCCTCCCGAAGTCTGGCACATTCCTCTTGGGACACTCTGTATACACGAGTATATTGGTTTTCACAGTCGACACAACAAATCTGCAAAATAATTCGCTCAAATTTTTATCGTATTAATTGTGAATTTATTTTTGGTTCAAATACAATTTCGCTACATGTTTCGGCTTCCCGCGAAGCCATCATCACGTGGTGTATTATACAAATTTATGTTATTGCGTTTGTAATTTATATGTGGATTCATATATTAAAATTTGGTCTATGATTATCATCGGTTCCCATTTTTTATGCACTGTATCACTGTTATTTGCTGTGTAGGGATGTATTAATTCAATTCAATTCGTGTTTATTTACCTGCAGACTTAACAGCACAGAGGCCAATTACAAAGCTAGCACGAATAGAGAGAAATACACAAAAATAATTAAAAAAACGAAATACAAAATTATTACTGATGAATGAATGAACAAAATATGATAGTCTATATTAATTACATAGTGAGCATGAATAAAGATACAGAAACACACACACACAAAGCCACAATGTGAGAATCTGAGTTTCAAATAGAGCATCATACAATAATAATAATAATGAAATTAATATAAATAATGATAATAATAGTTTAATTAATTCAGTATAAAATATGTTTCATCAGCAGAGTTTTTGGTCCAAAGACGTCGACGTCCCTAGAGACAACATTAGCAGCAGAAGCGCATTTGGCAGAGGGGCAATTTTTACTAACAGAACAGACATTGAACATAGGAAGGTCTCGGATATATCGAATAGGGACACGAAGGCCAATAATTTCCAAAGCAGAAGGGCAAAGTATAGAGCCACGATAAACTTGAATAAGGAAGTGCGCATCAAGATGATATCTCCTCTTTTGCAAGGTGTGCAAAATATCTTAATATTAAGTTTAAGATTAGTTTAAAATAAAATAAGTTAATTGAAATTTAACTTCCTTTATTCGTGTCGAGTTTTCTTTTCAATTTAATCATTTTACAGACGGCAGAACTCCTTGGACGAGTGATCAGCTCGTCGCAAGGACAAAACACAGGACAGCACAAACACAGAATAAACAAATACATATACTTACTTACTTCTCATGGAGCTGAGCCCTTCTGGAGGAGCCGCCAATTCTGCAGCCACTCAAGAATTTACCAGCACTTTATAGAACCCGAAGGTTCATTACTGTGTTCACAAGAGCCCTCCACTGGTCACTATCCTGAGCCAGAACAATCCAATCCATAGCATCCCATCCTATCTCTCTAAGATCCATTTTAATATTGTCCACCCACCTACGCCTTGGTCTTCTCAGTGGTCTCTTTCCTTCTGGCTTTCCCACCAATATCCTATACGCATTCCTCATCTCCCTCATTCGTGCCACATGCCCTGCCCACTTCATCCTCCTTGACTTGATCCTTCTAATTATACTTGGAGCAGAGTACAAGTTATGAAGCTCCTCATACCAAATATTAATGCCTTGTGTAGGATTCGAACCCAAGATCCCGGTTTCTTAGCTAGCGAAGACAGTACGTGCCTTAGATTACTCGGCTACCGTGACAGGCTAATTAAATTTAATATGATTCTAAATTAGTGTGTAAATTTTCTACATGAATATGTTTTGTTTTATCGTCGTTTTCTGTGTGTGGCGTCATTAGATCGATTTGTCCTGGTTTGTTATGTCTTCCTGTTTCCACCGTGGTACTTTATCCTGTTTATGTTTCCAAAGGCCGCTGACTGTGCGTATATTTTTTCGCCTGGCGATCTGTCGAACTGATGTTCCTCTGTATTATTGATTTATATTAAACTTAGTTTTTGTCTCTCCTGTTTCGTTTCAACTCTATTCTCCGTATTTGTATGCTGACTCTGATTGTTGGCACAATTCCTATTTCACTGTGTGATTATTTGGTAGATTTGTTATGTAGAAGATAGAAACCTATATACTTGTGTATATAGACAGTGATAACACAACAGGATGCACTCCATCAACATTATTGACCACTTACACACTGTAACTACATGTAACCATAGTGCTGTCGTTAATTCACATAATCTGCAGTTCACTGTAACGTACACTAAGTCTTTTCCAGCCTCCAGCGTCTTCGCCAGCCGTTGCCTGATAACAGCTTTCAACAACGGACGTTCCCCTTACTCTGAGTTCCCGAATTGTCTCCGCACCTCAGCTACCCGCTTCTAACAGCAACAGCTCACGAGTGAACCTCAGTTCTCTGACTCGCTAACTCACCAACCAACTCTTCACTTTCGTGTACTTCGCTCAAATGAACCGAAATGAACTGCACTGCAATCACTAATTGTCCTGCTAATAATATCTAGGCACGGACTACAGAGAAAACAAAGTTTCTTCGTTGCTGTTGCGTGCTCAGATATTGGCGTGGACCGCAAAGAAAACACCGCTTTCCAGATAATCTATTACTGTACTGGCCGCTGCCTAGCAACGGCTGTTGCCTCGCTGTTTCGCGGTCGCTACTGGCGTTTCAGGGTATGTGTTCCGTAAAGTTACTGTGTTCCCTGTTACGTAATATTTAGGCACTAGGCGAGTAGCTAGGTAAGGCGAGGCCGCGCCATAGCTCAAGCGGTTAGTCGCTGGCTTCCTACCTCGACTGCCCGGGTTCGATCCCGGGGTCTGGTCAAGTGGGATTTGTGGTGGACATAGTGGCGCTGGGGCAGATTTTCTCAGAGTACTTCAGTTTCCCCTGCAATCTTCATTCCACAAATTGCTCCACAATCACCCTCACCTATCATCTGGGGCTGGTACAATAGGCCAGAAGTGGCCGCAGTACAAGGGACTGTCCCACATCACTAGCAATAAAAAAAGTAAGGTGAATTGTTAAGTTCTAACAACGGTGACTATGAAGATGTAGGACCTTGCAGTCCGATGAAAGTCCACCGACGTTTCGAAGGGACGTACTGCCTTCATCTTCGGGGCCGAAGATTATACCAAGAAAGAAAGCAGCAAGAAGCAGTCGGCCTGTCTAATTCCTTGTTTCGTTTACTCTCCGATCCAGAATATGGAGGTGGTAGGGACCTCCGACACGTCGGTGGGCTTTTACTTGACTGCACCGCGTTACATCCAAAAGAACAAACTGCGATTAGTCACGTGATTAGCTTCAGGAAAATAATTACGAGGATTTTTAAACTCTGGCTGAAGAAACCGAATGTTAAACAAAGATGCATGCACACACATATCTACGGCAAAATGATTGAGAATGTCCGAATATGAAGAAAAAGGTGGCGAAACCCCGGGCATTTCCACTAGTCGCGTCTCAGCTCAGTATTTACGGTCAATCATGGCTGATTTGCAGAATAAACTATAAAATAGATGAGAATAACAAGGAGTCTGTCGTGTGTTACGTCTACAACAGTTTCAATGATCGATAGGGTTCAAGAGCATCTGCCGTTCCTAATTTTTTTTCCTTGGCTCTACAGCCCCAGTGGGCCTAGGCCTACCTCCATGAACTTCTCCGTTCACTTCTGTTTTTCTCGATCTTACACATTCGGTAGGACTCCTTGAGCGGGTGATCAGCTCGTCGCAAAGCCTCTACCTGTACACAGACACAGAAAATCGCACACATATAAACTAAACATCCATGCCCTGAGTGGGATTCAAACCCTCGATCCCGGTTTCCAAGCGAGCGAAGACAGGCCGTTCTTAAATTATCAAACAATAATTTGACGACAATTTTATTTGAAAATACGTTTTAAATATAAAAAGTGCATTATCTGTCACTGTACATAATTAAACATCACTAAGAACGTATAAGGGGAAGGGAGGACTGTCGCTACATACGTATTTCTAACCTCGGAGCAAGGGAGTAATAAGCTTCACGCTTCGGGGGCTTCGTCCTTGAGGAAAGGGCCCGCAGTGCCTATCGGACAAGAAACTGGATGAGCCCCAGTGTCGGTCTGGATGCGATATGAAGATCTCTACTAATTAAGACTCATATTTTCTGGGGTATAACCTCGTAAATTCTGGTACACGAGTACATTGCGTCACATCCTATAAAGTAGAACTTTCATTTATTCTCTGCCTCTGCCAGGAATCGAACACAATTTATCTGATGTTTCAACCCGTAGCTTAAAAAGTATATATTTTTTAAAATAAACTGCTTTGCTCCGAAGTGTTGGGGGTATAGATTACAACATACGTCCAAATAACGGCCATGAATGCTTCAGAGTGAGATCTTTGTTAAGTGGAACAAGCAGAGGTACTACGTATCCGTAATTTATGTTGAGACCGGAATCAGGAAATTGTCCAGACTCATGCAGCCTCTTGTGGAGGAGACATGGAGCTGTCTGGTGTAATCTCCATTTAAGATCGTGTAGTTCGTTTCAAATAGGCTGAATCACTGTGCCATGTTTCATGTTCTTTGACGTTATCTTGCTTGAAGGTTTCCTCCTTCTTCCACGTACCGTCAGTAATTAAATGCCCGAGAGCGTCCGGTTTACGTGGAATTTTCACAACCAGACATTGCGACGATCCGCCTGAGAACATTCTTCTTAAACAAAATACAGCAGAAGGAATTATTCAGTGCAGTGACATACATACTGTATATTATAATATACAGTATGTATAATAATTAAATAATTATTTAAAAAATTCCGCACTTTCTTGTATACAGGAATTTTCTATTAAAATTTCATTGTAAGTTAATTTATGTAAATAAGACATAAAAGATTGTGACGATGGTAAATTGCTACAAGTGTTTATGGACATCATCAATCATCTTGTCAATTTAAAAAAAAAACGTCCTGTTTCTTTTTAAAGCATGTTTCGGAGACTGGATTCTGTCCCTAATCTATTGGACTCAACTGAGTAGGTTTTACCTGAGGACGGGGACAGAATCCAGTCTCCGAAACGTTGTGTTTTAAAAAGAAACAGGACGATTTTTTTAAAAAATAGACAAGACGATCAATAATGTTCAAAAACATATTACTTGTAGTTAATTTATGTACCTTGAAATATTCCAGATTTTGTCGCTTCTTTCACTTTTCTTTACGCGCCAACACAGAAGAGAATAACTGTTAAATATATAGCTATTTCTTAAATTCCCTCTAAAGTACATAAGGGCGAATGTGGCAGAATAAATATTTGTAAGTATGGGATTTCGAAAGTAAACATACACAAGTTGTACCTTACGAAGAATAAGTATAACATAAAGAAGAAAGCAGTCTTCTGGGATGTGGCACCGTGCAGATGTGGTGTTAACCGACGTTTCGGAGGATACGTTCCTACCAAACGTCGGTTAACACCACATCTACACGGTTCCACATCCCAGAAGACTGCTTTCTTCATGGTCACGGCCGTGAAAACCTCAAATCTTACGAGTATAATATACTTTTATATACAATGACCTATTATGTCCTACCAGCCTGGTTAAGGCACTGTTATTTTATGGTAATACGCGTATGAAATTTTCTAGTGACAAACGGATATATTTATTAGCCAAGTGGAGTTTATTTATCATCGCACTAAGTGGGCCAGTCATGAACGGGCAGTCAGAAAGAATTGGGAAGAAACCCATTACTTGAAGTAACCCAATTCACTAAGATAATTGTCATGATCGCGTGTAGTAATAAAATCGTTGGAACTGCTGTTCCAACATCAATTTTTGTTCTATAAATTATTCAATCAATATCTAGCCAATGAAGATTTCTCTCTTCTGAGCTATAATGCCATATAGTCTAGTGAAGTCAATGGACGTTTCAGCAGAACATATTGCCTCCATCTTTAGGGTCGATGAGTAATCCAAAAAAGAGATCACAACGAAGCATGCAGCAAGAAGCTTCGTGATCCTTCTTGCTTGGCTTACCCTTCAACCTAGAAGATTTTGGAAATATCGTCCTCCGAAACGTCGTTTGCCTTTCACCCAACTACACGAGGTTATGTTGCAGAAAATATAATATTTTATCCCCAAATAATTTTGTATGTTATACACAGGAGACTAAACCTTTGAACTTCGTCAATATACAACCAGGCCCATTCAGTACGTGACACAATCCTCTTAAAATGAGACTGCCGCCACAATGCAGAGTGCATATTGCAGCTTCAAACATAATTAATAGTGAACATCATCATGAATTGTACGTAGGCAAATATTAAAATTGGCATGAAATAAAACTCTACATTAATAACTGTATCCCATTTTGTGTTGAACAGAGGAGAGTAGAATTCTACACCATTCATTACTAATTCACACTGCTATATTTAGCGTAGCATATAGAGCACAGTACTGCTTCGCTATTACGGATTTCTTAAATTATTTGCGAAATATTTGAAATTATACGCCATAGAACACAGTGTTTCGAACAAAATACATAAAACCTATTTTGTTAATGTACAGGATATGGTCAATTTGTTCCGAACTTTAAATTGGATCAATCCAGAGAACACTGATACACACAGATAACATAAGAGTAATGATCTCCCAGGCTACTTTCTTTCTTACTTTCTTTCTTTAAGTAAGGAATGTAGACAAATAAGCGCTTGCTATTCATTTACAGACATCTGAAACTATGATTAAATTATGCGTTCTATACGTGTACGACACAAACGCATGTGGTGGAGGTCTGTGTCCACTAATTAATGAGTCCACATGTTACATCCACCGAATTACTGAATATATTTCTCATTTGGAGTCCACTCTGAGCCGTAGGGTGTTAACTGTGGTTCACATTGATCAAACAAGACCCACAATTTACTCCGAATTGAAAACCAGTTTTACCGGTGTCCTAAAAAGTAGCTCGTCGTAAAAAACCTCCGATAATGCACAAAGCATTGGTATCATTAAAACTATAAACCTTTCTTCACATCACTTCATTATGCGTAAGAGTCGATGGTTTGAAACGCATTTTCTTTTCCTGATTTTTCGTACGTTTAAAGGAAGCTTGTAGGCTCGGTAACATTATACAGAATAAAGAACTAATTATGCCTAATGGCCGTATCATAACTCAAGCGGTTAGTCACTGGCTTCCCACCGCGACTGCCCCTGTTCGATCCCGGGTCTGGTCAAGTGGGATTTGTGGTGGACAAAGTGGCGCTGAGGCAGGTTTTCTCCGAGTACTTCGGTTTCCCTGCCAATCTTCATTCCATCAACTGCTCCACAATCACCCTCACCTATCATCTGGGGCTGGTACAATAGGCCAGAAGTGGCCGCAGTATAAGGGACTTAGTCCCACCCCACTAGCAACAAAAAAAACCCCTTCTAATTAATATGATTTTTGCTTTCCTGCTTTTAAATATGTTAGAAGGTTATAATTAAGTCATCAAGCACTATTAATATTCAGCCTAATATTTAAATGACTTAATCAATCAAGAATGTATAATAACCATCATAATATATTTAAGTTTTGACAACAGCAAAGATAGCCGATTAGTAGAAAGCAATTAATGCGAAAAGCCTAGTAACAGTATCAATAATAAGCACTCAAGTGTGCCCCAGATTAATCAAAATAGTTCGTCCGCTAGTTGTCAAATGTAGAAAACTTGAAATGCATTAACAAAACTTTCATTTTTAAGTAGGGTTGTATTACTTCCAGAGCCAATGATCCTTGAATGTGTATTTCCAGCTTGCAAAAGGTATTACAGTGTAACATATTTATTGTTGGCATGTTAGAGGTTAAAACATAGTAAAGGATCGGTATATAACTAGGAGGAAAAGCAGAAAATAATTAAGACTGTAGAGAATACACTAGGCAGCACCGGAAATGAAAGCACACCGTATCCAACTTAAAATACGTGCATGAGAACGAAAATTCACCTTCATTCCATAAATCTAGACCAGGACAGGCTCAGTACTATTGGGCTCCATATATTTTACACAAGTAACGTTTTATATAGGCCTAAACACTTATCATCGGGATGGGCAGAGGAATGGATACTGTGAGGCCTCACGCGGATAACACTGGTAGACTGCGAGCATTTATTTCCTCTGAATCCAATTTTCTTCCAGGTTTCAATAACAAGGGATCTCACTTCCAAAAACGGAAGAATTACTACTCCAAAACGTCTCCTACATAAATCCAAATGGATTTGTCCCTCTCCGAATAATCATGAACACGGACATAAAAAGAAGAAAAATAAAAGGTAATTTAAAGATACATCCTCCATGCGCTAAGGAATCAGCTTTATCTTCTACACAGACGTACATGTAAGTTACAGATATGCATATTTTAGTAGTGGTTTTCTTCTGCCGGGGGCACGCGGTAGCGTAGTTGGTTGAGGCACTATGCTACAAGCAGGAAGGTCGCTGGTTCGAGTCCCGATGAGGTAGATTTTTTCAATTTACCTAATCCTTCCAGCCGCATTATGCCCCTGGGATCGACTCAGCCTCTAACAAAAATGAGTACCAGGAATATTCTTAGGGGTAAAGGGCGGCCGGTGCGTAAGGCTGACAACCTTGCCGCCATTTATGAGCCGATTGTCTAGAAAATGTGGGAACCTCAACATCTCACAACCTTATGGGTCTCTACGGCCTGTTGCAGGGATACCTTTACTTTTTTTATTTTCTGTTGAGAGACTGTGTAGTATTGTAGATGGTTACAAATCTTTCGGAACAGCTTGTGTCTCCATCTTTATAGTCATATAAAGATGAAAACAACAGGTTGTTGTGGAACATTGAAAATTATATACAATACTATATTGTGTAATAATCCAGAAGGTTACAATCTATATGTTAATGGAACCAGTTCTTAAATTAAATTATTTAGGCTAAGTCCAACATCGGGCAGACAATTCAACTGAGACTCAACCTTATGACAAGACAACAGTTGGCCGTGTCTAGAACACGTCTCAGGGGTAATAATAGTTGAGTATGGAGCGTAAGTGGAAAGTTAGGTAATTGGCAGAAGGAAGTCGAAGTGCCTAGGGAGAAAGCTGCTCCATCACATATCCCATATATCCCGTAAGCAGGCCTGCTCCCTCGGGATTTCAATTGGGAAATCCAGTGAGAAGCAACAGCAGCTTACCCTCTGACGTTGAGATGTAGGTTTCTAGAGAACTCTTAAAATAATTTAAGACGTTAAGTAAACTGAAGTTAACAATTATTAATATGAATTCGAGTATTCTGTAACAGCTGCAAAGTCAAGTTTGAAGTGCAACGCTGAGCACTGTTCATTCTTCCAAAGGAAGGCGAATCACACAGCATAAAGAATTACACGGAAGAAAGGTGAAACGAGAGTTTTTGAAACACCCTATCCAGGCAAGGTTAAAGCTGTAAGGTAGCGGTAAAGTTATCCCTGGGCTTAATTAAGCATATGAGAATGGAGGTATAGCTCCACCATTCGTAACCTGGCCATTAGATTTAGGTCACTGATCAGTTTAACGCCCCTGCGGTTTCATCTACGCGGATACATCCCCCGGAATCCATCGTATAGGGCCGACCATAGTGTCCGCGAGGTCTAGGGCTAAACTGTCTTCGCTCGCTCGAACGCTGAGATCGTGGGTTCGAATCTCACTCAAGGGATGGATGTCTGTGTTTGTTTTGTCCTATGTGTAGGTAGAGGCCTTGCGACTGGCTGATCACTCGTCCAAGTCCTACCATCTGTATAAAAATGATTACGAAACTGTAGAAGAGGCTAGGGCCCAACAAAGAGTTGTAGAGCCATTGGCGAATGAATGAATCCATTGCACAAGAACCTTGGTTGACCCCAGAGTCAGTCTGGAGGTATAGATAAGGGACACATTCCTTGCCCATTCTGGAAACCGAACCCCGACTCCTCGGTTGTCCAGGCTGTAGGTTAATCGCTATTCCGACTGAAGGACAGATCCGTAAAGGGACAAAATGACTGAAGGATGCAGGAAAATTTCGTACCGAAGAATTAAGAAACTTGCCTCTTTCCTTTAGCGTGGTAATGATAATTAGAAATACATTGAGACATAGAAGGGTGCAGGTGAGTATTTTGTTTAGAAACTCGTGATTTATACAGGTCCTCTGATGTTGACGGACATTACTCACCCTAACATTCAATGCTACAAAAGTCTAATTTACCGACAGTGCCGATAAATATACCATAAGTAAAAAAAAAATATTAGAGATTTAATACAAACTGCGGTTGCGAAAGAAAGGCAATAAGCAAGCTCAGCTTCATGTGGCTTACTACACACCTCACTTGTTTAAGAACACGAATTAAACGGAGAGTGGAAGGAGCGAAGTAAGAAGGAAGCCCAGTATTCCGTCACCAGGTGTCCGGAACATTCCACAGAAAGAGCAGTGGCACCTGTCTCCGACATTCGCTTCCTGCTCAAACATTTTTAAACCGTTCCGCCTCGGCGCCCTAAGTCTTTTATTCTCTCCCTGTTTCTCTCTGTACAGCTGTACAGTTCCCATCATCACAACATAAACACACTGATATAGGTCACGGTCAAGTGGTCTGTGGTTTAGCTAGTTAAAGTCTACATCTCACTTGGCATAGAGCAATGTTACGGCCCGCTCAGCGAAACTTGCTTTGCGCTTCTCAGCGGGTCAATGTTGTAACTACGCGGAGCTTCGCTTCTGCGTTGTTTTTTCTTCTTACATTGTTCTCTGCTTTTGTTGAATAATACGTACCGTGAGGTACGGGTGCTGTACGGGACATTCCAACTGCAGGCCTCCTGCAGAGTGAATTTTGCTAATGAAGCTGCTTTCCACACAGACAGCGGCCATTTACTTGAGAGAACTTTAATAGTATTTTGTTCAGATTTTTTAATTTGCAGTTGCTTTACTACACTTCTCCCGCTACGTAGAAGAGCCTACATAAGAAACGTTGGGTTAATTTCCATTTCATTAGATTATTATTATTATTATTATTATTATTATTATTATTATTGTAAGATTTGAGGGTTTCATGGCGGTGACTGNCGGGGTTTGGATTGGTAAATAGATTTATTGATCACTTACAGGTCGTAACTGCAAATAATTATTACATTATTGCTGATTTCCACATTACAAATCATTTCACACGAAGTCATTTCAATCTACATTCTCTAGTCTTTACAGCTCTCCACAGTCTGCTTTTACCGGTTCTCACGGTCTCTTCGCATGCGCATGCGCATTAAAACCAAGCATGTAAATAAACAAAGAACTAAACTAAGGTAAAGTTTTGCTTTTGTTGTCGTTACATTTCTGTTCGGAACATAGATAACTGTTCCATGTTCACTAGCCTCCCCACTACCTATGTCTCACCTGGATACGCCTGTGATACTGATAATGGATGCGGTTTGTAAGTTGATAGATAAATTTGTATACCTGTGCTGAAATTCAAGTGACCTTATTGAATTTAACATTTTAAACCATGTGTTTGTTTCGTTCTAATTTTTTTGAACAAAACAAGGCACAACTAAAGGAATAAAATAAATGCTCTTCATCATAAAACGAGAAATTAAATGCGAACAATTCTGTTGTTTTTGTTTTTGTAGATGTTGTTTTTCATTCGTGTTGAGTCTGTAATTCTCTCCTAGCTGTCGAGTAAAGAAATACAGATCTGAGCTGTATTATTTCTGTTACACTATGAGTATAGGTATATGTGTGTGTGTGTGTGTGTGAAAGACATCTTTCACCTACTTGTCCATACGATATTTAGTTACCAGAAGAAGTAAACAAAGAGAGGAGCAAGTAAGGAACTCACTCCATGGTGCCGAATCGTTAAGAAGAAATCAATAAAGAAATTATGGAACTAGAGGATTTACTGCCGCATTCACAAGATAATACCATCAAAATCTATACACAGCCATATGAATCCAATCAACACTTTTTTTAAACAATTTGGCTGATAGTTCTCCAATACGGTCTTTTTCCTTCAGGTCTTCGTACAGAGATTTCGAACGAATTTGCCACTCTTCCCGTGCATGCTAACTACTCTACCGTTCTTATTCATATTGGCTTTATATCCGTGATAATATTGGGCGAAGAATATAAATTATGAACCTCCTTACTGTACAAATTTCTGCTCCCATTTCTTTCTTAATACCTCAGTTCTTGTTCCAAATATATTCCGAACCCTGTTCCCAAACCCCTTAAATTTATATACTTCCTCCGAGAAGCTGCTATCATCAGTAAACAATACACACGAAAGTTTTACAGAAGGGAGGTAGAGCATATTCTGTTTACACGACATGGATGCAGTTCTCTGATTCAATACAAATTCCTCAAGAGGTCAATCCTGCTTCTCCCGGAGACACAGCATATGCACAATCGGCAATACGAAACAAGTTCAAAATCCAGCAATGGCTGCGTCAGAATATTTAGAAAGAAATCAGCATGACGTCCAGTATATCTTCCTTGCTCAAACAAATTATATTTTAAAATTTTGAGTTATTTCAGCTCCATGATAGCCTTACCAGGAACCAGATTTAGCAACATACCTACTCCGCTTTTATTTACTCGCTTTTCGAACAATTCTAGCCTTCCGTTCTCCTTAATATGCATTCTAACGCTCTCATAATCAGATTTCTATATTATTCACCGATGTTATATTAAGAAGGAGTTTTGCAGTTTGTAACAAGAAATGAAATAAATGTGAGTGGGGAGCGGATAGAAGAATTAGCCTCAGTTATTACAGAGACATCTGCAAGAACGGGGGGGGGGGGGGCTAAGATGTCAGCCTCACAGGACATTCGAACCCCCTTACCTGTATTTTAGTCACGAATGTTCTCCGTATCTGAACACTGAGCCGTGAATCAGTAGAGGTGAAATCTATTCATTCGAAACTTCGGCACTATATGCTTCCGAGCGGACACGCTAGAGTTCAAACCCATTGCACAGGAGACTCAGTCGGAACAAAAGCGATAGGGAAAAGATACTGCCTGTCTGGTTGTGAAACCCATCATGTCGCATCCTTTGATAGTAACATGTACCTTCAAGGTACAAACATGGAACGCAAACGAATATGTATGCTTGCGTTCAGATATACGGCTTCAAGTGGTGTATTTTATTAGAGTTGTACAGTAAAATCTCGCTGTAACAGACTTGGATATAAAGGACAAAATCTGGCGGTGTACAGTTGTGTATTTCTAGAGATATTGAGGTACTAAGAAGGCTTTGTAGTCAGAAAATTATTTAAAATTAAAAAGAACCTCAATATAAAATTATTTATATAATCACATTGTGTGTTTCCATGCTTGTTTCGTGTACTGGCTATGTTTCCTGTGGTGTTCTTCCGTAAATACCCTTCATTGGGATCTAGCGGACATCGATGATAACGTCACCCTGTCTCCCTTATCAGTCCGTTATAACGAGGTTTTAATGTAGTTTGCTAGTCGCGGTTCCCTTTCAAAATATACTTGGTGTATGATGACCTTACACGGTACTGCAGCCAGATTAGACCGGTAGGGGCATCACGTTCTGTCTTCTGGTCATGCCGCGCGAGATAGTTCTAGACTTTAGAATAAGATTACTTTTGAAATAAACATTAAATGGGGAGGAAAAGTAATAATGGCATGTAATCGACTTCGGGGAGGGAAGAATAAAAGAAATTTTGTGAGGTGGAACGTGTGCTACATCACAGGGCCGATAGGTTTGCAATAATGGGAAAGCAGGATTTTGGTCGGCAGAAAGGAAAGCGGAAAAATGGGAAGAAAGGCAGTGTAGAATGAAAAGAATGAAAGAAAAAGAACCTTACTGCCAAATTTATTGCAAGTTCGCAAAACCGCAAATGAATTCTCTCCCCTTTCAAATCCTTTATTTCTCTCTGGAGACATCATTTCTTCTTCCTTCTTGGTCCAATCTCAGCGCACACCAATATCTCAGACCAGGCGAGGTGCTGTCGCCCCCCCCCCGCCACTCCAAGCCATTACATAGTACAATGCTTTAATCCAAATGACACGACAGCGTTAGGACCATGGCCCCTCTCCCTCTGATGCCGGCTTCTCTATACTCTATCTTCATATATTTAAGATTTTTTCTCTAATCCTGTGACCAAGCTCGAGGTGATGTGCGCATGCGTCACTCATTATCAGAGGGGATCTTGTGAGAAATCAAAAGTATCAGACAAAGAACACCGGATCGAACTGCAAAAGCTATGCTGGAAGTGTAGACTAGGTGCGATACTGCCGCCCTTGGACAAAGTCTGCACGACTCAGTGTTGATCTGATGATGCAATCAGTCTTCGACCTAGAAGCTTTACAATGCCTTCTGCACAATAGAACTGTTGAAAATTTCTCCATGGACGTAAGCTGCAAATACGTTACTCTTAACTCTGTTACTAAGCCGATGAAGAGGGTTTAGGCCTAACAGCACGAAACTAGGAACAATTAGCTCAAGAGTCAATATTTTTGCTGTAAATAACCATTCATGTTACTGTCATTAATTGGTGTTACATCTATATACTGAAATTGTGAGATTTAAAAATTCAGGATAAATATGAATAAGAAATGCCTGCTTCTAACTTTTTAAACTATAAGTGATAAGTCCAATTAAAGACAATGTTATTTATCATTATTATTATTATTATTATTATTAGTAGTAGTAGTAGTGTTCGCTGTTGTAGTTGCAGCTGTAGTAGTAGTAGTAGTAGTAGTAGAAGCTATAGTTGTATTAGTAGTAGTAATAATAGCAGTACGGCATTATCATCTCCAATGCTAGCAGCTATGAGTCGAGTCGAGTCGAGTCGAGTCGAGTCGAGTCGAGTCGAGTGATGTCATAGTGTTAATATATATGTAGAAGAACCGGGTTGATGTGACATACCCAAAGTTATTTCCGAAACATTAATAATATTTCTCTCCTACTTCTTCTGAAAGGGGATTATCATAGACCGACACGGCGTTATATACACACATCCCCTCCTTGGCACTACAGCCCCAGTGGGCCTAGTCCTACTTCCATGAACTCCGTTCACTTCGGTTTTTCTAGATCTTACACATTCGATAGGACTCGTTGGGCGAGTGATCAGCTCGTCGCAAGGCCTCTACCTGTACACAAACATAGAAAAACGCACACAAACATATGACATCAGTAGGATTCGAACCCACGATCCCGGCTTCCGAGCGAGCGAAGACATTGCATGCCTTAGACCGCTCGGCTACCGTGACCGGCTATATACACACATACACTCGTATAATACTCGTACAATCAGTTTAACTCAGAGTCGTTCAGCTAAGTCAGCATCGCAAAGTGAAATGACTAAGTAGAGAAGAGTAACGACATTTAAATTTTTTTACCTTCTGGAACTGAAACTGTCTAAAATAATACCATCCTACAATCGCAGCATGCAGCAAGTAAAACTAATTAATAAAGGGTCCTGCAATTTGCAAGAACAATTACTTAATATCCATCTTTTGGTATGATAATATTTCATACATAAGAAAAATAGCAAATAGCAGCCTAGCAAAATAAGTGTTCCTTTTCAGTTATGTGGTATCAACTAAAGAACAGACAGGACAGACCACGAAATTATCAACAAAGCACCTGAACAAATTTCTTGCATGCTAATGTTATAAATATAAAAAAAAATTGCGAATATACAAAGCTCCTGTTTGTAATTACCCAGGCAGCGAAAATATATATTACAGAAAGTTATGCATAGTAACAAATTAATTTTCTGTAATCCCACTTTCTCTATTAATTGCAGAGCCTCCGTTAAGCGAGAGCCATTCTTCGATACACAGCCTACTTTTACATCAAACAAAAAAACGAACTCCGTGGCCTGTAGTACGAAAGCGAACTATACCAACCGAGCGACCGCCGCTTGTCGGCGAGGTTAGGTGATCTAGTGGTCTGAGTTCCTGGCTACAGATCCAGAGGTCCCGGGTTCGATTCCACTCAGCCTCTTGAGGTTAATTGAGGAACTATTTCACGGAAATATGGGCTGTGGTCTATAAAACCGAGATTAACGGCCGTAGGGATCCCTTGCGCTGACCACGCGACACCCTCAATCCGCTAAATTTGGCACTACTTTTACATTAAAAGCGAAAATTGTAATTAAAGAAAAAAATATTATTTTATTTCAAATACACAAGTTTTGTTTCGATATTTAATGACTAGGTTTCTGGTGTACAAGCATCATAAATACAGATAGAAGAAGTACTATAATTTATGCCCTAACAGGATGCAAAATTATTTTTTCCAATATCCGAAGACAATAATGCTGGCTATCTACCAATTCAGCTCACAGATCTACAGGCCTTCTATGGAGCCCCACAATTCTTTATCCTGCTGAAAAGAGCCCTAAAAATTATGTCATAACATTCAAGTATCTAAAAATCAATTTACAGAAATATTACGATGGAATATTTTATTCCACTTTCCTAAAGTAAGTTTATGCATGAAGCATTCTGTGTATGTGTCTCTCTCTGTGCGTGCGTGCGCGAGGGTGTGTATCCTCCCCTATAAACTTTTGGAAGCCTGAAACAAAATTTATAAAACCATCTCAACGACATGTTTCATAAATCCCTCATATCAGCCTGTTTCAGCATGTGTATTCCTCCTATTCTTTCTAGTTTATATCAGAGAACCTTGTTATTAGATCAATGTTTTATTGAAACGTACATATCAATTTATATTTAATCTCCGATTACTCTACCTAACACCTCTTGTAGGTATGAAGAATTCTCTTGTGGAGTAAACACATTATGGTGCTAGATTTCAAAGAGAAACGACCAGCGTTAAAGCGTCTGGAATTCACTGCCCTTCTCGTCTTCCACATTCCTTCAACAATCGATACAGACCTGTGCAAAACAATTCAATTATCAACGCGTGTAAAGCACCACCTCGTTTTGGAATTAACAATTACATCAGCGATGTGTTTTTATTTCTTCCGTTTACATCTCATCATCCTGCCAAATACACCGTTCTGATTCAGAAAAACTAGACAGCTCACTGTCCCCACATCTTAAATTTCATTGAATGTAAGGTTTCCTTTCAAATACAGTCGATTCCACTTTGCAATATAACATAGACCTTGTTCTTTTTATTTACACGAAGAATTTTGTAAAATTCAAAGCAGACAACCCGTATTTCCGCGTTAATCAAAGGCGATATGCTTCATAAATACAGTAAACTAACGTACGAAATTCCAAGCGTGAATACAAAATACGATTTGAAATAAACATGAGTAAATTTTAGAAGAATGCACGTTTCACGAATAAAGAAACACTCTGTGATGTACAACACTGGATCGATAAAGGGCCACAGATCTTCGGGATTCGGTGCGAAGATGACATATTACCTGATATGATTTGTGTTTCTCCGAAAACTTAAATCAAATGTCTAAAAGTCTTCAACATAATGAGTCGATGTTACAGCAAAGAACCAGTCACGAACTCACTGCGAAGTCAGAAGTTCAAAGTAGCCACACTTTATGTTACTAATCCTTTAATGGACCAGTGGTTATTACAGGTATTGTCTGCTTTAGCATATTGAAATTCCTCATTCTGCCCACAGAGTGCATTTGTGTGTTTCTCACAATTAACTGCGACTCTCTCCCTCAAGGAGATGTAATATGTTTCCCGTGAATTACAAAATGGATTAAAGTAAGTAAAAAAATAAAGCTATCCCTGTACCAGGCCATGAAGGCCCATAGGGTTGTGAGGCGTTGAGGGTCCCACATTATCTAGACAATCGGCTCAAAGATGGCGGTAAGGTTGTCAGCCTTACGCGCCGGCCGTGTTTTACTAATTATGTATTTCAGCATCCTGTTGCAATTGTTTAACTTAAAGTCCATATATTTATCGTCCGTTAATATTGCAACACTTGTTTATTCACTACTTAATTTTAATTTTATTTTAACATTATACTCCCCAGGAAAATTATTTAATTAATTCCTGGTACTCATTTCTCTTAGAGGCTCAGTCGACTCCAGGGCCATAGTGCGGCCGGAACGATTAGGTCACTTGAAAAAATACAATGACCTCATCGGGACTTGAACCCGCGAACTTTAGGCTTGTAGCATAATACCTCAACCAACTACGCTACCGCGTGCCCACACGAAATGAATTATTATATATTATTCAGAAGAGTTTTCGTATTATTTAGAAGGGTTGACTGGAATGGAAAGGTCCAGCAACAATTTACCCGGCCGACCGATTAGCCTTAAGAGTTTAAAGTGGTCCCATAATTTAGGTGAATATAATTTCCATGACTTTTGTCTACTTTTTCATTACGTAACTCAGCTAATTGCGCCGGTCACGGTAACCGAGCGGTCTAAGGCACGTACTGTCTTCGCTCGCTTGGAAACCGGGATCGTGGGTTCGAATCTCACTCATAGATGTTTAGTTTGTATGTGTGCGTTTTTCTATTTGTGTACTGGTAGAGGCCTTGCGACGAACTGATCACCCGTCCAATGAGTCCTATTGAATGTGTAAGATCTAGAAAAACCGAACTGAACGGAGAAGTTCATGGAGGTAGGCCTAGGCCCACTGGGGCTGTAGTGCCAAGGAAAAAAAATCAGATAATTGCCCGTATATTTCGACAATACCATAACAATTCTTAAAAAAATTCATTGTTGTTCATTATGAAAGAATTATGGTCAGAGAGACTTATGCATGGTCAGCGTGCTGTTACACTTATTACCCTATTCACCATTGTAAACCCCATCTCCCCAAACCACCGTTTTTTAAAAAAAAAATGTATATAATTTTTCACTGCACAGTATATATTTTCCCCAGAATCTGTCAAATCCGCTGCCTCCATTGTCATCACTGGGCCAACAAGAAATTGATTCAACTCTGCCCGTTTATCGCAGAACCAACACCTGTATAAGTATATTACAGTTCGAGGACCCTACTGCAGGCAGCACAAATTCTTTAGTAGTTCCGGCATGGTGAGTGCACGAGTCCAGTCTGCTTTCCTTGCCTACAAACGTTGGCACCAATACGTAACATTTCGCTGTCCTACTACAGAGAGTGCAACATCCTTAGTTGTGGCATGGCGAGTGAACGGGGGCGTTCAGTTTCAGAACATGCGCCTCCTTCAGTTTTAGAATATCAGTTATACCTGAATATCCAAATAAAACAATAAAATGCTGTTAGCTATTCATGGGATGATTCCAATCATTCCGATGGAGGGGGGAGGGGAAATATATGACGCCATGTCTCGCGTGTTCCCCCCACGCACATATGTGCACCTCGGCGCCTCTCCACTTCCATTTATCATTCAACTGATGTATGACACGCGCGGCTAGGTCACACAATTTGAGCTCGGGAACCTTAAGAAAAACAGTAGATGATGTAGTTCTAAAGTTTGAAGAAATCCATTTTATTATTATTATTATTATTATTATTATTATTATTATTATGATTATTATTATTGTTATTATTATTATTATTATTATTCTGACTGTCACAGAGTGTGAAGCTATGAATTTAGCCACTCCTTACACGTATAAGACCTAAAAATTCTACTTTTCCGCATGCGTTTTCTAATTCTTTAGAATGTTCTATTAAGAAGAGAAATCAACACTTCAGAAGATATAGGAAATTAAAATCTGATCACCACTAATAGAGTTTTATCTTAGTATCGCAAACTGGTTAAAATCACAATTAAAACTGACAGATTTCGTTAAAATCTGCAGATGACAATTTGAAAAATAAATATAAAAACTTTTGGAAATATGTGGTCTAAGTTCAAAAAGAATGATTTTTCACCTAACTCAAAATTGGTTAAAATGTAATAACACAGACTCGATGTATTTTTTAAACCTTTGAGCATTATTTTTCTTCGATTTTTTACCCTTCCTCTTCTGCTATTATTCAGAACCATGCTTGATTTACTTTCTCTGATTTTTTAAAAGTTCCTTCCATTTTCAGCTTCGACGTTAAGCATGCGAGTCCAAGTCTCGGCCTCTTGCAGCCCGTCGGTCCAGATTAAATCCTAAGTTTCTCATTAGGGGCTGCTCACAGATTTCCTCCCTTCCCTCTGGAATCAAGTTCTTAATATTATTTCTTACGAGGGAAGTTTCCCACTCTGTGGGAGTAAGTGGCCGTCGTGCCTGTTGTCAAGAAAGGCAAGAGTACTCTAATTAATAATTAAAGAACAGTAACAATTTTAAATATTTTTTTAAAAAAATATTGAAAATATAATTCATAAACAGTTCTCTTTTTATTTTAAATTTAAATTTCACCCATCTCAGTATGGTTTTATTAAATCAAAGTCTTCCGCAACCAATTTACTTACTTTTTTTTTTTAATTGCCAGTGGGGTGGGACTAAGTCCCTTGTACTGCGGCCACTTCTGGCCTATTGTACCAACCCCAGATGATAGGGGAGGGTGATTGTGGAGCAATTGGTGCTGGGCCTGTCCAGAGCAGTCATTCTCAGGTCCGAATGCTACGGGACTGACGACCACATTTCACTGTCTCAGATTTGAGACTCCACCAACCTGGAAGGCCAGGTCCCCGTATTTATATCCTCCAGGAACAGGGTGATCCGATTATACCCCTCAGGCAATGGGTTCCATTTTCGTCGCCTCCTACGACTCGCAGGGCTACGGGCTAGGATTTCGGTACTGTAAGAAGTCGTTACCACGGATATGCCTTTGTCACAACTCAGTTATGCGGAAAGGTGATCATTGAAAAGTTCGATACCAAGCAATCGAGTTCTGTAGTTGACTGTGTTAGGAATGTGTTTACCTAGGAACGGATCCCTCTGTTGACTTCCTAACCTAGGAAACGTGTGTGTACCGAGCCGTTGTCTAGCTATACGCGTTACGATATTACAGTTCCAGAAATTGCTTGTTTTAGTATTTTGTGTTTTTTGTGTTTACTCTTTTTTTAATTGCCCTTTCGGCTATCAGTCAAGTAAAAGCAAAAATTAAATTGAAGTGAAAATAATTACTTGAATTTACTTGTACTCATGCTCCTAGTCACGATTTTAGGTGCAAGAATTCTATGTTGCTACTGACTCTGTTCATGTCATCAGGCAAAACACAAAAGAGATGTGCACTACGTTGCCATATTGATGACGATTCGCTTTACCTTGCGGTTCCTATACAGGAGACACCAAGATTTGTGTCTCAGCTGAAGAACACGAAGATACACGGCTAGTCTTCAGATCATAGTAAAGTTTACAATTGTTTATTTAAATCACACACAAACGCTGAAATCTAAATAAAATGCCGGAGCCTGTGATTCGGTATTATATTCTTAATGTAATCTGTGTATTCAGTATCTATTGTACTATGTTTAAAAGCATGTAGGTGTGCGTTATGAAGTTTAACAAGAAGTTCTCTGAAAAAGAAGAACTAACCGCTTACTTTCCTTTCACAGTATTTAGAGTACCTGATAAGGTACACAGAAAAATAAAACCTCTGGAATATATACGCAATGAAGTCAATAAAACACAAATTGAGAGGCAACGGTGTTGATACTGCTGATTGGAGGAATTTATGGAGTACGTCGTTTAGATGGCCTCAGGTGATATGATATACACACCAAGTTTCATGCCGATTGGTTCAGATATCCAAGTAACATTAAGGCTATTAAATCAACAATTTGAGAAGTTTAAGTGTTGGTATTACTGACTGTACGGGGTCATGATTACTGCGTTAAGTATGCCCCACGTGGCATACGAATTTTAATGACGGTCGGTTCAGGCATTCAAGTAAGATTAAGGATACAACCTCAAGAATTTGAGAGACTACTGTGTTGGCATTATTGTGGGGGGGGGCTTATGAATGATGTGGCCTCAGGTGGCATGATATACATACCGAGGTTCATACAGATAAGTTCAGGCGTTCAAAAGCTCTTAGAGGCAATACATAAGCGGACACACAGACATTACAGACAGAAAGATGATCTTACAAGCCTAATCTTATTTTTTTTTCAAAATAAGGAATGTCGGCTACAATACTGATCGGGCTTTAAGTTCAACTGATGAGGACTTCTACCCTGTAGACGCAAGCAACCGGTACCTCTGAAAACTCGGTAACTTTCTATTAGACTATAAGAAGACAGCAACATCGATCTATCATCCTTTCATTAATTCATCTAGGGCATAACTTGTACTCTTCTCCAAGTATAATTAGAATGATCAAGTCAAGGAAGATGAGGTGATCAGGGCATGTAGCACGAATGGGGGAGGCGGGGAATGCATATAGTATATTGGTGAGAAAGCCAGAAGAAAAGAGACCACTGGGAAGACCAAGGCGTAGGTGGGTGGACAATATTAAAATGGATCTTAGAGAGATAGGATGGGATGGTATGAACTGGATTGATCTGGCTCAGGATAGAGACCAGTGGAGGGCTTTTGTGAACACGGTAATGAGCATTTGGGTTCTAAAAATGTTGGAAAATTCTTGGGTGACTGCACAATTGGCGGCTTCTCGAGAAGGGCTCAGCTCCATAAGTAAGTAAGGTTGAAATAAGATATTTCTAGGAGTGCCAGCAGCAGCCGCAAAGTATAAAACTTAGTTTCTACTTCATAAAAATGTCCTAAATATGCAGTAATCTTCCAGGGAACAATAAAGTAACAAAACCTATATTCATGCAACAAGCAACCACACTAAAGACACCAAATACTACTTTGTTTCACCACTCAAATATCGTCGCAGCGTCCCTCGTGTTCAAGTTATGATACATGACTGCATTACATAGATTCCTTTAATGAAACCATAATTTCTTATTAGTTCATTTTAGCTCAGCACTTGGCAGTCAGTTCTGTGAAGAGGGGCTGAGGGAGGCGTGAAGTGGTCGAATCACATGAGCCTCAAACAACCAGGGATAATGACCACGCACTGGTGGGGAGTATCAGAGCAGTTGAATGCGATGGTGCAGCGGGAGACCACCGCTAGAAATGTCTAGCCTTGTCACACTGCATCATATGGTAATTGCAGTGGGTGGCTTAAATGGTATTATAGACAAGAGTTAAGTTCAAAGTTTGCGAGCAATTCTCTGCAATGTAATCAACACTTTAAGGATCACTGTTATTGTTATTACACTATGTATAGTCTAGTAAAATGAAATGAAAATAATATTAAGAAGCTGTCTACCAAACATCTCTGCCAGATTAAGTGAGATTATGAGCATATTCACGGATTAAATGGATAATGACCGGTGCGCTCAGCTCACTGAAAACGAATCATCCTACTTCATTTGACAAGCAAATTGTGTTTCCTGAGTCAAAGGACATATCTAGAAAATAGCTACTGATAGTTATAAAAAATATCGTCAGTAAAAAGAAATATTAAGCGTACTTATCACTTAGCATAACTGGCACTTAACTGATAAACGAGAAGATGAATACTCTTATATTAACCAACGCCATGGAACAATGTTGTTTCTTAAGAAGCTAATAATTCCTCGCATTGTATAACACATGAAGGTTTTTGTCCTACTCACAACAGTCCACTATTGGTCTCTGTCATAAGTAGCATGAATCTTATCCTCGCATACATTCAAGGTCCGTTTTAATATCATCAAATTAAACCCAGATAGTTTTTGATCCGCCTGACTCATCATCCTTGAATTTAAAATTCTTTATCGGGATCCGTCGTAACACAACAATGAAACGGGCTAGGTCAGTATCACCTTAGCTACATGTTTCGGCTTTTAAATCCATCATCATGCAAATACATGGCTACTACACTCACAAACTATTGAACTGCATCTCAGTGTGATGGTACAATGGAGCTGGATATTTGACAATTTGAGTTTACCGTCATATTAATAGGCTTAACGTTTGAAGGGTCCAAAATTTTGACAATCTGCACAATGCAGTTTTCTCCAGCCTTCTGTTACTGCCTCTCTCTTAGGTGCAACTACATTTCCCACCGCCCTGTAGTCAAACTCTAAAACACAATCATGGCACGTGATATAGTGGACACATATTATACTTGAATTCCACCAATTATATGCTAAGTGTTGACAACATTTCTTCTCCCAGGAAAAGAATTAACATATATCGAAATTTGGTCTGGCCTGAAAATGTGGTAAATTTCACACAGACTGAGATTTCGATAGCTGCTACTCCTCTTGGTGGCATAAGACGCAAGATAGGCCTACATATGATCGACAAAGAAGCCTAAAATGACAACTGACAAATGGCAATTTACTCCTTGAGACAAATGTCCACGCGTTTCCAGCGTAGTATCAGAACACAGCTCTCCAGTTTCATATACATAACTGCTTTGTATCCAAGACAATTTTAACCATGGTGCAAAATTCTGTTTGTATTTTACACGGGATATTATAACACGCATTTATATGTAAGTTATACTGAATAATTCTTTTTTAATTTTTCCTCCGGCAGTAATGAGAGTACTGGTAAAACTGTGCTGTTCATTCAAAGGTAGACAGAATTTGAACAGTGTGCGCTTCTCTATAAAACTGTACAGTATATTAAAATTTCAACAAAATATTAAACATATTTTGTTCCTTCACAGAACTGCACAGTAAATTTGAACTTCATCAGAATGTTAATCGTACATGTATGTGTGTTCCTTCACAGATCTGCACAGTATATTCGAATTTCAACAGAATATTAATCATTTTTGTGTTCCTTCACAGATCTGCACGATACATTCAAGCTGCAACAGAATATTAATCATATTTGTGTTCCTTCACAGTACTCCACAGTAAATTCGAACTTCATCAGAAAGTTAATCGTATTTGTGTTCCTTCACACAACTGTACAATATATTCAAACTTCAACAGAATATCAATAATCATGTTTGTGTTCTGCAACAGAAGAGTACAGTGCATTCAAACTTCCACGGAGTTTTAATTATATCTGCATTCATATATGTCATCGCGACGCAGCTGACTAAGAACTAGACATATATTTAGGAAACATACATACATACAAATACAGCTCATTAATTTACACCGCCACTATCAGGTTTTTAATCCCTGGAATGTAAATCCTGAAAACGATTGTATGTATATTTTTCTTCATTCTCATTGATGTCAGAAACCTGGCAGACTGTAAATTAAAGAATCCTGAATGTAGTACCCAGAAATGTTGCAAAAAGTAACAGAAGGAGTCGAAGACAATATGCATGACTACACCAGCACAGACTTGCCTGTATGTTACTCTGACTGCACAAAATAACTGGGTCTAATGCGTAGGAGATTATTCATACAAATAGACACTAACTGAACTCTCTTCAGCAGTGAAATTATTTTTATAACTACATCATCCGCTCATTAAATGTTCAAGTTATGAGATAGCTCTCTGAATATCCAACAAGATACTTACGTAAATAAAGGTGGACTAAAAATGACTGAGATTAAGAGTTTTTGTTAAGAACTGAAGTCAGTAGAGCTTATCGGTTTCCTATCCAGAATTGTCTAAAACAAGGAGATGCTTTATCGCCACTGATTTTTAATGCTGCTATAGAATATGTCATGAAGCAGGTCCAGGAGAACCAGGTGGAACAGGAATTACATGGGGTATACTAACTGTTGGTATACGCCGATGATGTGAATTTGCTGGGTGATAATATGGATAGCATAAAGAAAGACATACAGACTTTAACAGACGCAAATAAGGTAGTTCATCTAGAAACAAGCACAGAGAAAACCAAGTACATGTTGCTGTCTCGTCACCAAAATGCAAAGCAATATCATGATATTAAGATATGTNCCTCCGAAACTCGGTTAACACCACATATACACGGTGCCAAATCCCAGAAGACTGCTTTCTT
Organism: Cryptotermes secundus; assembly: GCF_002891405.2. Taxonomy (NCBI): domain Eukaryota; kingdom Metazoa; phylum Arthropoda; class Insecta; order Blattodea; family Kalotermitidae; genus Cryptotermes; species Cryptotermes secundus. Next base: position 382,479 of record NW_019724587.1, on the reverse strand, counting down.
CAGGTAATAGATTGTTCGAAAAAGTTGCACAGTTCAGATATATGGGAACGACTATAACAAATCAAAACCCGATTCAAGGGGAAATTAGGAGAAGACTGAATTCGGGTAATGCTTATTACCATTCGGTACAGAACCCTTCGTTTTCTCGTCTGCTGTCTAAAAATATAAAAATTAGAATACACAAAACTATAACGTTGGCTGTGGTTCTGTATAGGTCTGAAACTTGGTCTCTAACAATACGGGAGGAACACAGACAGAGTGTAAAATTTGAGGTTTTCATGGAGGTGACTATGAAGAATGCCGTCTTCTGGGATGTGGCTTTATGTAGATATTGTGTTAACTGAAGATGGAGGCGATTTGTTCTTCCGAAACGTCGGTGAACACAATATCTACATAAAGCCACATCCCAGAAGACGGCATTCTACACAGGAGAATATTTGGACCGAAGGGAGATGAAGTGAGGGAGGTTGGAGAAAACTGCATAATGAGGAGCTTCATAACTTGTACTCTTCTCCAAGTATAATCAGAATGATCAAGTCAAGGAGGATGAGGTGGGAAGGGCAGGTGGTATGAATGGGGCGTAGAGGAATTCATATAGGATATTGGTGTGAAAGCAAGAAGGAAAGAGACCACTAGGACGACAAAGACGTAGGTGGATGGACAATATTAAAGTGAATCTTAGAGAGATAGGATGGGATGGTAAGGATTGGATTGATCTGGCTTAGTACAGGGATCAATGGAGAGCTCTTGTGATGACTGTAGTGAACCTTCGGGTTCCATAAAATGCTGGGAGGTTCTTGAGTTGCTGCAGAATTGGAGGCTACTAAGAAGGATTCAGCTCCACGAGTGAGTGAACACTGAAATTATTGTCATGAATAAATACTGCCGGAGTCAAAGCCAGTCAATGAAATATCACACATTTAATACGTACAGATGAGCTTGGACCGCCAATGAACCGTTTGTGATTTCAAACGGAAAAATATTCGAATTACTCAGTTAAGTTCTCACAAAGTAAACTTACGAAATATTGGCTGCATTTGCACAGCTCTCTCATTCAACAGAAATATGTAAGGCATTTTCTGCGACCCATAGGAGTTAAGCGTAAATCCAGGTTCATATTTTGGGCTATTAAATACAAAGTTGTATGGCCCGTACACTCACCCACAATTCAAGAATAATAACGGGAGAATTTTAGTGCTATTACCTCCTACTTCCCAGAAACAGAGGGGTGAGTTCGAAATACCTACACAGGCACGATTCTGTAATTTGTTCTCGTAACAGGTCTCACGGGACTTCGGTTGCTTTATTATTCAGATATATGTGTATTATCCTCTGTTCAAAGGACAATTAAACATCTCTACGTGTGCAGTGAAGTAGTTTCCTGTGGTAACTGATAATTCGTGTAAAATAACGACCCTAAATTTTATCTGTCAGAGTAGAGAAATACAACAATTTTCAGTAATAACCGTATCTCAACCACGCAGAAACACGTTTAATATAACAGAAAAGGATTGAAGTGCTCTGTTTAGGTTCATACGCATCAGGTACTTTTATCCGAAAATCAAAATTCGATTATGAATTTATAGCCATAATGCACGTATTGTGGTGTTTAATAAATATCCACCATGCATTAATACACCTCTGAAGCGGCGATATAGCGAGGTTACGGAAAATCCAGTAACCAGGGTACGGCTTTGTTATGTACTGCCAATACAGCAATTTAGAAAATAGAAACATCACCCAAATTTGATAAATCATTTCTTCTCTTTTACACGCAGGTCCCTTCTATTGAATTACATATCGTTTTTACATTAAACGTACTGGGTATCGTGTATACAGACATACCTTCGAAACTATTTTTATCTCCAATAATAGAACAGAAGAACGCAATTTCTAAGCTATCGTGTAATTCTAAACAAATACTCTATTCATTTGGCCTTCTATCCTATCTCAAAATGAACGTAAATCTTACTCCACCTTATATTTGGATGCATATAGTTCCTCCCTGTAAGAACTTCCAATTCACTATTCTATCTTCACTAAAATAAATAGCGAACTTATTTTCATTATAATTAGCTGCCGTCTAACGCGGATTTCCTTATGATTCAAATCCAAGACACTCATTAAAAAAATTGTATTGGATGTAACATAACAATATGTCCACTTTGCGTATTCTATATCTAACTCGGCCTTTGAAATAAAGAAATATTGCAGTGATAAAACACACACTAAAATTTGGAAGTAAAATATCATTCTCATTATAAATTTAGCGTGAAGTGGTTTGAATATATGCTGAAAGGAGTAGCTACAACGCACAAATACGTGTTCATGAAGAGCAGCGTTTAGCGTATTTAGCCAAAATCCACACTTGAAAAATGTTGAAATTAACCATTACCATTTGTAATTATTAACGTCCACTTTTTTAAGCTTGTACTAACGACGTTTTAGCGTTGAGATCATACACTCGTAGCGTCGATGATAGGATGATTACTGAACGTTCAGCATTTGGTGGAATGAGATCCGATAGGGGAGCTCAATTACTCGGGGGGCACCCGTCCCAGTGTCGCTTTATTCATAAAGAACACCAACTAAACTTACATGGGATCGAACTCGGGCTACCGAGGTGGGAAGCCTGAGACTAACCTCCTGAGAACTTTCATGGTCCTCTGCATAGAAGGAAACATTTATATGGGTATAACTAAGGGATTTGCGAAATATTATTTCCTTACACGTCGTTTAAAAGCTGTACCAAAAACTGCAACGGATCCGAGCGTGACTTCCAGAAGGTACAAAAAGCAGAATCAAAAATGGAAAACAGTTTTGGATCTGAGGTCTTCATAACGGTCGGTATGAAAAGTATTATCTTTTGAGTTGTTAGGCCGTCTAGTCTGGTAGAAGTTTACTGATGATTCGCGAAGAATATTGTCTCAATCTTCAGGTCGAAGATTAAAAGAAGCAAGCAGCCATCAACCTGCTTCAGTAAACGTCTACAACACTATACGTGACCACTTTCCAGAATACAATACTTTTCAAAGACAAGCAAACTGAAGAGCTAGCGATTTTCATGGAAATAATTACAGGTCTAACTCTCCGCTCTAGTTCGTGGCACGATCCATACGTATTGATGCACACATACAAAGAAAGACAGCTATCCAACACAGGAGTTAATGTTACGTCCAACGGAATCTGTAATGAAGCCAGGAGTCATATCACTAAATTATTACACCCCAGCTGTCTCTTTCTGAAGACACACATAATTATTTCCTGCTTACTTTACAAAACAAGGCAACAAAGACAGCGAAACCATCACAGTAATAAATATGATTTCAGTTTCGCAAGGCTCCATCCTGCCTGTCACCAGATAGCTCGTTGTATCACTGAAAGATGAAAGGGACCAGCCTTCAGCAATACCTTGCGTTCTTCTTTTTAAGCCTCAGCCTGTTATGACCTTATGAACTGCGACAGACTTGTTAATAAAAGGGAGAAGCGAGATATGTTTTGACGAAAGAAACAGAAAGCCTCTCGAAGCCAGGAGAACGAGGAAGAAGCATGTGAATTAATACAGAACCTGCAGAATAATGATCCTGTTAACAAAGAAACTTCAGTACAGACGGTACATCAAACTGGTGAACCATTGCTGGCTTTATATTGCATATAGCCCTACATATATCACGTGTATCCATATTCAAATGAAGTATCGTAGAATTTTGCAGCTGTCAAAATACAGATGAGGCACTGCTGAACTTAAAATGATCAGTATTCGAAAAAAAAATGATTCTTTGAAGCTCTACGACAATTGTTACTTCATGACACGAGTACTGTGCTGGACTTCGTCCTTATCTGTAAAAAAAAGTAAAGCTATCCCTGTACCAGGCCGTGAAGGTCATAGGGTTGTGAGACGTTGAGAGTCCCACATTTTCTAGACAATCGGCTCAAAGATGGCGGTAAGGTTGTTAGCCTTACGCGCCGGCCGCGCTTTACTGTCCAGGAAAATTATTTAATTAATTCCTGGTACTCATTTCTGTTAGAGGCTGAGTAAACCCCAGGGCCTAGTGCGGCTGGAAGGATTAGGTCAATTGAAAAAATACAATGACCTCATCGGGACTTGAACACGTGACCTTCCGGCTTACGTATATTTAATATTGTTGTGGTTTATGCATTTGGTAGAACTGCCGTCTTGAGGTGACTATCATTACACCGAGGAATTTATTATTGGCTACTATGCTAACCACCATATCAACCCAGTTCTCAGTGTATAAACCTACTATTGAAATTTTCCTGACTTGAGCCAGACTTTAGCCGCCATTTCTGAAAACAGAGAAATAGCCGACCGATCGCCTGGGGAAGAGGGCAGAATAGAGATATAGAGATACAGTTTAAACGCTTTGTACGTGAAATATACCTCGCAAAATTAACAATGTCTGCAAGAGAATTAAAGTTACTATAATGAATTTTGTTGAACTCTGAAAGATGGAAGAGGTTTGCAGCTGCATTACCTACATACGTAAATGATTAATCACTGAAGTACATTAAGACACGGAAATGAAATACCAGAAATAAACTAATGTGAAGTCAAAGAAAGACAGGCAGCCATTCTCTGGAGACCAATCTATTCTTTTGTAGTAGATGTAAGAAAGGGTATGCTTCATATTACATCCGTCAACTTAAATTACCTAATTTCACTTACGTGCTGTATGGTAATATCTTCGAAAACAGCAAGGGAAAAAAACATGCAGTACTAGGTGCAATATGTATCTTGTATTCATACACGCAAATCTAAGGTCTGAAGGAAATTGCTCCTCGTAATCTCCAAAATATGTATTTAACATATATTTAAACTTCACGCAAGGATTTTAAAAATATTTTAATGCATTTTGGAGATAAATAGTACCACAAAATCCCACTGAAATCCCGTCATTCAAGACGATGACAAGATGACATTTTTAAGAAAACATGTCTGGGAATTTGAGACATAGTTTATTTATCTCATGTTACTGCCAACACATCAGTCAATAACAGTCAAATTGGAGGATCAGTGAATAATTCCGAATAATTGCCTCAACTTCAAATTCATTCTGACCCCAAACGCTTGCGGCCACAAGACGTCGTGTGGTTCAGAGTTACAGCATGCACATCCGTCAGATGAATGGCTGCACTTATATTTGTAAGCCTGGAGGAACATACAGGTTCGTCCAAAACTGATATGCCTGCGTAAATTTCGCTGTTTCTTTCGTGTTAAAAGACAAATGTTGTGCTCCTGCTTACCTAACTAAGCATTATGCCATGAAGACGTAATAGGGAGTGGACATAGACTTCATGTTTTCTTGATCTCGGCAGTATTTGCAAGTGAGTGGTCAGCTTCACACCCTGGCCGTTTTATTCCCCGGGAATGGGCACCCGTTACCCATTAGCCAAGAGACTGGGTGGGCCCCAGAACCGGCCTAAACGACGCATAGAGGAGAAAAACCTTGCACCTACCAGGACTCGAACTCCGACCCCTCGGCAGTCCAGGCCGCAGCCAGTCGCTATACCGACTGCGCTATCCCAGAGGTTATGAACACTCAGCATTATGCAAAACAAAATCAAGTGAAAATATAATGTAACGTGTATTAAGGGTTTGTGAAATATTCTCTCAAAAATATCTGTAACTAATGCACACTTTTGGAGAAGTTCATGGAGGTAGGCCTAGGCCCGCTGAGGCTGTAGTGCCAAGGAAAAAAAATAATGCACACTTCTTCAGATATCTTCAGATCACATGATATCAGGAAATTGTTACAAATTGAACTTCTCCGTTCTGTATTTGAAACCAAGACCTTCCGTACTAAGAATCTCTGTCTTCTGGGATATAACGCCGTGCAGTCCGTTTAAATGTAAGCGAAGTGTAGGAGTAATGTGTCGTCCTTATCTTCAGGGACGAACGATAAGACAAGCAAGGAAATGACATGAAGCAGGTATCTTGTTACCCTAAAGGCGGAGGCGAAATTCTCCTGCGAAATATCGGTTGATTTTCAACGGACTATACTGCGTTATAGCCCAGATGATAAACCTCTTCATTACCATCTCTGTGAGAATATCAAACCCTAGATAAGAATTCGATATATTACACAAGAGATGTCCCTATTACATCCCTATAACACCATGCCAGTTTCACATATCGTACTACTCCTCGAAGAGAGGAGCCTGATTGGTTAATTACAAACATTACGGCAAACAAGCCTCTTTGCTTATCACCCCCCACTGCAAAGTACTGTAGGTGCTGTCAGTTTAAATTGTTAAACGAACTCTGTAGTATATACACAGCCGCTAAATAACGTAAAATGAACTGGTTATGTTAATTTTGCTATCCAAACCCTTTGCATTTGTAAATAACTGTCTATTTACAGCAGATTATATTTTTCACTAAATATTTATCCGGATGAAATCACGTGATTTATGCCATTATAATCCCCTGCACACCATTTTGCGTTATTTTTCTGTCTCCAAACGGGATTACTCACTCACCGCTATGCACCACAAAACAGGTCCAATGGAGTATAAAGGGAAGTACAGTGACTATCATAATTATTATTCCACTGAACAGAATCATCCTTAAGAAAAAGCCACTTAGCTTGTCGAGAAATTCCTCGCCTTACAAGTGTCTCAAAGGTTAATTAGTGTTAAAACGAACTCGCCATTGGATCGGAATAGTATGTTTGGATCATGGTAGTTCTTTTCATAATCATCATCAT
>NW_019724587.1:347775-374573 GCF_002891405.2 Cryptotermes secundus | reverse complement strand
ATTTATAGTTTACATCTCTCAGTTCTCAATAGGAACTTAGATTTTGAGCTACTGAACTTATTTTCATTACTTTGTTTGTATACTTCTCTGCATTAATGTGTTTCTTCTTCAATGCTTGACTGTAATTTGTCTTTGACTTTACGTCGTGTTTGTCCATACTGTAATTACCTGTATCTATACTGTGCTCTGTCTGTAATTGGCACTTGTAGCTGTTGACTAGGCACATAAATAAAATAGAATCGAATCGAATTATTATTCCATATTATCAGCTCCTGCATCTGTTGAATTTTCACTTAAAAAAAAGAAAGAACTGAATTGAATCGAATTGAGTTTCTGCTTATAGCTTATGTGAATTCATCTTAGATTGAATTCCTCAAATCTTCATTCCAGGAGGCAAATTCATCCACTTCTTTTCACTAAAAACAATTAATTGCTTATCCAATCTGGACTCTTAATTTATCCATACCTACAAGGATAATCATAAACATCTCTAGTTTTAATGTAAATTATCATTTCAAGATTAGACCCTTGGCTAGATGCATATCTGCTGGTAATATAATCTGCAGAAACTTTGATATTCTCGACAAAGGCTCTAATTTTTGTACTTAATTTTTTTTACGTTTTTAATGATTCTTAACTTGAGTCGTTATTTTTCCCGAGTCCACACTATTTACGCTTTACTGAGTATATATTTTACAGTTTTCCTATTACCGGTAGTTCTTACTGTATTTGTATATTATTTGTATGTTCATAACTTGTTTCATCCAGTGATTACCTGTAATTACCAATTTTACTGTTATCAAGAATGTAAATACATTAACTGAACAGAACTTGTTCATCGTAAGTCACGAATTATACAATTTAAGAATAAAACTCATTAAAACCTGACTCTTAAAACTTTCATCTTACAGAGAAATCAAGATTGCATTGTGTAATATTAGGACACCTAAATCACTCATTCAGCAAAGTGCTATTCACGAACTTGGGATTGCGTAGTAATTCCGGTGATCACAGTGTAACCGGAAACCGTTAGCGGAGAAGCACCTTCTGTAACGCATCCCATGCTAGTGGAACTAACAACAGACTGAGTACAGGATTCTATTTCAGTTAACAAGAGGGTCCACTGCAGGCTAAAATAAGCCTATGCTTAGAGGGCAGACAGCAGCAACGAAATCGGTTAAGCACTTGCTACTAGTCATATATCCCCCAATTAAATTAGTTTAGCTATAGCTGACGGAACTGTCTGATCCTCTCTTCCCGATGGAGTGAAATGAGAACAAGAACTCGAGCAAGTTATAGGTAAGATAACACTTGTCAATACAAGTTGAAACGTATATAAACGTAGAAAGACAAAATACTGGAATGAAGTTGAGAGAAGTTCGAACCTAAACCGCGGAAGGCAGAAATGAAATGGAATAAAATTTGCAGGTGTTGTAATACTGTCACGTGATGAAGTGACTATAGATGTGTTTTGAATTGATAACAGGATTTACTGTACACATATGTAGAAAGTGGCTACACTTCATACATCACCATCACACACAGACAAGAGTCCTCAGTCACATTGCTTGGTAAATGCTTCTAACGGTGGATGTGTCTCTGATTCCTGGCTCACGTCCTTGCAGAGTGGCGACTATTTCACAATCTCATACTCTGGCCGTTGGCTTGATCCGGTACTTCTTTCAGCTGCCAGTTCCGGGCTGAACTGACTTTTCAACTGCCAACCTCCAACTTCAGCTATCGATTCTCTATTGGCTTTCGAGCTGAATTGACAATCGGTCCGTTAAATCGCTGCTGGACTTCGAAAGCACAGTCATTATTTGCTTTAGTCAAATCAAGTCAAAGTCAAAGTCAAAGATAGTTACGACCGATGGTCGGTCGGCCAGTCAGACTTGGTGTCAAGCACCCATCCGGGGCTCAAGACAAGACTTTTACACTGCCACAATTGAGGGTTTGTTGATGTGACTCGAGACTAGTGTTCGTATTACAAATCTGTAATGTTGTCAGAAGCTACATTTTGGCATTACTTTGACGTAGTTCTTGCTCTCTGTGTATTCTTGATAATTTGTCTCAACAACAAATATTTAATTAAATTAAAGAGAGCAACTCCACCTGCTGGAAATAGCGGTATATTCAGAGGAATATACTAAATACTATATATAAATATGTATGTGACAACCATCAGTACATGCCGAAGCACGAAAGATAATGCAGTTTAGTACGACAATGCACTGTGCTTTCGATATCACTGTCCCCTTACTGCTCGAATTGGTTAATTCGGAAATTATCCTTAAACCCTCCACTTGAATGCTGGAGTAACCGCAACCAATAAAAACAAAATAAAAATTCAAACCGCAGCATGTGAAATAAAATATTTTTAGAATAGCATGTAGAACGTAGTATGTGTTCGAATATAAAGTTCCCTACTGTGCTTAAAAGTAACTTTAATTTGTTTTTTAATTACCTTTTCTGGATTCCTGGGGTAAAGTAAACCGCATTGTGATATAAATTCGATGAGTGTTCCAGTGTAAAGGGATTTAACCGGAAAGTCACAGGTTCTAATTATTGCCCATCAATTTTACAGTAAACATGTAACATATTTCAGCATTTCTATACATTCAACAGTGAAACAGTACTAAATGGCAAAATTAAAGCAATACAAGTATTCTTTCGCATGCTACCGTTCTGGTAGCTACACACGATGCTAATAAAGCTGAGTAATGAACAGTAAAGCCGCTGGGGTGCTTATAAAAGATCGTGTTTAAAATGCAGGAAAACAGAGACCCTGCATTAATGTGCGAACCTTCAGACCGTAAGAATAACATTCCGCATAAAATGGGGAATCAGCAGACAAGTGCATGCATTAGCAACCGCATTTTTGCATGTCATTCCACATTATTATAAAGCTCAGAATCGTCACGATTATGCAGAAGCATTGAATGTACATTTCATGTAACAATGTGAATACTGTGACGTGCCTACCCATTGCTACACGACTCAGTAAACACATTCCTGCGAAAGATAAGCGTGCAGCAGAGAGACGTCCATTGCTAGGTAACGGACCACTAAAAACGTCTTTTTAACAACAGGGGCTGTTATTTTGTGATAGGTTATAAAATGACATAGAAGAAACGACCTAGTAGAGAATAGTAATAGAAAGTGAAGGGTCGAGTTTTGGGACGCCAGTCTGCCGGGACATAAATTGAGTGGAAATTGGCAGTAAAGGACTTAGGTTTTGAAAATATGACTCCACGTGTGATTTGAAGTGACGGTGAGACTGCCATATATCCGTTGCCAAGATACCGATCAGTGAAGGCTTAGAAACCCAGTGAGTGTATAAAGGTGAAATGAAAGCGTGTAAATCAGCGATTACGCTGTATTACTGTAGTCTCGAGTTGTGAATGTGTAAGGTGCAGTAAGTCACCCCTACACTTGACTGTTTCTCTGTAAATGGTCAATACCGGTACCGAGTGCAAGGAGAGTGCTTGTACGTGCTGGATTGAACTGGTGAGAAATATCAGAGGAGAATTAAGTTTGTAGTCGCGAACCACATAATCTTCATGGCGCAACACAATCATACATCGTACGATTTCTGTCTCAAATGATGTTACTAGGTAATATCAGAAATTCCTTGTGAGAAACAAAATTATTTCAAATAAGGAGGCTAATTTAACCGATAAACATCTGAATATGTTCCTTTGCTAGAATGTTTCATTTTGGCATTAAGAACAGCCAAAGGTGGCATTAGACCATTCTTCTTTCGTTTCTTTGCTTTTGTTCGTAAAATATCAAATTAAAATTATTTACATTTTGCTCGTGAGTTACGCACCATCCTATTCAAAAGAACCAGTAGAATGATATTACCACACACATATAACACTCACTCACTCATGGAGCTGAGCCCTTCTTAACGGACCGTGTTCACAAGAGCACTCCACTAGTCCTTATCCTGACCCAGATCAATCCAATCCATAACATCCCATCCTATCTCTCTAAGACCTATTTTAATATTGTTTACCCACCTACGTCTTGGTCTTCTAGTGGTCTCGTTCCTTCTGATTTTCCTACCAATACCCTATATGAATTCCTCTTCTCCCCCATTCGTACTGCATTCCCTGCCCACCTCATCATCCTCGGCTTGATCATTCTACTTATACTTGAAGAAGAGTACAAGTTATGAAGCTCCTCATTACACACATATAACACACTTATATTAATAGAGTTTTATTTCCCACTACAGTAATGAATAAGAATTTATAGAAGAGACCAGTGCCAATCAGACATTAATTTTGTAGCAGCATATAGGTTATTTAGCTGATCACAGTGACCACGCGGTCTAAGGCATGAAATGTCTTCGCCCGCTCCAACACTGGGACCGTGGTTTCAAACTCCACTCAAAGCATGGATGTCTGTTCGTGTTTACTCCGTGTTTGATTAGGTAGCGGCCTTGCGACTGGCTGATCCCCCATCCAAGGGTCCTACCGATTATCTTATACTAAGAAACTGAAGTGAATTGAAGCGTTTCACGGACGCCCTATGCTCCATGTGGGAGCAACATGACTAGAACAAGAAGATGTAGGCTATCTGATATAAAATCGTGATATGAGAATGGAGGAAAAGTTATTGACTGCTTAGGGTACAATTCCAGCGCACTTACAGCAACTTAACAAAATGCTAACCTCTACATTATTATCAAATAACTACGACACTCCGGTCTACAATTAGTTTCCGTTTTACTCGTGCTATGTCCAAGGTGGTTGTTACTTATGAGATGAAACAAATTAAGTATGATTCACACTTTATAGTAACAAGCAGTTTGTACTTCCATAAGTTGGTTACTAAAATCCGTGTAATATCAAATACTATATATGAGCATTTTTACTTTTGTTACGGCCTTACCTTTTCAGTGTTATAAATATTCTCTAACCTTATTACAGCTAGCGGGCCGCGCCACAGCTCAAGCGGTTAGTCCCTGGCTTCCCACCGCGGCGGCCCAAGTTCGATCCCGGGTCTGGTGAAGTGGGATTTCTGGCGGACAAAGAGGCGCTGGGGCAGATTTTCTCCGAGTACTTCGGTTTCCCCTGCCAATCTTCATTCCATCAATTGCTCCACAATCACCCTCACCTATCATCTGGGGCTGGTACAATAGGCCAGAAGTGGCCGCAGGACAAGGGACTTAGTCCCACCCCACTAGCAATAAAAAAATATTACACCAGCAGTGGGAGACAGTAATTAATCTTCATCATAGTAACATCATGTTCTTCTCACCAATTCCTAGTTTGAAGCAGCAATTCCAAAGCCATAATGAAAAGACATTAAGTGGCAATGTACTTGAGAAGTGTTCAGTAGGTTAATTTTTTATATTGAATTCCAATTCATATTCGCTGGGTCAATAGTATGCCTCTACATTGTTTCGCCTTATCCTCGCCCAAGCTAATAGCCGACCACAACACCTTTGTCTCAACACAATAGGCGCCAATTACTTAATCCTATAGAATAACTATTCCTCACGAAGACCGATGGAGACATACTCAATTTTAATGATGGTATCAGTCGGCTTAACACTATTTTGCTGATCAGATATTGCTGATTGGTTAGAGGAGCAAATATCATCTAGGAATGCTCAGTAGTCAAAGTCAAATTCACGTTACGGCTAGCAGTTTACTGCCAGTCAGTTCGTCTTGGAGCCAAGTCCCTTGAGGTTCAAAAACAGAGTTTTTTCCACTGAACGCTTGCCGGCATACTCGCTATGTAACATCCTCTCTGACGAGAAGTCGGGTTTATCTCTTATCCAGATGCTTGGCCTTTTGACAAGTGTACTTTTCGCACATATGGCACATTCATAAAAATTCTTACTTTTGCACTCTACGAGTATACAAGTCCTTCTGAGTCTAGGCTTTGGAAAGCAGATCATGCATATCTTATTTATGCTACAACGGCAGATTAGTCACTTGAACGGTCGTTAGCTTTACAACCGCCAAGTTTAAGCCTCTCATATTTTCATGCTCAATATTTGTTTTCCTGTTCAATTTATTTCAGGTTAAACTACTTACAATTGTATAATTAACTCATACAGCAGTTAAGACTTGATTTTCTCACAACGATGGTTATGAAAGGTTCTATCTTCTGGATTATGACATTTGAAGGCAGGTGAAAGTCGACCGACGCAGCAAACAGAGCTACCCAAGTTGTATGCTTCATGCAGTCTTCTTTCTTGGCTTACAATTCAACCATGAAGATGGAAGTGACATATTTCTCCGAAGCGTCGGATGATTTTCACTGGACTATGCGGCGTTGTATCCCATAAAAGAGGGCTCTTCTTATAGTTAACTTAAGTGTAACGGTCACAAAAGTTGTCTGTTGCCAGGAAATTACAAACGTTTGAAGGTGTTGCTGTGTGAAATACGTGTACATTGATGTATAACCATAGCTGTCGAAAAGTTTTAAAATATCCGGGATAGTATTTTGATAGCTTGCTTGTTAAATTATCACTAAAATAAATTCAAGATATCTGTAACTGCATCTCTGTATCTGCTTCTCCGAACACAACGCAATGAACTACGTTAAGAACTGCCTTCTGTTTATATTTTTGAAACGCGTCATCTTGCCGTGAGTGAAGAAGTATGTGAGCAGAAACCACAATCTAATAATGTCTGCACTAAGGCATGACCCTCAGGCCGCGCCATAGCTCAAGCGGTTAGTCGCTGGATTCACACTGGGGCGGCCCGTGTTCGACCCCGGGTCTGGTCAAGTTGGATTTGTAGTGGACAAAGAGGCGCTGGGACAGATTTTCCCTGAGTACTTCGGTTTCCCCTGCCAATCTTCATTCCACCCATTGCTCCACAATCACCCTCACCTATCATCTGGGGCTAGTACAATAGGCCAGAACTGGCCGCAGTACAAGGGACTTAGTCCCAATTGCCAATTTAAAGTTTCGCAGCTAAACTTAGACCATGGAACAACAAACTACAAACTGTGAAAGGTCAGTTTGGCCGCGTGGCGCATACGGAACTAAAGTAAAGCTTATCAGAACCAGTTTCGATACTGCGTCCATTGTGAGAGAAGATTTTAAGTTCGTAAAATTTAGCTTCCATTTAGGTCCCTATAGGATTATATTTTCCTTCACTTTACATTCTAAATGACTTTAATAAAGGGCCGACAAATCCTCCTATGAAACGGGACCACTGTATGTCAAAGGTACGTCTTGTCAAAAATTACTTTAATTATCAAGTCTCGCTTAGTGATGCATGAAAACATGAAAAAGGGCCAACCTCTTCGTCAGGAAAGATCAGGTACTTAAGAGAAGCAATTCTCTTTCAAGTTCGGCGAGAAACAAAACTTCGGTGTAGTAAAGTTGGTTAACTTGAGTTATAACATCAAGCAAGTCCGACAACTTGAGAAATAATACTCAGTAAACCTTGTTTTGTTTAGAACACAACAAAGATACAATCTATATTATGTCTCACTTTGATTCACCTTCTTGTCTATTACTTCACGTATCCTATGTTACTCACTAGAAAGTTTGTAATATAAAAAGTGTGGAAAGAGAACAGAATATTTTAATGTGAAATTACCACCCTTACTAGTCAGCTGGGGGCACGCGGTAGCGTAGTTGGTTGAGGCACTACGCTACGAGCCGGAAGGTTGTGGGTTCGATTCCCGAAGAAATCACTGGATTTTTCAATTGACTTAATCCCTCCAGCTGCATTATTACATTGGGGTCGACTCAGCCTCTAACAGAAATGAGTACCAGGAATCTTCATGGGGGTAAAGAGCGTCCGGCGCGTATGGCTGACCTCACCGCCATCTATGAGCCGATTGTCTGGAAAATGTGGGAACCTCAGCATCTCACAACCCTATGTACCTCCACGGTATGTTATAGGAATAGCTTTTTTACTACTCAGCTGGGTCAGCAGTCCGACACAGCAATAAATAGGTCTTTTTTAAATGCTTACAACATGAATTTGTGTGTCGAAAAATCGTCATGAGTTACAATTCTTAATTCAACTGATGAATAATTTATCTTCACCAGGACAAAAATACTAATAAGGTAATTTAATGTAAATTATACGAGAAATAAATAGAACTTATCAGAGAAGACGAACAAGAAAACTGAAAGTTTTCCAGTTTCTATCGGTCTGTTGCAGTTTACTCATCGATAAAGGACTTCGAAAAAACGAAACACTTAAATTATCTTACAAATTTAACTCTGAACATTAATGTGTCTGCTTTCCTCTAGAAAGTAGGTGATATTTATTCTTCGAAACATAATACACTGGAGCCTTTTGCCCTTGAAGGTAAGTTCTCGAGGAATACAAGTTTATTCTTATTTCAGGAAAAAATCTCAGAGTTCAGTAAGACCCATTTATTTAATGTATATTCTGATGATATGCCCATTACTAGGCAACGGCTCGGTAAATGCATTCCCTATGCCGGCGCTCTCAACAATAGGACATTATTACTAAGTAAAGGGCCAATAAACACGCATTCTTGACAATAGAAGATGTGTCTTCAATGTGGTTCCCATATATCCATTGTTGGGCAACGGATGTATTTTCTATGGATCAGGCTCAGAACTATATATAAGTAGTCCAGTCGTAAATAAGACGTCAGAGAGAGAGAGAGAATAAGAATGATAATGGGGCGAGTCCTCGACGGTCAAGGAAGAAGTGTTCGGCTGAAGATTGTGGGTTCTTGTAATTGTTTGTAATTACAAGAGATTTTAAAGAAAGTGTCAATAAATCCAATCACTCAATTCAAACCCCGTTATTATCAGTTACGCAGCCATAAACACGTGACTATATATAAAACTGCCTCATTTCTTCTGCGCTCTCTCATCTGCGAATAACGACATGGAAGAATAACTGTGAACTATGAAATAAGAAATGACCGTCGTCTACGCAGAGGGGGAAATCAGTCGTCCGAAAAAAAAAGTTCTGTCTTCAATGACAATCAGATGTCCTTAATTTTTGACACCGTAGAAGGATAATATTCAAAGAGATCCTTTGGGAATATAATGCGAAGTTATGGGCTCGATTCATCTGGTTCAGGGTTATTCCTATTGGCGGGCTCTTATAACATGGTTATAAATCCTACGGTTCCAAAAAGGAGAGAGATGTCTTGACCATCTGAGAAACCACTGACCTTGCAAGGAACATTGTGTGTCATTTTATTAATTTTTTAGTCCTCTTCGCATGAAATTTGTAAAATTGCACGAGAAGTAGTTCTGCATGTAGAACACAAAGAACAAACAAATAATGACCCATGAGTTCTCGAGGTAAACTTAAAAGAAAAAGGTCTATAAACATTCCCATATACTGGATTCCAAACCACTTAAAAGTTAGGTAACTTTACAATGGGAGGTAATTCTGATAAGTATGGCCAATGTTCACGAAATTTTTACACGGTTGGGCCCCAGCTGTTTTGGTTGTCTAGTTTTCTCTTTAGAGCTTAGGGCACTGCTACACAGCGGGCTATGTAAGCTGGCTAATAACGTCGACACATAAAGTTTCAAACGCTCACCTTTAAAACCATCCCACAGAGCCTCCATTCACTTGAAGCAGAAGAGGGTTTCGCGTTGGTTGGACGCGCACACACACAAATGCCCGCACACCGAGAGGAGCGACCTCAGGCCGTCTCCTCTAGTGGCTCAGGGCTATTTTGTGTTCTCCACCCCCTCCACCCAAGTATACAGTCCTCGCTTGTCGATTCAATTGTGAACAGAGTGAAGTGGAAAGAGAGCGGTGTGGGGAAGGTCTACGGAGTTATATTTTGTGTGAGGTTACATGTTTAGAAGTGTGGCAGGGGGATGGAGATTTTCAACTAATGCTGGGCATTATGTCAAAAAGCCATCTCACTCCACCCCAAATGGATCATGTGTCGGGGATGAGTATTTCAAAATGAAAGGTGATAAGTGTTAGGGGTGGCTGAATAGCTGTACAACGACCATACACCCCGAAACAGGACATATATTTAGCCTCCGTTTCTGCAGTATACCGGATTATATAACTCTGCGGCTTTACGTAAGGTTATGTTTCAGTACATTTTGAGAAATATATCCCATAGATTTATTCTTTGTAGAATATTGTAGTTCGACTGTAATTTAGGTATTTTTACAACACATATTTCATTCCTTTCCATATATTCTCGAAATAAATAGTCACTATGTTACGCAACAGAAGTCATGATAGAATGAGATACAAACAATTACGGTTGTTCGGCCTTTCAATAACAGAAGATGCATTCGGTAGGCTAATCATGCATTTGTTTCGCCTTAGGAATGATAACATTAGAGTGATTAAGCACCAGGGCATAAAGATGAGAAGAGAATAGGAGTTAAAACTCCACGTGGTCTTAATGTTTGCTTTAAATGGAATGAGTAGTCAGTTTCACATCCCAAGAAATGAGCTTCGGTTGGACGCTGGGGGGCCCCAGAGCAATTTGAAACCTAGGGCGAAAGGAAAGTGTCTACCCTCACAGGGAACAGAAGTATAGGTCGTCGACACAGATGGAAGTCATTCGAATGAGCTTTTCCGATTCGTAAATAGTTTCAGGTTATTACTCGAAAATGCAAATTAAAAAAAAAAATCAAAATTACGAAAGTTTATTTACATATCGGTCCATAAAAGCGTCTACTAGTTAGATTCTCAACTCCTAGATAGCAGGTTCATATCAGCTCAGAAATGTACCCGGATTCCAGTTCAGCGTGTTTAGCCCCCCCAGTGAATCCACAAATATCCACACCCGTAAAAAAGCAGTTACTGTTGAAGGGGTAATTGAGGGTCTCTCGGTTGTGAATGTGAAAGCTGTTCTCCTCTAGAATATGATGCTGAGTAGCCTGGTAGAGCATTATCAACGTATCGGTTGAATCTATTCCACCTTAAAGATGAAGGGAAGAGGTCCCTCACAAAAACTGGTAATGTTCCACCAGAATATACGGCGTCGAATCCTAGCGATAAACAATGTTCGGTTAAGGTTACAGCTCTGTATGAATATTTTTATTGTTACGTTTCTAGAGTTACTAAACGGGAGGGAAAATATTCTAAACGCTATAAAACATTCCCCGATTTAAATCTATTCTTTATTTTTCCCCAATTTATTAAATGTTCCTCCAAAATATTATATATAGCACATATATAGACTCTAGGTAACACTGAATACCTAGAGTGGTCAGCTGGCATTGAGATTTGTTTCAAGATGTTTACTGGTTAAGGAGCTCAGCTTGCATTGCGCTTGAAGATAAAGCAAGGCCGTGCCATGGCTCAGGCTGTTAGTGGCCCGGGTCAGGTAATGTGGGATTTGTGGTGGTCAAAGTGGTACTGGGGCAGGTTTTCTCCTTGTACTTCGGTTTCCCTTGCCAATTCGCATTCCACGATTGCTGCACGATTGCTGGTACAATAGGCCAATTAGTGGCCAACGTACCAAGTGGATTCGGTCTCAACCCAAGATTAAAAATAAAAATTTAAAATGAAAAAAAAAATATTGTGACGTGCTGAGCTATGGATGACGCCCCCCCCCGCCAGCCGTGATGCGCCGAGCGTAGCCGAAGCGAGCCGATGTTAGCCGAGCCCTAGCATCCNAGTTGTACTGAGTCAGTCAGTGAGTCCTGGAGCTACCGCCGAGTTAGCCAGCAACTAGTCAGTGGTATTCTGGCATTTGGAGTGTACTAATTGTGATACTGCAGATAGCAGTAATCGTAAATCTGTAATTTGGGTGATTGTAAGTGCGAATGTGAAATAAAATTCGCTACATCGAATACATCGAGAATTTATTTGTCGCGATATACGCCCCACACGCGACAATATAAATCATAATTCTACAATTCATTATCAAGTTATCGCGACATAATTTAGTGCATTCTCCTCAAGTGACTTGCAGACTGGCTCTACTACTGAAATCCTCCGGTTTCAATCGGAATCACGAAAATCTCACATGCAAATCAGAAGCCTTAAGTACGTTCCAAGCCTTCGGCAATTATCAAACTAAGGTGGGTCGAATTCCTGTCGGATCACTTCGATTCACTCGTAGTTTATTCCTTCCCAATCGCAGAGAACAGAAGATATTTAAGTCACTATGATGTTTACTCAAATGTGACCTTAGAATTATCGACAAGTCTTAAGGTACGCATATTAAACCTATGACACATGAAGTTCACCTAAGTAATATTTGATAATTCAGTTCCCTCAGACAGAATACACATTGAAATTGTGTTTAGTGAAATATCCCTGTTTATACTGAGAGCCATGAAGAACATAAAAATAGATTCAGTGGATTGAATGCAGTTTCTGTATGTTAATTAAGCCTTTCCGTGACACAGACAGAAATCCGTATAGTCTGTTGATATATTATGGGCAGTTAGGTCAAATCAGGTAGGTTACGTCACCGACGAATTTAAGCGGCAAATCTAGTAACGGATGTGCTTTAGAGAATACTAAAATACTCCTTGTGTTATAGGGTATCATACTGTCGTCCGAACTGCAAAAGTGTTAAAAATGTCTCCTTACATCATTGGTTCTCAGATCCATGGCTCGATGAAACAGACGGTGAAAGGTCTAATGCGAAGAATGTATATTGCCATGGCAAAGTGTTTCTGTTCCGAATTCGTCTTACAGAATATACATTTTAAGTTACAAATATGAAGTATCGTAAATATGAACTCAGGATATTTTATTATTCTCTACACATGAAATATAAATCGACATTCGACAACTCTGAGTAGACTGGCTTCTACATTTTGTCATGAACGTAGCTTTCAGTGGCCAATAAGCCGAATTATGGGTACAGAAAGAATGTCTAGAGAAGGGGTGGCTTGCTGCAGTAAAGAGAAACGGTGATGTTTACGTAGGCCTACGTATTTCTCTATGATGAAATGTGAAAAGTCGTCTTGAGATTATTCAAGGGTACGAAAATAGGTTCTAAATTGGAAACACTGATAGGGAAATTTACAATTTTACGTTTATGTGTAGGAATTCACCTATCTATATTTCAGAAAAATACAAAGAAAACTGACGTACACGTATGTGTGGCGTATTTTTTGGATTTGCTTGAAAGAGTCTCAAAGGTACTTGAAATTCTGCACAAAAGCTGAAGCATTAATTTAAACGCTCCGGGAGTTATGCGTCTTCTATGAAACACTAATATTGTGTTCATGTTTTAGAACAGGTCAAGAACAATTTACGCCAAATTTCGAATTATAATATTGGAAATATTTTGGAAAAATAATAACGTGCAAATAGAATTGCTGTACACTCGCACCAAATGCTTCTTTTGTGTTTTAGTTTATATTTAAAAACATATGCAATGCCCTTCATAAACACGGTCATCTTATGAAGTATAAAAAAGCTGGGTACAAGATAACCTTAATGTTCTTTCTAATAGGTCTATTAAACATGGTTGAAAGGGAACATTACGTTAATTTTAGCTAATCTGTACTCTTGTGTACAAAATGAAACGCAGCTTCTTCTGTGTCATTCAGAATTTTTACTGAAAAATTCTGTGTTCGCCGATATTCTGCAAACTCATAAGCATTCTCTTTCATGTTCTTTCATAAGCGACGCAAACTTTCATTCCACAGGGCTGAGAGTACAACCAAACTTCATTCTCAAGTCCTCACTCTGTCACAAGAGATGAGCGTCCTGCAGTTTGCCTGAAGTATATTAAAACCTGATCATTTTAATTTTAAACACGTCTAACGCATGTTTCACTTGCAGAAGAAAGTTCTGCAAATACGGATGTATACGACAGAATGTGTATCAATTGGTCCTAACTGCATCTAACGTGTTTCTGCGGTTCCAATTAAGACTTAGACACGGCGTATTAACAGAGGTTTACAGACCTGAACGAACTGTCATCCAAAATAAGGTTTCATGAAATTATTATCTGCATAAAGCGGATCCTTCTTGAGAGGCCAACAGCCGCCTACTTATCAACGAACTGCCAGCCTAGTGTGTTCACAAGAACTTGAGGCTGAACAATATTCAGAGCCAAATGAATGTATCGCTTAAAACTACTCTTTTGGAATTCGTCCGCAGACCGACAGACATATTTACAGCCTTTACATTTAGGAGATTTATTCTAGTTCCGTTTTCAGGCGAGCAGGATGGGAAATACAATATTCTCTGTTAGGCTCATCGGAAGAACCACGAAGCATGATCATGGTAGGCGAGTACCTCTGCTGAGAGATCTAAAACAGTGCAATTTGTCTCTTATTCTGTTCACCTGAAGATGAAGAGAGGACCGACTTCCGAAACTTGGCGATTCAAAAAGATTCGTACAGTAAAAACAGTCCAAAATAAAAATTCTGAAAAAAGTGTGACACCGTTATGAATAAAAGCTATTAACTCTGATGACTCTTTAAAGAAATAAGGCCCGAAAATGTGAACTAATCACATATTCATACATTATTTCTTGAAGATTCATTTAATATTACATTCCCATCTACACGTCGAACTCGCAAATTGCTTAACTTCCTCTACTGAAGCAGGTAAATGGAAAAGCATAAAGTCAGAAATGTGAACATATATTTAGTAAATAAATTACTACGCCGTAAATGTAAAAGTGCCAGTCACATGTGCGTCCCCTTCAAACTTATCTCACTGTTGATTATTAAAGCAAAATGTATACCGCCATGATAACGTGGAGGTAAGTGAATGCAAAGATTTAAAATGGTCGCTATGAGGAAAAGGAATTATAATACCACGAATTATGTACTACTTATTGTTGATCACAGTGGCAGCGCGGTTTAAGGCATGAACCGTCTTCGCCCGCGCAAACACTGGGATCGTGAGTTCGAATTCTACTTGAAGCATGGATGTCTGTGTCTGCGTTTATTCTATGTTTGCGTTGTTCTGTGTATAGTGGAAACCTTGCGACGGGCTGATCACTCGTCCAAGGAGTCCTACCGACTGTGTATAAGATTACGAAAATGAAAAGCGGCCAAGGCCCAACAAAGGGCTCTAGAGCCATGCAGAGAGAGAGAATTATCCATACTATTGCATTATGAACAGTAGCAATGAGTGCACTATAATTCTTCTTTCTTATTCGGAAGGTATCTGGTTTGAATATAGACGAAGACACTGACTGTCGGGAAGAGGCAGATTTCCACACAGCCTACACGCTGTGTCCACTCCCTTCCCACACCACTTTTAACACTCAAGGTGTCACTCACATTGTACAAATTGTGCACTTGACTTTTATTTTTTCCTTGGCACTACAGCCCCAGCGGGCCTAGGCCTACCTCCATGAACTTCTCCGTTCACTTCGGTTTTTCTAGATCTTACACATTCGGTACGACTCCTTGGGTGGGTGATCAGCTCGTCGCAATGCCTCTACCTGTACACAAACACAGAAAGCAGTTGAGTTACCGTCATTAAATAAATTATGAAACACAAGGATACTTCAAGGAGTCTTTTAATGTGATACCGTGATATCTATTGAGGCAAAATTTGATAATTTACGGTTCTCACAGTTACACCTATTTTCAACCTTATGGATAATAGTTTCAGTGTCTCAAGTCACGTTTGGTTCGACATTGTATCACAATACATAAATATTTATTTACATAAACATTGTATTCTTCAACCAAACTGTGCCCCTTTAGTGTGAGTGTTCAGAAGGTATGACCCTTTAGTGTGAGTGTTCAGAAGGTATGCTCCTTTAATGTGAGTGTTCAAAAGGTATGCCCCTTTAGTGTGAGTGTTCAAAAGGTATGATCCTTTAATGTAAGTGTTCAAAAGATATGCCCCTTTAGTGTGAGTGTTCAGAAGGTAAGAACGCCCAAGATATTCAATTTAGTGGGAAAACCTGTTGAAGTTCAAAGGAAATAAATTATATCTTATGTTCATCTTTCGTCAGTTTCTTTTTCCCTTCTTTCCTTTCATATCTTCGTCTTGTTTCCTTCGTCCTTCGTTGGACAAGTCATTAACTGACATCTTTACTGTCCAGATGATACACAGCTGTCATCTGTGTTAATCAAGGGGAACTACCAAGTTGTCAGAACGCAATAACATACACTCACTCAGATAACACGCACATCTTCCTACTACGGATCCTATATATAGTTTCGCCATCTAAGATATTTCCGGTACACAATGACGAAACAACGTCAACAGGATATGAGAGATATGAGAATTAAAACAGCACAGTTCTGTTCACTTAGCCCTCTACAGACACATTTATTTTAACTTAAACTTTCTTTAGAATTTAAAAATACGCATTTGTGTGGTACAGTATCACATAACACCCATTAATAACAGTCATGATTGCATAATTCTTTCGTTAATTTAACAACACTTTCTTAGCTCTAGTCTATAGGCCTACCAGGCACTGCGTCGACAGGGAGAAGGACTCTAAATTGCGAAAGCGGTAGGAGGAGAAAATAAATGATCTTTATATATTTTTAAAAAAATATCCCGTCATATCCAGATGAATCAATATAAATAACGAAATAATCTGTCAGAATAACTGACCTCCGTACCGTAAATAGAATTCGAGACCTCCAAAATACAAACTATAACTGATAATCACCTTACCGTAACGTCCGATTGTTGCTTATCATCACAGTCAAGATTAATATACAGGACTTGGTGCCTTGAATTCTTATAAGATTTTAAGTTTACACGAGACTACCGTAAGGTTCTTCCATGATGTAGCGTCTAAAACATGTTTATTGTATCCAGCAATGTTCTTTTTTTTCCAGCAGGGAACTTTCGGCTTCAAAAACGTAACTACGAAACGATCATCTGCCAAATACTTATATACCAGAGTTCGAATGTAATCCATCGCGAATAATCACACACAAATGTGTAATATTTCTAGAGGTAAAATAATTACATATTGCAAAGGAAACAAGAATATAACACAGGAATAGACTTGGATAAATGAGAACAGGGATAAAATAGAAAAATATGTTATATTTTAGCGTCCTGTTGCACTGATTTATGTCCATGATTTNCGTCGCATCTCGCGTACTGAGATGCGACGTAGGGATGAAAAATCCTGAACAGTTTTAATATTTAATATTTATCAATATATATGATGAACATATATATTAGTTATTTTAGTATGAAGACGGCAAGGCATGCAGTGAAGTAGTTTAACGTAAATCGAAAGGCACCTGAAGATGGCACCTTTGTGTCGAAACATGTAGTGCAGGAGTGAAGAGTGAGGTGGATGAGTGTATGCCCTGTAAGACGGCTGGAATAAATCATGGATAGAAAAATATACTCGTTGTCATTCAGAATTTTCAAAAAAAGGGCGAAACCTAAACCACTAATAAAATATCAGTTTTACCTTGCGCTAAAATATTCAGCCATAGTCACCGATATATATAACGATATAAAATGCGTGTTGTAATATCCTACGTAAAAAAATTACACTTAAATTGACAACCTGGAGTTAGCAAAAGTGAAACATTTTAAGAGACAACGTGTTTTATCTTAAGGTACTATTTAAAAAGCGGCTTATCTAAAGCCTGATATGAAACCTCTGAAGAAATATCCAATCAGTAAGTTCCAACAAAGTCGACAGTTCCCGAAATTTTGCACAGATTTCGCCCACCTAGGAAAATCATCCCGCAAACCTGGTATTACCCCCAGTGGACAAAAATGTTAAGGTTTATATCGTATATTAAATATTCCTAGAAGATTATAAGTTGAAGGTCCGTGAAGTGTTGTACTTAATATTAGTTAGTTACAGTTTCATGGGGGTGGGGTGGGGTAAGACTGAATCCACTTTGTACGTCGGTCAATAATTGGCCTATTGTACCAGCCCCGGGTAATAAATGAATATGGAGCATTTTGTGGAATGAGAATTGGTAAGGGAAACCTAAGTACTCGGAGGAAACCTTCCCTAGTGCCACTCTGTCCACCGCAAGTCCCTTATGATTTGATCTGAGATTGAACCCGGGTCAACGAGATGTGAAACCGGCAAAAAACGCCCGATCTATGACACGGCATTATTTTATATTTAATTATAAGCGGTAACAGTGACACACTCTGCCTAATTTATCTACTCTTACCCTTTCGAAGCTCGTTTACTTTCAATTAAGAGAAGTTAACTGACTCCCAACCAAAGACCCGTTGGAGTGCGCCAATGTTGTTGTGTTCGACGCAGTATAAGACTACGCTATGTGCATGCGAAGAGTGCTTCACAATCAGACATTTGTCTTCAGCCCTAATTCATTGCCTTCCTATTGTACACAACTGCTTTATACCCGGGGTGAATGCGAAGCTTTCTTTGGCAAGTTCTTTGAAGTACCTCCATGAATAGAACGAGTACATTACAAATCAGCATGACGCTTCATTAATCAATGCTAACGGCCACACGCAAACATAATCTATGAACTTCTCCACGGGCCAACTACTTTGTCATTTGATGTATTTTAAATAGCTTTTGTTTATTTTCTTAGTTATTGGTGGTTTTACGAAACTATCAGTAGCTCAGGCTACACAGTGTCGAATTACATGATTTGAGAAATATGAATTGAAAGGCGCTGAAATGAAGTTATCTTTGCCTAAACTGACGTAGCCTACAGTTACGGAATTCGTCTGGAGGGACGGGAAAAACCATGAAAAAGCATATTTGAAACTCAGGCCTGCCAGATACGAAACAAAAGCACTAATAGCTCAACCGAGACACGCAGGTTGTTGCCGTGATACCTGCTTGTTGTGTGCATCGTAACATTTACAGCGAATTGCCACAAAGCCGTGATGCAGTTGCTCCGTTACTGAAATATAAATTAACTCATTCATGGAGCTGAGCCCTTCTTGAGAAGCCGCCAAATGTGCAGAACTTCCCGGCATTTTATGGAACTAGAAGGTTCATTACCGAGCTCACAAAAGCCTTCCACTGGTCCCTATCCTGAGCCAGATCGATCCAGTCCATACCATCCCATCCCATTCTATACTATCTCTCTAAGGTGCATTTTAATATTGTCCACCCACTTACGTTTTAGTCGTCCTAGTGATTTCTTTGCTTCTGGCTTTCCCATCAATATCATATATGCATTCCTCTCCACCATTCGTGCTACAAGTCCTTCCCATTTCGTCCTCCCTTAATTGATCATTCTAATTATAATTGGCGAAGAATACAAATTCTGAAGCTCCTCATTTTGAAACTCAAATTCTCACATTGTGGCTTTGTCTGTGTATGTTTGCTTCTGTATCTTCATTCATGCTGTGTAATTAATATAGACTACCATTTTCGTATTTTGTTTTTTAATTATTTTTGTGTATTTCTCTATTCGTGCTAGCTTTGTAACTGGCCTCTGTGCTGTTAAGTTTGCACGTATATAAACACGAATTCAATTGAATTATGCAGTTTTCCCCTACCTTCTGTCACTTTATCTCTCTTTGGTACAAATATTTTCCTCAACACCCTCTTCTCAAACACCCTCAGTCTATGTTCCTCCCTTAATATAAGATACCAAGTTTCACACCCATACAGAACCATAAAAAATATACAGCTTTATATATTCTGATTTTTACGCTTTTAGACAGCAGACGAGAAGACAAAATGATCTGGACTGAATGATAGCAAACATTACTCGAATTCAATCTCCTCTTAATTTCTTCCTGAATCAGAATTTGATTCGTTATAGTCGTTCCCAAATATCTGAACTGTGCCACATTTTCAAAATATCTGTTAGCTGCTGTTGCCCTGCATTTTGGTAACGAGACAGCAAAGTATACTTGGTTTTCTCCGTGTTCACTTCTAGACCAACGTTAATTAAAATATCTCTGTTTTTCTTTACGGTATCTATGTTATAGGGGCGCGCGGTAGCGTAGTTGGTTGAGGCACTATGCTACAAGCCGGAAGGTCGTGGGTTCAAGTCCCGATGAGGTCATTGGATTTTTTTCTATTGTCCTAAACCTTCCAGCCGCACTATGGCCCTAGGGTCGACTCAGTCTATAAGAGAAATGAGTACCAGGGATTAATTAAATAATTTTCCTGAGGAGTAAAGTGCGGCCGGTGCGTGAGGCTGACAACCTTACCGCCATCCTTGAGCCGACTGTTTAGAAAACGTGGAAGCCTCAATGTTTTCACAACTCTATGGGCCTTCACGGCCGGTCACAGGGATAGCTTCACTTTCTTTATCTATGTTATCACCAAGTAGATTCACATTATCAACATAGACCAGGAACTGGTGTGTTCCACTGAAACATAAATTAGTTAACTATTTTACTTTACATCCTATTTCTCGGGTTCCTGTCACTGTGGAAGGAGACATATTTGTGAGATTATATTGGTGAAACTGTTAATAAACCTCTCTAAATGTAAAATTTTGGTTCCAATACAACAGTTACTTTCGATATGGCGTAAATTAGAGTCCCTTGTGCACACACATAAATTCCGATGCAGCATATATTTTGCATATTTTAAAGTGTCATCTTCAAGCAAATTCAGTTTGTGTGACTTTCATAACTGTGTCGCATTTCTTCAGGCGCGTAGGGGCGAGGTTTCAATCCGGAACAACTCTAGGCCTAATGCAATGGAAGACAGTTTCTTTGAAATTATTACGAACTGCATATAGGTAAGTTTTCCCTGAGATACCATTACCTACAACTGGACCCCATCCAGAACATGCTGAATCCAGTCCACACCTCAGTTGGCATAAGCTCTCTGAAACACCGTTTATGGATTCAAAGCACAGAAAAGTTAAGAATACGGGTTTCTCGTTAGCAGTACAACGATGTTCGGAGGGTGCCCAACGTTTCGGAGGAACATATATTCTCTACCATTACGGTTGAAATGTAAACCAAGTATTAAACTAGTTTAGACCCTGAGGATAAAGGCAATATATTCCTCCGATAATTCGGCTTCTTTCTGAATTTCAAGGCGTTACAACCCTGAGGGATATTTCTTCATAACCACCGCTTTGACAACTTAAAATTCAATGAAAATATCTTCCCAACATACTATATCTATATGAAATGAAGTTACAAGTTACCATCAGAATTATATTTTTATATTGTTAAAGTTGACTACGTGTTGCTAAAACCCAGATTGTAGCAACACGTAGTGAATATAAGAAGTAAAACATATATACGAGTAATATATGGTAACTTGCATGTTCATTCCAAGGAAGATAAGTTTGTTGACACCCAAGTACACGTAAGAATGCCTGTATGTCATAAATTCCATGAAACTCTGAAGCCTACTGAAATAGCAGCATGGATCTGTAAATAACGCATAAGAATAATCTAAAATCTATCAGGCTGCGCTTTGTTAAGGATTAGTTAAGTTAGATGTGGTATGTCAGCTTTAGTGGTTATATGCTGGAGATCATCCTACTACGCGTACGCATTTCAACGCTCACCAAGTCCTCTCATTTCGGTTCTAGGGACGTTCTTTGAGCTATATACAGCGCAATAAGTTCCTTCCACAATATCGACTCCTAGTTCCCGCAACGAACTATCGGAACTGCGGACGTCTAATCCGAAATATAAACATTTCGCTCGGTACAGGGAGTTAGAACATGCTGTGCTGTTAGTGCTGTGTCTGCAACATGGTAGTTTCACATATTAAGCCAACGTGAAGTGTGGTTCTGATATGTTCACCACATATTCGAGTTTTTCTTTACCATCAGACAGAAGAAACTTGAATATACTGAAATTGATACAAGGATGGATTGAAATATTAGATCAGTTTAAGTTTATAAAATAATACTGCCACTAGATATGCTGCCTTTAGTAAACACTGAAAATCTGTTATACAGAACGCTTATCCTGAATGTTAACTATTGGGTGGTTTTACTCGTCCTTCATATTCCGGTGGTTCAAAGTCAATTCTGCTCCCAGATGTATGCTTTCCTAATATTTTCAGATTTCAAATCTCTCCAGAAGAATTCTAAACAGGTTAAATATACAAGGATAACTTTCGTTCACAGCCTTCTCAATTATCATCAGCAGTTATCCTCCCATTCGGTAACACAGTGTATCCAGTTCATATTATATAAGGAGCACTCGGTAGCGTAGTTGGTTGAGACACTATTCTACAAGCCGGAGAGTGGCGGGATCGAATCCCAATGAGGTGGATTTTTTCAATTTACCTAATTCTTCCAGCCGCACTATGACCCTGGGGTAGACTCAGCCTCTAACAAAAATGAGTACCAGGAATATTCTTTGTGGTAAAAGCGGTCGGCACGTAAGGCTGACAACTTTACCGCCATCTATGAGCCGTTGTTTAGATAATGTGGGACCCTCAACATCCCACAATCCTATGGAGCTCCACGGCCTGTTACAGGGATAGCTTTAACTTTACTTACTTTTACTTTATATTATATTATATATAAATATTTTAGTTGGAAAAATAGGACTAGACGTTACATGCAAAAGCGCACGGGGACAACTAACTGAAGTAGTAACAAATTTGTTAGGTCCAAAGCACAGTCATTCTTTCTACAAGGATATCCCTACTTCTATTGCAGTCATCTTCTACTGTTCAGATAAGTTAACGCTCAGAATAAGGCCCAGTTGCGGGTTCTTATAAACACGATAATGAGAGATATATTTTCATAAAGGGCAGTGAATTATGTCATCAGCGACAGTCAGCTTCTGAGTCAGGGTTCTAATTGCTGCATGCTGCATGCTTCTAGCCGGATACTTTCTTGGTTTCCTCCTCGACTCCGAAGGTGGAGATAGGGCATTGCTCTGAAATGCCTGGAACACAGCCGTTACATTCAAGAGGATGGTACTCTTCGTGTGGAGTGCTGTGTGGATCTCTCGGAATTCTTATAATTTTATTGGTATGTAACAGAGGACTAAAAAGCAGGGACATTCATCAGCCTATGCGCTGCAAAATACAAAAATTCTTCCTACTCTTATCCTTGGGTGAACGCAAACTTATGTAGTGACATAAAAATATGGGCCAGTAACGTGAGTAGCGAATTGTCCTGCTGCGCACTAGTCACTCAGCTCGGGAATTCCATTCATTGTACGGACTGGGTCTCGACGGAGCGGTACAAAAATAACCAGATATGCTGGTGCAACGTTCCAGACAGTACACTTTACTTTGTGGCAAGTCTGTAGAATATACATGTACACCGACCTTCTGGTTTAGTCACTTTAGTCCATTCAGACTGAACCGCATAAAACATTCAACTTTAAATTTTGCAGTGACGAATTCCGTCGTGTTTTAAGTTGAACAAGGTCTGTTTGTCTTTATTAGGGGAAATGGTTACGTTCTTCAACGTGCAAGCATTGATTTTAAGTTTGTATAGAAGATCTTACACGTCTACATAAACCAAGAACCAGTGCATTTTTCGCATAGTGGGGTGTGGAGTCCAGCTAGGTCCACTCGGCAAGTCGGCCACTCATTGGCCTACTGTGGCACCGTGTTATTATGATGGAGAATTTGGTGGACTGAAGATTGACAGGGGAAACCGAAGTACTCGGAGAAAACCTGCCCCAGCGCCACTTTGTCCACCACAAATCCCCCTTGACCAGACCCGAGCTTGAACCCGGGCCGCCGCGGTGGAAAGCAGCTACCAACCGCTTGAGCTATGGCGCGGCCTAAGGGCCCCCATACACACACAGTTTGGCCTCCAGTTCGGCAACCGTCAGTCCGTCAGTTCTGCATGCAGGACCGTAGCACGTGACGTGTGTGACTCAACATTATAGACTGAAAGACCGTGATTGTAGCCTGAAGCCTGCCGCTTTATCTACGCGTGTATGGGGAGGAAAGGGAGGTGGTAAACTGTCACAGTTCTGCCGGTAAGGTCGATCGGAAGGCCAAACTGTGTGTGTATGGGGGCCCTAAGAACCAGTGCATGCTCTATGATTACTGGCCCACATTGTGCTCCAATACGATTCTGGATCTACACCGACGCGACTAAAATAATAAAAATAATATCCATAACTTGGTCGGTATAATGACTAGGGTGCGGGTTGAGCGACCGAGCAATTGGGGTAAGATTCTCCGTAGGGCTATGAAATTTTCTTTTCTTTCCAACATCCAGAGCAGCTCTGGGACCCACCCAGCCTCCTCTCAAGTAGGTACGGTTTATTCCCCCGGAGGTAGAATGGCCGAGGCGTGTACCCGACTGCTTACTCCCGTCTCGTTGCCAGATCATAAATGCATGGAGATATACCTCCACTCCTCCATGCCACTTAATGGCATTCTGAATAAGTACCGGGACTTTACATTTGCCTTTGATTCATTCAAAATTTATGTCATTACAACAATTATTATTTACCCTTTCTCAGTTCTGGATTTCCTTATACTACACAGTTAACATCCCTTATTAAACCGCTTATTTCTTAGAAACAAACAAATTCCGTGGCTTTAGTCCGCAAGCGAACTATACCGACAGAGCGACGGCCTTTTTCTCGGCGAAGTAAGTGCCAACTTTAGCGGATAGAAGGTGTCACGTGGTCAGCGCAACTATTTACTTGAAATAGCTCCTCAATTATCCACTCAATTATTCCAGAACCACTGCTTCTCAGAAAATCTGGCAGCGCCGGGAATCGAACCCGGGACCTCTGTAGCCAGGAACTCTGACCACTAGACCACAGAGGCTTCTTTCTTATAGCATATAAAAAGTTAACGCTTTCCCTGTTAACAGGCCGTGAAGGCCCATAGGGTTGTGAGACGTCGAGGCTCCCACATTTCCTCTAGAGTCTAGACCATCGATTCACAGATGGCGTAAGGTTGTCAGTCTTATGCGCCGGCCGCCCTTTACACCCAGTAAGTTTCCTGGTACTTATTTCTGTTAGAGACTAAGTCGACTCCGGCTGGAAAGATTAGGTCAACTGAACAAATCCACCTCATCGGGACTCGAACCCCTGACCTTCCGGCTTGTAGCATAGTGCCTCAACCAACTATGTTAGTGCGTACCCACTCTTATATCATATATATTTACTTAATATTTGCGAATTTGTTATGTTAGATTAATCATGTACGTACGTCGCCTGGTAACTTTCGTAATGTACAGTATTAACAGTAACAGGAAGCTTTCAATCCCTTAGCTGGCACATGCAATTTAGTGAACTGCAAGAAAACACACTGAATCATTCTTACATACGAATAGGGTCAATTAAAGTAAAAGTTAAAATGGTAAAGCCATCCCTGTAACAGGCCGTGGAGTCTCATAGAGTTCTGAGAAGTCTAGGCTCCCACATTATCTACACAATCTGCTCACAGATGGCGGTGAGGTTGTCAGCCTTACGCGTCCATCGCCCTTTACCCCAGGAAGATACCTGGTGTTCACTTCTGTTAGAAGCTGAGTCGACCCTAGGGGTAGACTGCAGCTGGAAGGGTTGGGTCAATTGAAAAATCAAATGACCTCATCAGGAATCTAACCCGTGGCCTTCCGGTATGTCACTTAACCGGTGCTGTATCACTTAAAGTGTTTGTGGATATACATTTTTTACGGAACATCAATTAAACATGAATTATTTGCTGCATTACGAAACATACGTGAATATGGTTTTCAGAAATGTTCTCAGTTGGATATATTTGTTATTGAAGTGTTCAGCACACTTGTATCATAAGACAGATAAGTGGATGTAGCACCCGGACTTCAATACTCAATACTCTTCAGTACTCAAGGAAATCTAGCCAACTATTACGTTTCACATGATTTCAACTGTAGCTCTACAACCTGGACACTTGTAACAGTGGCCTGCCACAACATAATTCTACATCAAAGACTGCGCCGATTTTAGTAAAAGGAAACATACATATCCCATAAATTAATTTATCATTCGTTCGTTCATTCGTTCATTCGTCAATGGCTCTACAGCTCTTTGTTGGGCTCTGGTCTCTTCTTCAGTTTCGTAATCATTTTTACGCAAACGGTAGGACTCCTTGGGCTGGTGATCAGCTCGTCGCAAGGCCTCTACCTCTACAGAAACACAGAAAAACTCGCACACACAAACTAAACATCCATGCCCTAAATTGGATTCGAACCCACGATTCCGGTTTCCAAGAGAGCGAAGACAGTACATGCCTTAGACTGCTCGGCTACCGTGACCGGCTTTACAAATACTTAAGTGACCGAAATTCTTTGATAATCAGACTCAAATATATGAAAAACTGAATCGCTATACGGTACTTGAATTTATCCCCAAACCTTCTTTCCTACCCCAAGTTTCTTTCCCCGAACTCTGAACTCAAGAGAACTGCGAATGCAACTTTTACAGCTCTCCGCCTCGGCGTCTGTCAGTAGAAGTCAAAGGACGGATAGCTGTAATTACAACTTGCTGTTTACTCCCACCTTTCCCTGCGCTATAGCACCAAGACACTGTACGTAGGATGCGTTAATCTGCAGGTCCGTCGCTGAAATGTGACCATGTTTCAACACGTTGCGTGATTGCCGCTGTTGGGTGGCTTGCACAGTGCTGATAAGAATGGGATCCTAATCAAGAAAGTGCAGATCAACATCACAGATTTTCACCTGACGTGCACATCCCCTGAAACTTTTGAAAAGCATGAAAACATGTGTTTTCAGACATGGAGTAACGAATAGGGAAAGATGTCCGTAGTTACCTGCAGAACCAGAGCTGGTGATAGCGGTGGCGGTGGCGGTGGCGGTTGCGGTGGCGGTGGCGGTGGTGACGGAGGCGGCGAGGGTCGTTGTGGTGGTGGTGGTGGTGGTGGTAGTAGTAGTATTAATACTGATGGTAGGGGTGGTAGCAATTGAAGTGGTAGTGGTAGTGGTGGTGGTGGTAGTAGTAGTAGTGGTAGTTGTAGTAGCAGCAGCTGTGGTAGTGGTAGTAGTAGTAGTAGTAGTAGTAGTAGCAGTAGCAGTGGTAGTGGTGGTAGTAGTGGTAGTAGTAGTAGTAGTAGTAGTGGTAGTA
>NW_019724587.1:329332-347708 GCF_002891405.2 Cryptotermes secundus | reverse complement strand
TAGTAGTAGCAGTAGCAGCAGTAGCAGTAGCAGCAGTAGCAGCAGCAGTGGTGATGGTGGTATCAATAAAGATGGCAGTGGTAGTAGTAGCAGTGGTGGCGGTGGTAGTAGTAGTAATGATGGCATTGGTGGTAGTATTATTGGTAGTAGTAGCAGCAATGATGGTGGTGGTCGTCGTCGTCGTCGTATTATTATTATTAATAGTAGTAGTAGAACACATTTAACTCCTGGATCCCAAACTACTCACATGGAAAATTCAACTCAATCCTTCATAAACGTGACCTATCCAGAGAAGAGCATTTTGCATTTCATACGAGAGGTTCCTTACTAAATTAAGATTAATTACGTGGATTCGGGCAGAGGGGGATAACACCTGTGGCTGGTATTGTTATTACTGACGCTGTTTCAGTATTTTCCATTTCTTTTCATTTCAATATGGAGATTCTCAGGCTTCTACTTTTCTGTGCTCTTGACAGATTCTTTGTTTATTGTTTTGGTTATAACTATCGTTATTACGGTTGTTATTTCAGTACAAATACTATTTTACTTCAAGCATAAATATCGCCTTTTGACATCGCATACATCCAGCATAAAAGATTCTGTATAATACAGAACATTTTCAGCAATTCTATTTCTTTCAGATGTACGCACGATACGACATATCGCACCACGATTTGGTTCACATATAACTACGAACATAACTTGTATTTATTAATTTTATCACTTAAATGTGATTGCAACATATTGTACCCATATTGTTTGTCTGTTTATTATTTACGAGTTGCCATAATCATTTAGTTGCTTTTTATTATTATGTAGGCGTTTCAGTATTATCACAATCATCATCAGCGCCGTCGTCTGGACTACCCGCTTTAGAAACTTGAATAAACTCGAATTGAACTCGGGAAAGCGAGTTCTGAATTATGAAACGAAACTCACCACTCTGTGGTATGACTCAATAACAAACATTTCCAGACCTTTGCAAGGCAGTACTTTAACAGAAATATAGTTATTATTTAACATTCAGTACGTAATTTTGTTTTGGCGGGAAACGTAAGAGTGTGATTACTGCAATTTGTGCGTTCGCTTTGAATTTCTTGCTATGCACTCAGGAAAGGAAGGAATTTGTGATATTTATACAAATGTGTTATTAAGTATAAGTCCTTGGATATATGCGAAAGCATTGTCAGCAGACACTCCGGTCTCTTCCTGGCATGAAACAAAGTTTAAGGCTACATAGTCGTACTATACATGAGCTGTTACCGGACGAAATCCGTCAAACTGGAGTAAGTTCTGATAAACACTTGTAGTTCAATTGGGCTACTTTTACGGACACGCGTATCAATATATTTGAGTGGAATGACGGCTTACATAGACTGACACCCTGTTATGGATCATGAACTTATACCACAGGTCTCTGAATTCAATAAACCCTTTTCGAAAATGAAAATGATCATACATAATTACACTGAACACAGGAGGGTGTGAAATATTCTAACGGCGTCCTAATTCCTTTATCGGTTTAAATTCTCTAACCGTTACACCAGCCACTCTAGAAAATTAAACACTCGCTCCGTCACCAACTCGCATGTAAATTACGCTACGTGCAGATGTGAATGAATTACGACATAAGTTAATATTCTCCATTTAGTATGGTGCTAACTTGTTCATTATTTTTCAAATGAAGGAGATACCTTTTAACTGTGCTTCGGTAGTTTCAAACCACAATGTTAGTCTCACTTCAAGAACAATTCGAAACTGGTATAAATAATTCATGCTCATACGAGTGAGTACATGCGTGCATATATATATACATCAGAAATTTTATTTGCGCAGCTTAACGTTTATATTAAAGAGAAATAGTTTTATGAGTCATAATCCTATATTTATTGTTATTTCATATTCGCCTTCCTCGCGTATACACAATAAAGCATATTCAACTAAACTGGCTGATCACAATCCGTGAACTCTGTGTATGATCTTCTTGGCATACTCAGCGGATGTTATTAATAAATACTCTGTGAAAATGCCACGTCTTTAGCACTGAATACAACAAAAGTTGTAATACTCTGACGAACTTCCTTATCCGATGATGTTTCTTCCATTTTTCCTTATACTACTTTTCTCTAGAATACGAATGCCTATTACACAGACCTAACAGATGTGATATCCCCCATTAGACTGGACGTACAGTAACCCCATTAAGCGGTATACGGACCGTAAGTTCAGACTTCTGAACAGTCATTAAACCTATCTACGCACACATTGCTCTTCTTACACAATCAAGCAGTTCCGTTGGTGATTGTGTGGGTTTCAGTCTCAATTACTCGTACTTCGATTACTCTCATTTTCAGTTGAGTCAGCTGCTGAGCTCCTGAGGCCAAATTCTGAACAAATTTGAAGGAAATTTTTTCACGCTAAAACAAATGCTTTTACTATGTTTTGCAGCAATAATCAGTCATATAAATGTCGCTTAGGGTAATACACATTTTTACTACTCACTAAGGAATACTAAAGTTCTGTCTATAAATTGAATGAAATTTTACATTTGGCTATGCAATAAACAATTTAGGTAAATTATAAATTTCTACTGACCTTGAATAATATACATATAAGGTTCTTCGATATGGGTTTTCCAAGTTAGACTCTCAATGAAAAACTTAGGATACCAGAATTAAATTTATGCAAATCTCATTTCATATTAATTCACAGACAAATTATTTCGACTGTCAGAATATATGGATATATTAAATTTACGTAACTGTTAACTGATTACATGCTGTACAACAGTAAATTATAACACCAAGTTAAAATTATATTAATGCAAACCACAGTCCAAAGAAATTCCATGAAAGGGGTACGAGTATTAAGTAATACAATGTGAAAACCCGTAAAATCTTACAAGGTATCATTTATATTTGACGGTAATAATTAAAATTAGACGGAAGAAATTGTAGTTTTAATTTTTTCTTTTCCTTGGCACTACAGCCCCAGTGTGGCTAGGCCTACCTCCATACTAAACATCCATACCCTGAGTGGGATTCGAACCCACGATTCCGGTTTCCAAGCGAGCGAAGAGAGTACATGCCTTAGACCGCTCGGCTACCGTGACCGGCGTTGTTCTAATTACTGTACACAATTTGGATATCAGTTTGTCCGGTGTTTGCATGTCTTCACGGAACGAAGGGGGCAAGATGGATTAGAGGGGGCGTGACATAACATACGTCCGGAGCAAATACCTTGTGGCCATAAGCTTCGTGGTATTTACTCTTGTGCAATTACCTTGAATCAATGTTGGCAGAAGACACACGAGTTGGCCCAGGAGCAAGACGTCAAGAAGGATCCTTCTTCCTGTCTGTCTCATTTTGACGAAGTACGTAGCAGTCCTCTCTAGTCGATCAAATCAAATTAAGATATCTTGTTCTTGTAAAACACTATAAAATTACCCACACACGTCATCAGTTTGATCAATTTAGTGTTCTTTGTTCTCTAGTGTCGTATATGGCGTTAAAATCACATTGAGGTCATTCGAATTATATAAGGAACAGAAGAGAGATATAAATGGTTCTACTATGAAGTCAGAAAATCTCGTGCGGCATTGGAGATTAACTTTGGTTTAACACGCGCATAATTACACACAAATCACACTATTACGTCTTGATAACGTCAAATTCTTTGGTTAATTTACAACAACGGTACACGCTAACCTGTATACTGAATATGGCACAGCGTTTCCTTGTAACTGTATTTCGAAATATAAAAACATCTACTCTAATTTAAATTTCTAAGAAACTCATTACAAACGACAATGTTGCCACTTAATTACTGTCGTAGACTAGATACAGTTTAATATTTACACCGAAACAACAACACCGCTCCGACCCGATTTGACTTCAGAAGCACCTCCGTCCTTCGAAATCGACCGCCACATTGCACTTCTGCTGTGTGACTGAGCCGCTGCCTAAACTTACCGCCACTAGCTCCTTCCTTGTCTTGCTTCCACCTACCCCACTGCATGCGCGGACGCAATTCCCAACTACACTCACTCTATAATTTTACCCGCTTGGTATCGCTACGGATACACGGATGGTACACTAGCGCACATGAGCGTGCTTCCTGGGAACTACGAACAGCAGACTTCTGCGCGTCGCCGTTCTTGCGCGAGCCACACGAAGGCGCTGAAATCACAACTAAAACACGACGCGTACGATTTTATCTCTCGTACTTGGTCAAGCCAGTGACTTTTTATAAAATAACACTAAAGCTTGTAGGTATGTAGGTGTATGAGTTCGATTTCCAAAACTCCCCCAAAAATAACAATATTAAACATAATAAGAAACAGCATTGATATTAACAATTTAAATAACAATAATCTGCGTAATAAATGACAATCTTCGAACGGCTAATCTATCATGCCTCTTCCAGAAGGAAGAACTCACATGTATAAAGATACATTATACAGAGTTATCCAAAAAAGAATGAACCGATTTAATGACGCATTGCTTCAGTTCTCAAGCATCGTCATGGAATGAGTCAGTGACCATTTTAAAGAGGAGTTATCTAAGTTGTGAATGGCTGCCACAGGGGCGCTGAAATCTCGTAGTTCTTCCGACAACGTTCAGTTGTTCGTTTACCCTCGGAATGGCGAGTCCTCAGCAAAAGGCGTTCTGCGTTCTCGAGTTCGCGAAAACAAATTCGGTTGTCACGGTGCAGCGTGCTTTTCGAAGGCGATTCGGCATTAATCCGCCCTGTCCTAAGAACATTCGACGGTGGTTTCGACAGTTTCAAGAGAGTGGGTGTCTGTGTAAAGGAAAAAGTCCAGGACGACCACGAGTCTCGTAGGAACAAGTGGCGAGAATCCGTGCTGCGTTTGAGAGGAGCCCGCGGAAGTCAACAAATCGAGCTAGCCGTGAGCTTGCGATCCCTCAATCCACTGTCTGGCGTGTGCTAACAGTACGTCTACATTTGAAACCATACAGACTGCAGCTCGTTCAGGCACTTACCAATGACGACAAAAGGAAGCGGATGGAATTTTGCGATTCGATGCTGGAGATGATGGAAGACGAAACCTTCATTTCACGTTTAATTTTTAGTGATGAAGCGACTTTTCACTTGAGCGGCACAGTCAATCGTCACAATGTGCGTATTTGGGGAACAGAGCACCCACATGAAACAGTTGAGCACGAAAGAGATTCCCCTAAGGTGAACGTCTTCTGTGCTGTGTCTCAGGACAAGGTTTATGGTCCCTTTTTCTTTGAAGGAAACACCATTACAGGACAAACCTATGTCGATATGCTCCAAAACTGGCTCTTCACCTCACTGCAAGCAGATTTGCATGACTTCATTTTTCAACAAGATGGGGCACCTGATGGTCAGAGCTTTTTTAAATGAAAAAGTGCCCCAGCGATGGATTGGTCGGAAGGGGGCCAAAGACCTTGCTCTTTGTGCTTGGCCTGCGAGATCCCCAGACCTCACCGTGTGTGATTTCTTCTTGTGGGGATATGTAAAAGATCACGTTTGTGTTCCACCGCTACCCACTAACCTCGATGACCTTAAACATCGAATAACAACAGCGATTAACTCAGTGCATCGTGATATGCTGATACGCGCCTGGGAGGAATTCTCTTATCGCATTGATGTTGCCCGTGCTGCAGGTGGTGGCCACATTGAACACTTGTAAGACAGGAAATAAAAGGTGATTGTTAGTAGAATACTTGTGACTTGGCTGGAGTTTTGTATTACTTTCCTTTAATAAAATATTGCGTAATAAACTCGGTTAATTCTTTTTGAATAACCCTGTATAATGTATGTAAGTGGCATGAGCTCGAAACTTGGCTTAGGCCTTCGGGTATGGATCATCCATTTTGCAAATCCTAAACCGTTATGTCTCAGAGGAAAATTGAACATAACAGAAATGTTTATTTGAAATAACTGTCTCCAGAAAAAATAAATCATACCGAATAATCAGAATCAACTACACTAACCTCAAAATACGTTAAAGGAAGTTATCTTCTTAATAACATCCCGGAAATTAATTTCACCTGCCCGTTCGACAAATAACGAGGAAGCCATTAATTTATGACAATCGAACACAGCTCAAAATATACATTTAACTTTCTTAACCTTCAACTATCTTAGTATCGACTGAGAGATAAAACTCATAACTTAAATATCGTGGACGTGCTAATGTGCTAACTCTTCAGGGTATTGCACCATACCTCAGGACAACATAACAGCTGAGTAGGATCAATGGAGTTGGGCTGACTGGCAGGAGAAAACGGAAGAGAACGGAGAGAGAAACATTCCCCAATGCCACTTCGACCAACATGGGTCTTACATGAAGCTCTCGGGATTGAACTCAAGCCCCCTTGATGATGGACTAGCTTCTTACCGCCTCACAGTGGGCGAAGGACTGGTACTTATTCTCTAAGTCACATACTCATACAAGGGTGTTAAAGACCAGTACACAGTAAGAATTAAGGTTAAAATATTAGTGGTTACCTGGATTTTGTGTCTTCACGAACTCTATGTGCAAGATAGTTGTTAAAGATGTTTTGTGTAATAGAAGGAACAGAAGAAAATCCAAAACTATATACATGCAGAAGTTCTCAGTACATAACACAATAAACACTGCACGAAATTTAAGGACAATCTACTATCAGAACTGCGAATATACGGCTTCTAATGTTAATATTAACACTATAGCGTTCCTATTCTCACGTTGCTGCTCTATATATGCCACCGAGAATACAGCTCTCTTACAATCAGTATGCAAGAACAAACTGAGAATTGCAAGTAGCCTACCCAGCAGGCCAAGAATTCCCGATAGTGGACATTTCAAATGTTCTATTTCATATGCCTAAATACACACTGTAATCACTCATGGAGTTGAGCCCTTTTTGAGAACCCTCCAGTTGTGCTGCTACTCAAGAACTTCCCAGCATTTTAGGGAACCAGAAGGTTCATTACTGTGTTCACAAGAGCCCTCCACTAGTCCCTATCCTGTGCCAGATCGATCCAGTCCATATAATCCCATCCTATCTCTCTAAGATCCATTTCAGTATTGTCCACCCACCTACGCCTTGGTCTTCCTAGTGGTCTCTTTACTTTTGGCTTTCCCACCTATCCTATAGGCAATCATCTTCTTTCTCATCCGTGCTACGTGTCCTGCCCATCTCATCCTCCTTGACTTTATCATTCTATTTATATTTGGCGAAGAGTAAAAATTATGAAGCTCCTCATTATGTAGTTTCCCCCAACTTCCCGTCACTCCATCCCTCTTCGGTTCAAATATTCTCCTTGGCACCTTTTTCTCAAACACCCTCAGACTATGTTCCTCCCTTAATGTACAAAGAGTAGTAGATTTGCAGTGGATACTCGGAAACTAGTTTGCGCTACACAGGAAGCATATATTTCACTAAATTTTGGTATTTTAAGTTTTCAAATAAATAACAGGATAGAACACAAGTACTAAATTTTGTTATTTCAAGTTTTCAGATAAATAACAGGCTAGAACTCCTTTACCTCACAAACGTATTGCTCTGAAAGTAAAGGAAAAAGCTCATCCTTAGCAATAATTATCTTAAGTTATACAAGCCTATTCGTTAAAAACACAGATGTACGTCAAATTCTAAGGTTCGCTATGTTGTCACTGCCATGAAAAATTTGCAGTTCATAGCAAGAAAGAAAATCCCAATCGATTGTGGTCGTATCTATCTCTTGACGGAGGTCGTTTGGAGGATGCAAATACCTGTCTACTTTGAGGGTTCATAAGTTCTCACCTTAGGGATCAGGCGAAACTTAGATTTTATATCTGACAACGACACAGTCGAGGTTCTTGCAGGGAAAACATCTCCTTGCTAATTGTGATTGTGCCAAGAACAAACTTCTTTTTTTCTGGACCTCGTAATCTGATACTGTCGCTACACATTATACTCTATAAAATTCTTAAGCATAACTATGAGAAAGGGAAGGTGCAGGAAGTTTGTTCTGTGACGTAAGCATAAATGGAAGAATTCTAAATGCTGAAATATGTCTAGAAAGTGAGGATTGTATTCAACTGACGCAGAATAGGGCATACTGGAGTGCATTAAAGCCAACACAGTTCCATATAAGGCAGAGAGTTTCCTGAGTAAGTGACCGACTATCAGCCGCGAAAGGTGGTCTCTGTTCTATGGAGTTAACGCGTATTGGTTTGAAGCACCGTTACCTGAACTATTTACTTCATAAGCTGAGAATTTTTCTTACCTTATAATTGCAAAAACGAACTGCCAGGGCTGCAACCGCTGAATTAGAATAACTTGTTCTATTAAAATGGGGCATAAACACAGTCTTAGGCCTAAATATATGTTTTCTAAGCTAGAACATTTNCATAAGCTGAGAATTTTTCTTACCTTATAATTGCAAAAACGAACTGTCAGGGCTGCAACCACTGAATTAGAATAACTTGTTCTATTAAAATGGGGCATAAATATATTCTTAGGTCTAAATATATGTTTTCTAAGCTAGAACATTCTTACTCTATTTTAAACTCTCTCTGTATTTCACTATTTCCTCTGAGTTGTTAAACGTAATAACAGAAAAAAAATCACGTATTCGGGGTTAGCGTGACGAATATAGCGGGTTCTGAATTGTATGATTGGATTTATTGCCACGTCTATTACAATTACAACTGATCATAACAGCTCACAATCCACGGCTGCCTAAGACCAGCTCCATTCCTTACTGGACTACGAGTGTCTGTCTTCTCTTCTGCGTGACTGACTTGATTCTCACTTACGAATCACTAAGGATGAATGACTAACGAAGAATGGCTGAATTACTTCTTGGTTCTCCTTTCTACTGCGACTGCCTTGAACGACTACTGCATGACGAATTCCTCAATCTTTTCTGCACGGCTCCTTATATAGTCTATCGGTAACCGTGGACAAATATTTGTTGTCACGGAAACGTGCTTACAGAATCGTTGGCTAGCAATGGATTGTTCCGGCTTTTCGTGTCGCATGAAAGTGTGTTGCCGAACCGTTACCTAGAAATGGTAATATTCGTCACAATATTCATTTTGCCTGTTCTAAAACAACATTTCGCTCAGCAAAACATAAATCCTTTCCCTTGCACAGATTATAAATATAGAGGGGCCCTTTGAGCGAGGAGGACAAGACAAATCCTCTGTCAGGATAGCCGATCGGAGGACCAGTACTCAAATTCGGGACCTCTCGAATGTGTAGTAACTATGCTAATCACTGTAACGATAAATTCCTAATGTTCTTATTTCGAATGTTGAAAAGCAAACCCCTGTAGAGGCAACATATATGCTGGAGTAATCCTTCCAGATCTCTCGCCAACCACTGCTAGAATAGAGGATCGATACAGCAATTTATTCCCTATGAGTTGTGAGGCATAGTAACTGAAGCTTGAATACATAACAGCGTTAAAACTGTTTGCCTGTTGCTCAAAATGCCTGACAAATGAAACAGAATTGTAAGACAAATTACAGTGTTCAGTCATACCTCTCGAGATAAAATAAGTTCTCCCGGGTAATAAAACAAATTCCACATCAATAAAACGTCATGGTGACTGTAGACTTTACAGACATGCATACATTTTACATTACCTCTAACGGAGGGTTTCACATCATTCTGAACTATTTAAATAAGTTATAAGGCTATAGAAAATCAATACATCTATTTCACATTACGGTTGTTGTGCACTTCATTTTTCTAACTCACAGGCAAGTTTCGAATTCTCAATGCTATAAAACATGTTATTGTATTTCCGTCATTTTAATAAGAGAAGCAAGTTTACGGTAACGTACTCAGCAACCAGATGCACGATAAATCTCTGTACTTGGGTTAAGGCCTACCCTTTCCGAGTCTCTGCTTACTTACGGACTATCCTCAGTGGCATTCGTTTTTTCTAATTCTTCCTTATCGATTATCGGAATACGCCGCGACTACTCCTTTCAAACTTCTTTCCGGTCACTTGTCATGATTCACATTTCCTGAGAAACACGAGAGCCGATCACGTGTCCGAGCGGTCTATGGCATTAAATGTCTTCGCTCGCTCGAACGCTGGGATCGCGTGTTCGAATCTCACTCGAAGACATGGGTGTTTGTGTGTGCGTTTATTCTATGTTTATGTTGTCCTGTGTTTAGGTAGTGACCTTGCGACGGACTAATCACTCGGCCACGGAGTCCTGCCGACTGTGTAAAAAGGATTACGAGACAGAAGAAGCGTTCAGGCTCAACAAAAAGGGCTGTAGAGCCACTGATGAATGAATGAATGAATGAATGAATGAAATTAATAAAGCCGGGTATCGATTCCGTGCAGCTGCCTCGTGAGGCAGTGTTCGTTGCTTTGCCTCTCAAAGTCGATACCATGTTGCCGCGCGCCAACTTGGCGCGTGTCGAGCCAAATCGGAACGGTTCTTCGTTCCGCAACAAAGGGGTTTCAGTGTGCTTTGCTCTTTCGGTTGAGACGGTCTTGTGGCGTTCCGGTGTTTCTTTCGTGGCATCGATCAACAGCCGCACGCGGCTGCCGCGCTTCGATGCTGGACACGAGCAAGGTTATAAAACAAACGAATTTTCCGCGCACGAACAACTGCTCGCGGCAGCCGCGCGCAATCTAAACCCAGGCTAACACGAGTGGAAATATCAGACATAATACTACCTGTCATCTGCTTT
Organism: Cryptotermes secundus; assembly: GCF_002891405.2. NCBI lineage: Eukaryota > Metazoa > Arthropoda > Insecta > Blattodea > Kalotermitidae > Cryptotermes > Cryptotermes secundus. Next base: position 337,026 of record NW_019724587.1, on the reverse strand, counting down.
CACGCTCTTTACTTGCTCGGGTTATTCTTCAACCCTGAAGAAGGAGGTAATATCTTCCTCAGAAACTTCGGCTGACTTTCAACGGACTACACAGGGTTATATCCCAGAAGACAGCTACACTTCATAATAAACTTCAAACCCCAAATAATGCTAAGTTATTTTATTAAAATTCATATCAAATAACCAAGAAGGACAGACCATACACATGCAGCAGAGAGGTAACTCTGGGTACTATTGAATCTGAACATGTCTCGACATAATAATGGGCAACGAAAACAATAAAATAATCTTCTTCAGAGTCAGCCCCCTTTTCTTACAATATTTATTTCTTCTTCTTCATACATGATCACTTCATTTATGATACATTCTGAGGAATATATCCTCCATAAACCTCCGCGTAAGGGCCTCTATTCTGCGAAAAAAAGCCACTCTTCTTTCACATTTACACTTCCAAAGGGCAGGACACAAGAAAAATATATTTTATTTCAAATTGAGCTTCCGCCAATTAAATTTGGTTTTTAAGGAGGCATTCTGGTTTCTGAAATTTCTGCTTTGCAAGAAATAAAATAGCTTCTCTCCTGTCAACGCTTGCGACCTCATCCTTGGTATTTTATAGCATTGTGTTACGTATTAGTGACTATAAACGGAATTCGGAATGGTCATTTGATTTATTGATAACTCACAAGTCGTAACTACAACTAGGTATAACACCCTTGCCGATCACTCCACACTGAGTCTTTCTCAGTGTGCTTTCACAGTCTTCCTTATCCGGTTCGTGTCAACGGATTCATCACCGTCCCAATGTGGCTTCATATATCTCTGTAACTACAGCACATGTAAAGCCTTCAACATACACACACACACACACACACTCTCTCTCGCTCTTCTTGGTACAGTCTAATTCCTTTCTTGCTATCACCTTCGACTGCTGACTCCCTGATTTCCGAGCTACGGTTCTTAGCCCGCCTAGGTTTCTGGTTACATAGCTTCGGGTCGGACCACAGTGTTACCCTCCCCTTTTTTTCTCTGTACTTATGTGCCACCTTTGGTAGACCACTTGAATATTTCAACGTAAACAAAACTCCTATCAGGATCGTGTCACGGCAATAATTGAGGCAACCGGAAACTGCACACTTGAAGTTAGTCCACTGCTCGAAATCAACATCACAACTTCCACTGTCCACAAACTATTTATTCATAAGCGAAATATTATAACCTCCTTTGCAAGCACGGAGTAATATGGCCCTTTATTATTATCAAATTTTAACGAAAGTGAAAGGCTGATGAATTTAGAGAAACATGAGGAGCGCAGCCCAATAACGTCTGCCTCCGATCGATTCAAAACGTCAGGTTCTTGAAGATTTCTCTCCTGCGGGAGCGTCACTTCATCCCCTGTGAAGGATCTGAATCGATGGCCTCTCTCCCAGACAAGAATTCATTTCCTATTGGCTGATTTTAACTAGCCAAATTCATCATGCAATCAGCGCAAGCCAATCACATAACGGCCCTTGAGAATTAAACAGTTCCCAAGATATAGAACTCGGAACCCCACATGTGAGAGCGGTTATTTTCTTTAGTTGAGGGTCCAGCTACACCCTTCCGAAGACACTTTATGGCAGCTATAGATACCAACAAAACAAAATTCACATCTTCGGAAAACTACAGACTTGCCACCTGTGGTGACCTTGTTCCCTTCCGGTAATCCAAACTGCATGTAAACAAAACAAGGCAGTTGTTTTCTGTTCAGATACGAAAAACAAGTCATAACACGCTACTAGATCGTTCTCGCCAATAAACCAGTCACCCTTCCTGAATGTCTAAGAGGATCAAAGCGTCCATGGAGAACTGTAACAGGTATGGACTGCCACAGCAGCACAGAAAACACGTCCGTTGCTTAGCAATGGACGTCCTATATTGTCGCGTATTTATTGTAACTTGTTAACTGAGTCATTGCTTAGCAATGGGCACGGCGCGGTCTCACATAGAAAACACCTCTTGCAATACCTGTTCTATTGTTGCGCGCGTGTATTGCGTGCGTTGTCTACCATTGTGTCTGCTGTATTGTTGGCTGATTATTGGTTGCGGGCCTGTTTACCCAGTCCTTGTATAGCTATGGGTATATGCGTCACAGTATGAAATTATATTTTATAAGATGCCAGAGAAGAATATTTTGTGACTACAACAGAAGCATAAAATAATAAAAATGTATGAAAAAATATTCCGTACTAAAAGTAGATGGTGTAGATAACAGTAAACAGTAAAAGTATCATTAAATTTGATATAATACGAAAAATCGAGAAATCTTGTTATAATTAATCTGAGAGAAAGTGCTTATGGAACTCCTATCGCAACTTCTCTAGCCGCCTTGATGTTAAAGGCATTAAACTTTCAAGCTTTACTTTTAACATTCTAACGCGAGCAGTGAAGTATTTAAGACAGCAGCCAATAAACAGTCCACGCCCTGGGGCTTTTTTATTGCTAGTAGGGTGGGACGAAATCCCTTGTACTGCGGCCACTTCTGGCCTATTGTAGCAGCCCCAGACGACAGGTGAGGGTGATTGTGGAGCAATTGGTGGAATGAAGATTGGCAGGGGAAACCGAAGTACTCGGAGAAAACCTGCCCCAGCGCCACTTCAATTTAATTTTTTTATTTTGAATTGTTTCATTTTGGTCCGTTACACTATTAATCACCAATTGTCTATAGATTTTCCGTCGAGTGCAACAATATATATTTTGGTCACTTATTATCTCGTCTGCCTTACATGTTTCGGTTCCAAGGAACCATCTTCAGAGGCACTTACAACAAATCATGAAAACACTGGCACAGCTCAACATCCACAGTATGTAGTTATTTGTGGAGAATATTACATATATCGGAATGTAAAGCACAACACTTCCCAGTATCTTGAATGCAGGTATAACACTTGCATCTAAAGACCACCCTCAAACCGAGTCGTCAACGTTAAAATTTAAAGTTAAAGATTAAAAATGTTCAAGTAAAATATTCAGGCTCCTTCTAGGTGAATCGTCCCAATGGAGGGAGGCGTCAGCACGGGGTTTTGTGGGCTTGTGGTCGGGTGTATTTTTCGCGATGTGTATTGCGTACTATGGTGGAGAAAGCGCGTCAATTCTTTAATTCTTTTAGTTTAAAACACGAAAATACTGTAAAATACTATATTAGAATGTTATAGTACTGTTCAGAATTACTGGATTCTCTGGACTTTGTGCATCTTCCGATATTATATAAGCTAGAAATCACAACGTTTCGAAACTGGGTCTGTTTCTGTCCTCAGGTGGGGGGAGGCATATATACTGTTGGATCCCTTAGAAAGAGCTAACGCCAATCACTGGACCTCTTTCTAATGGACCCAACAGAGTAGGTGTCTTCCCTCCCTCACCTGACGACGGAAACAAATCCAGTTTCCGAAACCTTGTGTTTCCTACCTTATAGAATACTGGACGATGCATAAGGTCCTCAAATCCACTAACTCCGAGTATTATACACCGTCGTCAGAACCATTTAGAATCTATTATAGTAGTGTATAGCCCAGTATTCGCCGGTCACGGTAGCCGAGCGGTCTAAGGCATGCACTGTCTTCGCTCGCTCGGAAACCGGGATCGTGGGTTCGAATCCCACTCAGGGCATGGATGTTTGTGTGCGTTTTTCTGTGTTTGTCTACAGGTAGAGGCCTTGCGACGAGCTGATCACTCGCCCAAGGAGTCCTACCGTATGTGTAAGATCTAGTAAACCGAAGTGAAACGGAGAGTTTCATGGAGGTAGGCCTAGGCCCACTGGGGAAAAAAAGGGGAAAAAAATAGCCCAGTATTCAGACGGTCGACTAACTGGCCATAATAAGACCCTCCACTGAATCACTTCAACCCAAACCACAATACCACTCTCTGTTTCCTCGAGATGCCATTTAATATTTAGTTCACATTTCCGTCTATATCAACCTGCTTCCCTTCGGGAATTTTCTTCCGGCCAATTCTTTGAACTTATGTTTTCCTGTCGTAAGTCTACATTCACGCTCATTTAATGTTTTTAACTAACCCTTCATAATACAGAACTGAAGCCTCTGCCTTAAACAGAGTTATTATGCAGTCACATACGAAACAGTGTTATAACAATCTCAATTTAGTATACTCGTCTAGTCTCAAGTATTAGGATATTTAATGACGCCGTTCCAAACAGCAAAGTCAGTACAATGTATGAGCTGACGTAATGAGTTATGGTGAGTATAGATCTGAGGTTCTACCAACACCATCAGTGGCATTCAACTGGAAAGTTTAAGAAAACCATAAAATCTTCAGTAAAGGCTACTGATACCGGTTACTGTAGCCGAGCGGTCTAAGGCATGTACTGTCTTCTCTCGCTCGGAAACCGGGATCGTAGGTTCGAATCCCACTCAGGGTATGGATGTTTAGTTTGTGCGTGTGCGTTTTCTGTGTTTGTGTACAGGTAGAGGCCTTGCGACGAGCTGATGACCCGCCCAAGGAGTCCTACCGAACGTGTAAGATCTAGAAAAACCGAAGTGAACGGAGAAGTTAATGGAGGTAGGCCTAGACCCACTGGGGCTGTAGTGCCAGGGGGGGGGAAGACTACTGATGGCCTCGCTTTGAGAACCGAAGGTTATCCGAAAACACGTTAGAGCAATTACATCGCTCACCTGCTCAATCACCTTGCATTGTTACCTGTCGAAATTTATTTGTTTGGTATTATTAATAAACAAATCTGTCCCATGTACATTTGTCTGGTGTAAATATAATTGTTCTCTAATTCAGTTCACTATTACATCTATGGGCAATCAATTGTCATTAGTATTATCACCGTAACACGAACATAATATGAAATAATTTTCACAGTTTTATTCATTTGTGAAAAATCTGGTACTCATTGCCCTAATCTAGAGCGTTTCCTCTTATCCACTGAGCAGAGGATAATCTGACGTTGCGATAAGTCGTTCAGGAACCTGCCCTAGAGCCTGTTTGTCCTTTCATGTCACTTCACTGTACTCAGCTTCAAATACGAACACACGTTACGTACGAGTATAACGCCCGCAATGTGTTCTGTTATAATGAAACAGACGCAAATTAGAATGGATAGGACTTGAAATAGGAAGGAAACAAAGCCGTGGCAATAGGGAAACCTAAAGAAGCCTATGAAACAGAAGACAGTTTAAGACTCTACACGTGTTAGCTGGCCATGAAAGTATGGTGTGTAATTTCATCACGAACTAATTTTTAGGTGGAAACTCCGCTAGAAATTTAAATATCTGAAGAAAGCTTACTAACTCGATAGAGGTGAGTCTTTCTTGAGAAGCCACCAGTCATTCATCTAATCAAAAATTATCCAGAATGTTATTGAAACAGAAGTTTCACTATCGTGTTCACAAGAGACCTCCATTGGCCCCTCATCCGGTGTCAGATGAATCCAGTCCATAACACCCCATCCTATTTCTCTATGATCCATTTTGATATTAAAAGCCCACCTACGTCTAGGTCTTCAAATGGTCTCCTTTCTTCTGGATTTCCTACCAAAATTCTGTTTACGTTCTTCTTGTACCTCATGTGTGATACATGCCTACCCATCTCATCCTCCTTGACTTGATAATTTTGGTTATATTTGAAATTACAGGTCATGAAGCTGCTTACTATACTGTTTTCTCCAGCTTGTAATTATTTCAACATTTTTCTGTCCAAATATTCTCCTCAGCACCACCTCTCGCGCACTCTCAGTCTGTTTCCCCTAATATCAGACACCAAGTTTCACACGCAGAAATCTGAAGTGCAAAAATGTAATATAACTTCTTATTTTACAGGAGAGGAGGGGGGTTGTATAAGTAAGAAAGTGATATTAAAGAAGAAGAAAAGAGGATGAAGTATGTATATATATGAAAAAATATTACTCTCCTTTGGATTTCAGCTGTCTTTTCCAATAGTATTTATGGATATATTTTCTACTTGAAAAAAGCAAAATCTTCATGTATATTTCATAATATTACTCAAACTCTCATTGAAAAATATTACTAGCATTTACTGCTTACGTCTGGCATAATTTTTATATGGCCTTCCTTAAAATGTTGCTTTTCTCACGTGACGAAGGAATTTCTGCTACTCTGGAAACCACGTTAATATTTCGTACTCACGAATGTAGCTCAGGAAGCTGAAAATGCACGTATCCACATTTAATTTCTCTAACACTAATATTAATATTATCCTCTCGGTTGCGTGTATGTTTCTTTTTAATTCGCTTAGTGGGAGGTAGAGTCCAGCTGGTTCCACTCGGCACGGCGGCCACTGATTGGCCTATTGTACCTGCCCCGGGTGATTATGATAATGGAGAATTTGGTGGAATGAAGATTGGCAGGGGAACTCGAAGTACTGAGAGAAAACCCGCCCCAGCATCACTTTGCCCACCACAAATCCCACTTGACAAGACACGGGCTCGAACCCGGGCCGCCGCGGTGGGAAGCCAGCGAGTAACCGCTTGAGCTATGGCCCGGCCTTATACTAGTAGGTTCCTTCAATTGGAAGGTTTCTCATTTCCATCTCACATCATTTAATTCAATAATCCTAACTGCACTACATGAATAGTACGTACGTACTATGAAGCTCCTTATTACGTATTCAGATCTTTGTTCACAAACACCCTCATCTACACGTATGTTCCTCCCTTACAGCCAGGAGCCAAGCTTCACAGTTATGCAAAACAAGAGGCAGACCTTCAGTTTATTATATGGAAGAGGAGAAGATAGATTCTGAAATGAATGGTTGCAATTTTTTTAATCTGCGCTTAATGTCATCTAGAATATTCTTTAAGGGCTCTCTTGCAGTTTACAGACACTAGAACTTTCTTCTTTCACAAATAATAATGCATGATGTATTACTATAATCGGTTGCGTTACGTGTCGCTATGGATACAAACGAAGACAGACCCTACAGCTGTAAATTTCAACGTAATAATACTGTACCGAATATGACCATTGCTAGGCAACGACTCAGTATACACGTTCCAGGGAAGACGCAACATTAAGAGCTGTGTTCTCTGTGTAACCTCGCTACAAGTAGTTGCTTGATAGCGCAACAATTTTGACAACAGAAGAGGTGTGTTTTTGTGGTCCGCGTCGTGCCCAGTGTTAGGCAAGAGAGCTGTAAACAAGCGTTCCTAATAGGTGTGTCTATATTGTCCATGCCTCATCTATTTAAAGAATGTCTGTTTGTAGCGAGATTATATTATACAATAAGACCTGGAGAATCGGGTCAAGACCTAGATAGTCGGCAGTCCAAGGTGATTAAAAAAGAAATGGCAAGAAGACTTCATAGCGGTTTGAAGTGATAGTTCCTCTGATAAATCCGTTGACAGGAAACGGAAAGTGTGCCCTAGTGATCTGTGAAGTGGGTAGATTAATGATAGAGCTATAACTAATTGTGATTAAGAGAGGTTGTAAGCGAAGATGTTAATAAATCCAATCATCCAATCCAGAACCAGTTATTATTAGTCATGCAACCCCGGACACTTGACAATAGTATCAATTAAAATTAAAATCAGGAATTACACGTAAATCACAATTAGCCTAGTTTTACGACTACTTTTATATATATTCGTTTTCGTCGTCGTCGTCGTTGGGGTGGTGGTGGTGGGGTGGTGTTGGTGGTGGGGGTGGTTCTGGTGGTTGTGGTGGTGGGGGTGGTTG
>NW_019724587.1:285858-329185 GCF_002891405.2 Cryptotermes secundus | reverse complement strand
GGTGGTGGGGGTGGTGGGGGTGGGGGTGGTGGCGGTTGTGATGGTGGCGGTGGTGATGGTGGTGGTGGTGGTGGTGGTGATGATGTCCAATCACTTCGAAATCTACACTCTACGTAATTTAAATTTCTATTAAGAATTCATTATTGTAGAAACTTAAAATTAAAACATTGCCTTGGTGCCGACTTAGTTTGCGTACGAAGTGCTCTTTATTCTGATTGGCTAACCAGAAGAACCTAGAAATACACTGACACGTCGGCTATTTGAGGAAGACGCACATATGGTGAACAGGCGGTATCGCTTCCTAGAATGAAGGCAACGGTGCCAACGCCGAAAATATATATAGCCATACGAAGTTCCGCGTTCGATATTAAGAATGAATTATTGCAGTTAATACAACGTCGTTGCAACGGATAGCCAATATAGCGGTTCGAAGTACACCATTTGTAGAACTTAAATAGAGCAGGTTTCAATATATTCTGTCAGTAAACACGTCGTTCCACTTCGAAAACACAGAAACATGAACGTTTATGTTCTTGGGGAGCTCATTCGACTGACCACGTGTGTTTAGAGAACATCTTAGAGAAAACTAGGGGGAAAAATTATATTTAGCGAAAAGGTTGAGAACATGTAAAAACTAAAGAAAATTAAATATTGTAACGTGTACATACATAGATAGGCAACGGGACGGTAAACACATTCTCGTGACACAAGCGTTCAACAATAGAACAGCCACTGCTAGGTAACGGACAAGTATACGCGCGTTCTGGACAACAGAAGACGGTGTTTTCTGTGGGTCTGTGCAAAGTGATTGTAAGACGTGTTCGACAGGACAGAAGAAGCCAGTAGTTGAGAGAGTGTCCAGTCGAAAATAGTGATTTGTGAATTGATGTAACCAGTTGTATAAAGGTTCAATAAATTCGATCGTCAAATCCAAAACCCATCTTTTAAGTCACACAAACCGCTATCAAATTTTCCGATTTGGTTATTTCTTTGAATTTATCCTTGACGGGACAAATGAAAGTAAGAGTCGAGGGAATTTAAAGAGAAGAGGACAGTGTTTACTGTTGTGGAGAACCGTTACTGCACGCAGCAAACTGAACTGTGAAAACGACTCCAATTCTCAATGGAAATTTTATGCAAAATTCCTATAAAATTGTCACAACTCGTCAGGAAAATTGTATTTTTCTGTAAATTAGGAAGTTTATTCCGCATAAGATTATTCTTTACAAGAACGAGAAGAAATAAAAATTATTAATATTTTTAGACAAGAAATATTTTATTGACATTTTCGCTCTTACATTAGTACATTGCTTGGCTAGGGAATCAAAGAACTATATTTACAAAAGACAGACCTCTCTGACTTTCTCATCGCTTTCATAAGGTGTCTTATTCTTCAAAGCCATAAACTGCATACATTAACTGGAATTCAGATTAAATTGATAATATTGTCTCATGCTGGGTGTGTGACACGCGACAAATAATTTCACGCCATATTGAATACAGCGAATTTATTGAACTCGCTCTTACAATTACACAACTCACAAAAATGAAATGACTTGGGGCTTTAATATCTACAGCGAAAAACTAGGGAACCAGAAGGGTTTACATCGGAGAGAAAATTCAGTGATACCTTTGAGAAGGAAAACTGAAAATGATAAATGTTTTCGTTATGTAAGAACGCAATGAGGGCAGTCACAATTTAATGAAAGAAGGATGTTGTGCTATATTTGAATGTCATATTTCGAGATTTGATGTGGGTCAGTCATTCCAGAGATATGATGAAATGACGTTTGCAACGTAGGATATTAATGGGAAAGCCAGAAGGAAAGAGACCACTGGAAAAAACAAGGCGTAGGTGAGTGGACAATATTAAAATGGACCTTCGAGAGATAGAATGGGATGATATGGTTTGGATTGGATTGGATTGGAGGGATCTTGTCAACATGGTGATGAACCTTTGGGTTCCATAAAATGCTGGGAAATTCTTAAGTAGCTGCAGAATTGCGGCTCCTAAAGAAGGGCTCAGCTCCATGAGTAAGTAAGTTCTCAAGAAATATTTCAAACAATTTTTTTTTATCTTACTACTTTTTGTTTGGTTCAGCTCAGATGATAACTGTCATTTTGATTAAATGTGTTACTGAAGAGTTAATTGAACTACGTTTAAAATATGTTGTTACAGTTTCGATATTATGTTATATTAAAAGGGTTTTCCACTGCTTTAAACTATCAAAACTTCCCTAAAATCCCTCCAAGGAATCACCACGTAACGTATAATTAATTAGTTCCATGGAGGAGATCCCAACTTGTGAAGTTATCAGTCCGTAAGGAAATCAACGATTTTCACCGTCTTGTATGAAACCTCCGAATTTCTTATCGTGTTCATCAGAGACAGGCACTAGTCTCTATCCTAAATCAAACAAATCCAGTCCATTCCATGCTCTCATACTGTGTTTCTTTAAGAATCCATTTCCGAGCTTCTCACCTACGCGTGGGCCATTCTAACTGTACCTTCCGGTGAAACTTTCCCTCAAAAACTATGCTAGCACTTCTTACCACTCCCCTGAGTGTTCGCGGAACACACATCTCTTTCCATTTGGTTCTGAAGTCATGGTTTCATACTACTCTTACATCTGTGCAGATATCAAATGAGCGATCATTTGTCACTTTGATCAGTTCACCTTTAGCCTCTCAGCCTAAACATAAGACCATAGAACTTTCCGAGATAGCTATACAAATTTTCTATAAATTTTTGTTGAGTAGTGTAGTTGGTTAAGTCACTGTGCTACAAACTGTAAGGTCGCGGGCTCCAATCCCTAAGAGGTCACTGCAATTTTTCTTTTGACCTAATCCTTCCAGCCGCATTATGACCCTGGGGTCGACTCAGCCTCTGAGAGAAATAAGTACCAGGAATCTTTCTGGGGGTAAAGGGCGGCCGGTACTTGAGGCCGACAACCTCACGGCCATCTGTGAGCCGATTGTCTAGAAAATGTGGGAGCCTCCGCGTCTCACAACCCTATGGGTCTCCAAGGCCTGTTACTCGGATAGCTTTACCTTGAATTGAGTGTGATTAAATGCTGGTTTATTTTAAGCCGGAGACAGAAATATAACATGAGGCTACTGCCTAAAAAGCAGAATTATCGAATTCCATTACTTCAACATGTCTATTGTGATTGGTAGCAAGTGTACCGTTGACCTGGCTCTTATGAATATACGACTAACCTTTGAAAATCGATGAAAGGATTTCTCTGCAAGAGCTGAGGAGCATACACAACTACGGTAACACTCCCAGTGGACTCTGGCCTTCTCCCGAAACCTCATCTCTACGCTGATCCCTCGTCCACTTGTACCTTTCCATCTCAACGCCTTTTATAGTAGAAATGTGTGAGATTCCTGATGATAGGTCACCATCTATTGTTTCCATGATTGCATGACACACGTCTAGCCTTCTTTGGTAAATATTTATGAAACTATTGTTGTACGTGTGAACTCCAATTGATCAATTACAGAATTCGTAATGTAAAAATGTAATGACACGAGAGAGCTTATCAAAATTGTGAACACCAGTTACCGGCCTTTGTGCAGCTAAAGGTTTGAACGTGTATATTGTTGTGATAGCCATACCTTACCCACATTCCATTAGTGGCAATATCATACAGCATATTCGAACAAGGTTAATGCTCCCAGCAGTGCAGACATATGACACATTGTGTGTAACAGCGGGTCGCCTGGATACAATGTTATAGTAGTCATAATGGGCAGATAGTGACTGTATTGGACCACGTAAAACTGCCTTTACTCCAGAGTTAGTTCACGCGTATTCTTCATATTGTCACGTATTAGGGGTCTGCGTGACTAATAATAACAGGTTCTCGATTGGATGATTGGATTTACTGGCACTTCTATGACAATTACAATCAATTATAACAGTTCACGCCCGTCACGGTAGCCGAGCCGCCTAAGGCATGAACAGTTTTCGCTCCCTCGGAAACCGGAATTATGGGTTCCATCCCACACAAGGCATGGATGTTCGGTATGTGTATGTGTTTATTCTGCGTTTGTGTTGTCCTGTGTTTAGGTAGAGTTCTTGCGACGAGCTGATCACACATTCAAGGAGTCCTACCGTCTATAAATTTTCAAAATAAAAAAAAATCTCGACACCATAAGGTATAAAGAGGAACGGATTAAGTAAGTATAACAGCTCACAATCAATGACTACCTAAAGACTCGTTCCATTTCTTACTGGATTACGAATGTCTTCCCTTCTGCTCTGACGAATGACGAACGAAGAATCCCTGCTCACTCTTAATCTCTCTTACGAATGCCGAATGACTGTACTCATGAACGAACTGTCGAATGATGATGGTTCTGTTTCGAATGAACTCTGAATAAACTTTTTTTTTCTAACTTCCGGTGAACTGAATGTAAGTCATAATGTCTTACAGTTCCTCTGTTATTCCGTTTCTATCCGTTGCCATGGAAACCTGCTTACCGAACCGTTGCCCAGCAATGGAATATTCAAGCTTGTCACAAAAACGTGTGTTGGCAGCCATTGGATAGCAATGGATTATTCCGGGCTTTCATGGATCATGTCACAATATTAATGTATCAGTAAATGCAAACTAAGGAAATTCATACGGCACATGGCTGCTAACCGCGTTTCCACATTTGAAATCTCGAGAAACAAGACGCTCAAAAACGTGGAAAAAGAAAACAAAAAGAGATCGCTTAAGTGAATAAGTCCACAATCCACTGAGAAGTAGTAAAACTGAATATTACCAATAATAAGGTAAAGTTATTCCTACTCTTAATTAAACATCAGGCGTAAGGGGGTGGAATTATAGCTCAGTGCGTTTTAATCTTGACGCTTCGTGGAGATGAGCGGTCAGATTTCTGCAGCGGACGCTTTATCTCCGGGTAAAGAGCACACGTGCTGTCTCGACAGGAGGCCAAGTGGGCTCTTGAGCCAGTCTGAACGCTGGGAAGGAGTCCTGCAAGGAATCAAATTGCGATCCTAGGGTAGTAGCCAAGAAGTACACTCACTGAGATATCCCGGCTCCAAACTAAAGGAATAAATAACTATATTAAAATAGATAGAAAGAATAAATAGAGGAATTATGTAAAAACCGAATTGCGTATATATGTGTACTGAGCGCGTTAAGGAATGTCAGATATTCGACTTCTAACTATAAGACTGGTTTAACGCACATTGATATACAAAGAACATATATCAAGAGGTACTGGGAAGAACCAATCGCCTACTTACCTTTCACTGAAATTTTTATATCTGATACGATAATTAGAAAGTAAACTTTAGTATGTATTGATAATGAAGTAAATAAAATAGTACAATTTGGGACGCTTCAGTGTTGGCATTATTGATGGGAGTGATTTATGAGTTATTCGATCGAGATGGTCTTAGATGACATAATATACATACCAAATACAATGAAGATTGGTCCTGGCATTCATTTAAGCTTAAGGTTTATTACCCCGATAATTTGATAGTTTGTAGTGTTGGTATTTCTAATGGCAGGGGACTCCCTAAGTCCTAAGTTGAGATGGTCTCAGGTAGCATGGTATAAATATACAGGTATGCATAAAGTCATATGAAAATCAGATAAGGAATTGCAGTGATATCAGGTGTATTACATCAACAACTTGAGAGGCTATAATGTCGGTATTACTAATAGGAAGGACAGCTGATCTGTGTTAGTGAGATGGTCTCAGGGGTCATGATTTATACATACTAGTTATTAGTTAGTTATTTAGAGAGGGTGGGTTTCCCCATGCACCGCGACCTGTTTGATCTATTGTGCTTCCCTCTATGATATTCTACCAGTCTCTTTACCCTACCGATAAACGGTGCGTACCATCAGTACCGCCGAGCAAGCGAATTCGGCCACTTGCTTAGCGGTGTCTATAATGCTTCCCCCATCTATCAGAGGCCTTGGAGACTACTGTTGGGCGGGAAACGTCTTGGAATTTGGCTCAGTGATTCCCTTTGGGGATATGAGGTTCTTTTACGTGCCGTAAAGTTACGACACGGGACACACAGCTTAAAGTCCCTCCCGGAGGACTTGTTCCCTGAATTTTTCCGCCCTTCAAAATTCGACGACCTCCACCGGGTATTTGAACCCGCGTACCACGAGTCATTTTATACATACTAAGGTTCATGAAATGACTGACACAAGCGTTCAAGTAATGTAAGTTTATATCTCAGAAATTTTAGAGGTTGCAATGTTTGTATTACTGATGTGACCGTATCACGACGTACACTGCTGAGATGCCTTCATATGACACGCTACTCTTATCGAGTTTCATGACGATTGGTACAGGCGTTCAAGCAATATTAAGGTTTAGCCTCAGCAATTTGAATGGCTCTAATATTGGTATTACTGATGTAAGGGAGTTATGAATTACACCGTTGAGATAATTTCATGTGGTATGATACACATAACCAGTTTCATTAATTCTGGTACAAGCATTCAAGCTTTATTAAGGTTTAGCTTCGGAAATCTGAGAGATTCTAATGTTGGTATAACTGATGAAGGGAACTACGAATTATGCTGTTGATATTTTGGGTAAGGTTCCAAGATATACAAAGTTTCATAAAGACTGGTTCAGGCGTTCAAAAGTTAATGAGGGAATACACATGCACACACACACACACACACACACACACACACACACACACACATGCTAGGTGATATCTTTCAGGAAGTTCCTAGTATTATGCATATTACAATCTCAATCAGCATTACATACGAGTAGATTGTGTGACAAATCTTTTCATAGAAACGTCGCGGGAATGGATGAACAAGAGTAATCAGGAAGTCCCTTACTGTGAATGTGGAATATGTACGTTCATCCGAAAAGCGGATAACGATCCAGCACACTGCACGGCGAAACAACCAAAAGCACATCAACATTTAGATCGCATACATATCAATATTTGCAAAGAATTACTGTGTTCCCTACCAATTTATTTTCCTGCAATACCAATTCTTATACATCGAATTTCCTTTTGTAATACTTCACAATTTATAACATCAAAGGTGATATTAGTAACAAGGAAGAAGCTAGTGACCAAGTAGCAGACTGTCTCTGCTTTCATTAAACTACTACCAATAACTACTGTGCTCCCAATATACTGTATGTCCAGCATATATTAGTTAAAATATTATATATTTAAATATAAATTAATTCACACTATTCTTCGTAGTTGGTTTAAGTACTATTCTACAGACATAAAGGTCATGGGTTCGACTCCCGATGAGGTCAATGAATTTTTTTACCTAATCCTTTCAACAGCACTATGGCCCTGGGGTCGACTAAGTCTCTATCAAAAATGAGCACCAGGGATTTTTCTGGGGGTGAAGGGACGGCCGACGCGTAAACCTAACAAACTCGCCGCAATCTGTGAGCTGACTGTATAGAGAAAAAGTGGGAGCCTCCACGTCTCACAACCCTATGGGCCTCCACGGCTCGTCAACAGGCATAACTTTACTTTTTACTTTTATAAATTTGTAATTAGAATACTTCAAGATGTACATGGGTCTGGTAGGAGGTTATATTTAAAATATATCGTTAAGAGATGAAACGTGGTGATGTAGACTCTATTCATCTGCTTCTCTGATTCCTTCTTGCGTGAACACCGAAATGAACCGTCGATCTCCACATAATGCAAGGAATTTCTTGAGCAGCTGAGTAGCTATTAGCTTCCCATGAATTTGGGTAATTGCTTAGGTCAACCACTAATTTTTTACATAAATATGAAGATTCTGAATATAAAATAAAAAAATTCAATTCGTAACTCACAAGAAACACATTAGGTCTCTGTCACAAAGATCATCCGGTTAATACCGTTTACGGACGGAAAACCTGTTTATTGTGAAAACCACACGAAACACACAAATACACTGTGTGGGCAAAATAGGGAGTTTTAGTTTAATGAAGCAAGTGGTACACACAGTAACCACGGAGTTACAATGGATAAATATTTTCAATGACCAACATGCGCAATGTCATTTTTCATAAGTGAGTAGTCCATCAGTCCTTTAGTCTGTGAAACATACTAGCTAATCCTAATCTGCTTGAATGGACTGTGATTTATATAAATTTTACACATCCACCGCAAGAGTTAAGTAACTTAATGCATATACTGATCACAATATCATACTTTCATCGACTTTCAGTTTTTTTTATTGCTAGTGGGGTGGGACTAAGTCCCTTGTACTGCGGCCACTTCAGGCCTATTGTACCAGCCCCAGATGATAGGTGAGGGGGATTGTGGAGCAATTGCTGGAATGAAGATTGGCAAGGGAAAACAAAGTACTCGGAGAAAAGCTGCCCCAGCGCCTCTTTTTCCACCACAAATCCCACTTGACCGGAACCCAGATCGAACCCGGGGTGCCACGGTGGGAAGCCAGTGACTAACAGCTTGAGCTATGGTGCGGCGCGACTTTCAGTTCTTACTCCTCGATCTGCAAATTTATAATTCAATATTGTAGCATGTTGACCCGTTGCTAGGCAACGACCACGAAAGAAGCAACTATACAACAGTCGTTGTTAAGTAACGGCTCCACAACCAAACCATATTTCCATGGCAACAAGTACATAGCAATAAAGGAAATGTGTTTCTGTACGGTTCGTGTCGAGATGTTATAAGCAGGAGCGTCAGTGAGGGTCAGTTGAGTTGAGCTGAGTTGATTTGGTTGGGGAGTTAGTGAGTTAGAGGACTGCCGGGACTCAGTCATTGTGAACTGTCGCTGTGAGAAGCTGGTAGCTGAGGTCGGGGAGAGTTCCGAAACCAGAGAAAGCGGAAAGTCCGCCATTGTAAACCACTACTGAACAACGGCTAGAAACTAGAGTCTGGACAGTAGTGTGTGTGTGTGTGTATGTGTAATAACGTACTGTAAAGTGAAGTCAGGCGCTGCATCAGAGAGTCTAATAAATCCAATCCATTCTACCAACAGAGTTCTTCAGTTCCTTCCTACATGCGGCAATTTCTGGAACTACGTTCCACACATGACGTCCCTCAATTACGTCAGCAATTCAATTACGTCAAATTTTATATATCCTGTTGTTCGGTTTTCTCTGTTATGCCACTACCACAGTTGCGTGTCCCATTTTACGAACACTGAAGCAGCACATTACACATGTACACTCCAGGCGAGAGAAACATGAATTGAATTAAATATAGATCTATAAGTTATGTAAAACAAGAGAAAACCGTGCCACAGCTCGGGCAATTAGTTGTCGGCTTCCAACCATGGAGGCCCGGCTTCTGTCAGAGTTTAAGTCAAGTGGGATTTTTTGTTCTCAAATTGGCGTGAGGGCGGATATTGTCCGAGTAATTCGGTTTCCAATGTTAATTTTCATTCAACTAGCTGCTTTACTATCACATATATTACCATCATCATCATTATGATCACCATCCGTGGCTGGTGTAAGAGGACCAATAGTGGCCGATGTACAAAATTGATTCATTCTCATCCCATTTTAGAATAGAATAAACGATATTAATTAAAATTTAAGGAATTTCCTTTGCATTGAATCAATAATACATTTTCGTTGAGAAAATCAATGTATTTTTATGAAGTTGATTTAAAATTCACAACTTTCCAATTTGTTTCAATTAAGTGTTGTAGAACTTACTAAGTTAACTTTCTTATCAATATTCTGCTCCCTTCTGCTAGATATAAGGTCTAATGGTGAAGTATGCCCTCTGTAGCGATAATGGAGTGAAATGCACTAACAACTTTTTACGCCTCAAGTGACCGGCCATTTCCGCAAATTGTTAATTAATTTGTTCCCGTTATCGACCTTTGCATTTTAAACGGCTCGTTCTGTAGAACACCTCAGTACGAACGGTATGTTTGGAAACCCTTTAAAGCAGCCTTCCTACAACAGAAACGTCAGAGGGAAGAGGGAATGGGTGTTCAACTGTTCGTTTCATTAATTCGCAACTGTTCCGAGAGGACGCGATCTTTTGTGGGCCACAAGTCAAGCTTAACTGGGCGACGTCACACCGCTCGTCCGTCGATTGTTCAGTTTTATTAATTTATAGTTTATTAAACGACAGTTTCAACATTTAGGATTACACAGTGCTGAATGGTAGGATGATTAGTGAATAATATAGAAAGGGATGTGAAAGGAAACTGTCGTGGCTTAATTTTAGGTAATATCCCGCATTTGCCTCGAACGACTGAGGAATACCATGAAAAAATCTTCCATAACAACCGGACTTCAGGCTCCAGGCTGAGATTTGGAGCCAAGGTGTCCGAAATACGAACCAAGGGTTGTGATATCCACTCTTCAGTCTTCGTTTATTACGGACCTTCTGTTTCCATACTGGTTGTTTTGTTGTTTTGAGACCATGGTAAAATGAAATAATTCTGTCTGGATCACTTCTGATGAAGAGTAATAGAAAGTTCATGTTTTCATTAACCTATCAAAACGAACGTCCATAACTGGTACATTTTCACTCCCTCTAGCGTGAATAAAAGAGACACAGAAGAGAAAATCGAGCAGTGAAGGACATACGAGTAATTCTTTAAAGCAGGAACAGAAAAGTAGATTCTAAAGGGTTATGACGATGGTGTATGTTGCTTCGGATTACTTGGATTTTTAGTATTCTCGTACCCGATGCTCTGCAGATCACTTGACACACAACGTTTCGGAAACCGGATCTCTTCCCGTCCTTAGATGAAGTGGTGGGAGATACCTACTCTATTGGGCTCCTTAGAAAGATCTAACCCAAATCCAGCGATTGGAAACAAATGATAAGCGATCCATTTTCCGAAACGTTCTGTTTTCTTGGTGTTCTTTAGAATACTGGACGATGGTCAAAGTTCAAAAACACAGCAATCTCGAGGAACAGAAAAGTTTGCCGCTAAAAGTTCCCTGGCAATGCCCGCTCGTCGTTCTGGTAAAGGTAATTTGGAGAGAAGGCAAAGCGTTGGGAAGTGGTTTGCTTTGTACTATGAATACAGAAAATAATACCAACACGGTCTTTATTGCGTTCAGAAGTAAGTTGCTGATGTGGAGGGAGAAGGAATATTGCCAAATGAAGTGAAGAAATAAAATCATAGCGCTCGGGCTGCTACTGACCTAACCAATTGTATTTTTTTTTTGTAAAATTCAATATTTTTTTCACGTATACGAAATATCAGTAGATTAATAAAACATGGTACTATTGACGTATTTTATAGCTAGCACACAAGAAAAATGAATCAAGAGAACTGAAGGTTTCACGTTGGAGCAATGAAATGGCTACGTTCGTGGCGTGAGGAAAGTATATTCGAGATAATAAACAGACGTGAGGAAAGGTGGTGCCAACTTCTGGGTAAACCAACAAACATAGAAGCTTCCTTTGCGCACAGTGATGGATACTTCGTTACTGTCAGCTATTCAGTCTGAAACTTTTGTCCTTTTCTAAGAGTCCAGTTTTATAACATGTTTTTTCTTCAACAAGTATTTCCTTTATCTAGAAACACAAACTCCGTCACTGTCAAAAATACATTTTATGAAATACACGGAAGAAAGTCATATTATGAACTGGGACTTAGTAGAAGTGTCCGTAAATAAAACCAAGTAGAGGAAGGAGAAGTTCGCACCTTCAAATAGACGGCAGGTCGCTTGAAAGGCCAACAGAGATGAACTTTGGTGGGGAGACGCGTTCATGTGTCCATCTTAGACTAGACAGAGACTGTTTCAGTCGAACACATACATGACTATCCGACAGTGATATTCGTATGGGTTTCTTTGCAAAGTAACACTCGAAAGTACTTCACATCTCGTTACTGCAAGTCTGTATATAGCTGACGAATTTAGTGTCCCTGAAGTGTGATGAAACAACGGAGGACAAGACTGATGCAGTATGTTGCGTGTGTGAGGGGACGAGGAATGCATACAAAACTGTAGCCAGAAATCCTGAAGTGAACAGACCATTTTCGAGAAGGAAGTAACAGGATAAAACTTCGGCCAAACTGACTCAGGATTGATTTGTGTTGGAGTTTTAAGGCCGGAAATATAAACGTGACAATGTAGCACACGAGAAATGTAGGAGCATGACAAGCATTTTGGTCTCCCCGGAAGATTAAAAAGGAAATGAACGCTCGAATTCAGCGAAACCTGGCAAATTTCTTGACCATTTGAGTGACCACCAACTTCTCGAGATCAAGAGAATTCATGAGATACTCACAGTTCACGAAGACGACTGCATGACTGACTGTAAGTACGAAAAAAAGACTCCGTGGTCTGTTGTCCGCAAGCGAACTATACCGACCGAGCTACCGCCGTTGTCGGTGAAGTTAGTGCCAACTTTAGCGGATAGAGGGTGTTGCGTAGTCAGCGCAACGGATCCCCACGGACGTTAATTTTGGTTTTCTAGACCGGAGCCGCTATTTCATTGAAATAGCTCCTTAATTATCATCACAAGGCTGAGTGGACCCCGTTACACTACTTCTCAGAAAATCTGGTAGCGCCAGGAATCGAACCCGGATCTCTGGGTCTGTAGTCAGGAACTCTGACCACTGACCACAAAGGCGGTCTTAAATGTACGGGAAAAGACACATTTAAAGAAAACAAACGCAATAACACTAGTTTAAAAATAATTATGATCTGACTTTACAAACTTTAAAATTAGAATAATCAGTTTTAAAATTTCGTTATGTAGGTCTATCCCCAAGGGAAATTCGTAACTAGTTCCAATGGTTCATTTTTTATCGTCTTCAAATATAAGGCTAAATCTAGGTTTCATTAGGCAGTCATACTGTTTCCTAATGTACAAATAAATTATTTAATAATATAGCATAATTTTCGAAGATACATTGAAGCATCCTACATTAGAGATATTGGGTTTTCGGACTTTATCCATCGTCCTGGTTTTTAAGATAACTAAGAAAAACACGACGTTTCGGAAACTGGATCTGTTTCCGTCCTCAGGTAAGGGAAAACACCTATTCTGTTGGGTCCCTTAGAAAGAGCTAGCCTCAATCACTGGACAACCGATGTCACAAAACACAAAGGTTATAAACACCTGAGGCCAGGCTAAGTCCATGAGAGCTAATAAGAAACGTCGTGTTTTTCTTAGTTATCTTAAAAACCAGGACGATGGATAAAGTCCGAAAACCCAATATCTCTGTGTTAGGCTATACACCATCGTCAGAATCCTATGGTAACTATATCCTACATTAGGTTTTGCTAGTTTCGCTCTCACGTCTGTTATTCATACGCCCACCAAGTGAGACATCTGATGGTAACATAGAGCGTGGTAAACTCTAGGATAATGACTTTCGTACTGGCTTTAATGAAATTATGTCTAACGTTTCATAATTAATTTGGATGGAAAATTGACTTTCAAGAAGATTAAGTTTCCTAACAAGCCACGGAAAATATATGTGTGCAACTTTAAACTTGCAAAGAAAATTATAAAATAAATCTCATCTACGATAAAAGGTAAAGTTGTCCCTGTGCTTAACTAATTAAGCAGTATGCTAAGAAGACGTATGGAGTAGTGAATGTATAGATCCATGTATTCTTGACCTTAGCATTCGTTTCGGGTGAGTAGTCAGCTTCACGCCCCGCCTCTTTAACCCCGGGGGAAAGCCCCCCGTACCCATTCGACAGGAAGCGGGGTGGGACCCAGAATCTGTCTGATCGAAGTGGAGGTGAGAAAAATCTCACCTCTACGGGAACTCGAAATGTGACCCTTATACAGACGAGCCCATAGCCAGTCGCTATACCGACTGCGCTATCCCGGCTCCTTATCTTCCTCTTTTGTTTCCTTATACCAGATACTGGGGTTCAGTTCTACTGAAGTTTGACTGCTCTGGATGAGATACATTCATAAAAATAAACTGAAGAAGGCAGCAGCTCTTTCCTCCCAATTATTATTCACAACAATTATTTAAATAATGAGGAATAACTATTACAAGAAATATCACGGCGACACTCATTATCTTGCGCGAAGATTGAGAAACTGATGTGCGTAACATAGTATCAAGAATACATAAAAGAATCTTCGATGAAAATGCTATTGTCACGAAGTGAATCATATTTGCTTTGGAAGCTTCCCTGACTAAGTAAAATTAGGTCCGCACAATTGTACATTACAACCAAAATTCTTTATCTCATTTTAATTCTAAAGGCATACGGAAATTAAGTCGAACGTGTTACATTATCCGCTTAAGATGTTATGGTATTTCCGCTGAAGGCCAGCACAGTTTAGTCAGAAGAGACGTTCGTTACTATGTTATGGACCATTAAACAGTAAAACAACAATGAAATACGCCACGTCACGCAACATAACCAATGAAAGTGCCGCTGGGAACGGTATTCCATGTGGATCGGCGCCGATAGTGACGTCATGTAACAATAAAATTGTGGGAAGCGGTGTTTTCTGCTAGGTCCGTCCGAAGGTTACATCACGAGGATAAATGAGAAAATCCAGTTGTTCGAGAGTCTACAGAAGTTCATATTGTGAGTCTGCAATTAGCAGTTGGAGACAGATCCGACGGAGGTCGTCGCATAGGGTGGCCCCTGGCGGAGGAACTCCCATTGTCGAAAGCCGTTGCGTAGCAATACCGAGTTAGTTGTGAAATAGACTCCAGCCTACGAGGATGTTAGCCCGGCATAATGGAAGCTGAGGGATCTGCGGCATTGGAAGTGTTGAAAGGTGACAACCGGTGAAAACACAGGAGACTGAAAAGATTCAGTACGTGCTGTTTGTTAAGTGTAGATCTGTGAGGCTACTATAGTTAATTGTAGTTCCGAATCCAACAAATCTGATTACCAATCCAAACCACGTCTACAGTCATTGCATCGCGTAACAATATACTTTAATAACTTATCTCGGAAATTTCTTATTTCGCAATTCTTCTAAATTGATAAATTATGAAGCATAATGCACAAATATCTGATTACCACAAATTTTGACTGAAATAAACACAAGTTCAATGACAGTAACTCTTGCGTCTGTCAAAATATTTATTATAACGGTAGAATAAATGTAATTTAAAACTAAACAAGAGTAGGGGAACATAAAACACGCCGTAAGAAGTTCAAATACCATAACTTCATGTACAGAGCTTAAAATTCAATCACACTTTATTTTAACATTTTAAAACCTCATTTTAAAGGTCTTAAAATTCAATTTCTTTCCATGCGAAAATACACTTAACGTTCTGGAATTGAAACTGAACATTTTCCACTGTTTTTTCGATTACACCCTTAAAAATATACAAAATACTGTCACGATTTCTGTGTGTGTGACTCTAGACGGGGCATGAATTGTCGAATGGATTTATTTACCATTTATACACACCACTCGTAACTAGAAGTAATTATAGCATCGCTGCTAAAGTCCACAATTCATAGACCACCACAGCATACGCAAAGCTTTTTTTCCAGCTTCCTGTATCTTCAACAGACTTTCCCTACCAACGGCTTCTAACAATGGCGATTCTTCAGCTTCCGCACTCACGTCGTTTTAAGATTTAATTTAAATTCCTGCTGTTCACATGTATTTTTATTAGGCTTAACAGAGTGTTTTAGCTGTGATGACGGAAGAGGCTATGTTGCCGTACTACCGAATCGATAATGCTCGTGCAAGTAAAAGTTGTAATGATGAGAAAGCATGCTAAGGGTATAGAGTAGTGAACACAGCAATTTCCAGAACCCCCGTATTCTAGAAAGCTTTCACTCTTAGGAGAAATCGCAGTTAGTTTCATTCACGCAAGGCAATGTTTTGATTGACACTGACATACAAACATCTGCGGCTTTGGAGATCCAATGTACATTCTTAACACTAATGTTATACTACACGATGTTTGTAACATTTTAGTTACTACTGTATTGAAATATGATAGTTAAACACTTATTCCACAGTATAATTATTTTCTACATATAAAGGTATACAAAGCAACATATAATATGTACATGAATATCATAAAGCCTATTCTATATGAGAGGACGCCTGAGATTCTCGAAAATGTACATAATGCAAATTATGTAGGCCCTACGAGAAAGAAAAACTGTTGTGCCCTAAGGACCTTTCTGTATTTATATTTTGTATCATTCATGTTCAGTATATACATCACATGCTGTTTCTGAGGTTGGGGTGTTGGGGTACTAGCGTAGGATTTATTTGTGTGAAATATTCTCTCAGAAAAGAATTATACAGGTCAGGTATCGTCATTCTAGTGGCAAAAAATAAGAATAAAGTGACTTAATTTCATCAATCTTTTCAGGTTCAAGACACACACTTCTATACGTATGAAGTTTGCAAGCCAGTCATTGTTAAGATTACGTTCTAATGGGTTCTAACAAAATGCAATCTTATAGGCTCATAGCGACGTTTCGGAAGGATACTTTACTTCCATCTTAAGAGTTTAACCATTCAACCCCTAAGATGAAGACAGCAGGTTACCCCAAAACTCTGTTTACGCTGACAAGACTAAACAGTGTCACAACCCAGACGGCGAAAATCTTATTTTCGTGCATATGTCTACAAAGTACAAATGAAATCTTTCACTTCTGCAGCGTGTTTGTCTTGCAGCCAACGCCGTGTTTGCTAATTAAAGGATACATTAAAGAATTGATTTGTGAAATAAATTAATAAATTTGAAACCGTCAGCACAGACACAAGTAAAGAATTTTTCAGTTTTTTTTTTTTTGTTTCTGGAGTGAGACACTGATGCAGATGTTGCAACGCCACCATGCTGATGTTTTTGCGAATGGGAAACTTCGAAATATAAATTTCCTGCTTACCTCAAATGCGATTTGTACGCATTCTGGGATCTGCATCACAACACTTCATATTTATTGGATGTCAGTGGAACCAACAAATCAATACCAAGAACCGGTCTTGAGTCTGGGTGAAACTAAAGTCTCTCTCCAGTTTAAACGTGATACCTTTAACGTAATTTCAATCACAAATCTTGATGTAATTTGTTCCATATTTTGTACCCTTTGTCAAATATTATTAAGTTGACGAAGTAAAAGAGAATCCGACGGGTGGACAACGCAGAGCACATATGAGAAGTGTATAGAAAAATTTTGTGGAAAACCTGAACCAATTTGGAGATAAAGACATTTAGGGGGAAAACACTGATATATTCAAGAAACAGGGATTCAGGATATGGACTGATATGAATTTACTCAGGATGGGAAATGTTGAGGAAGCTTCTGAAAGAAGTAATCCATATCCGGGAACAATAAAATGTCGAGGGATTTTTAATTAGCTCAATGGCTAATAACTTATCAAGAAGCACTCTGTTTCCTGATATTACTTAGTTATATAAAATTAACTTTAAATATTGATGGAACAGTTTTGAAACTGAGGTGTAGTTTCCAAACAGCATGTAGGGTCTAAGGTTCCCACAGCAGTGATTATGAAGAGATCTATTTTCTGGAATATAACACCGTGTAGTCCCTTGTTAAATCAACTGAAGTTTTGGAGGAACATGTTGCCTCCATCTTCAGGGTCGTATAAAAGCCAAGCAGGAAAGAAGCATGCAGCAGGTAGCAAGGTTGAATTCAAACCGACTACACGGCGTTATATCTAAGAAAATGGAACTTTTCGTAACTGCCGCTGTGAGATCTCAAATCCTACGAAGTAGTTCATTTTCTCTAAATTTCAGTAGATAAAAGGAACACCATTATCTAAAAAGGGGACACGAGGTGGCGTAGTTGGTTGAGGCACTATGTTACAAGTCGGAAGGACGCTGGTTCGAGTCCCGATGAGGTAGATTTTTTCAATTTATCTAATCCTTCCAGCCGCACTATGACCCTGGAGTCGATTCAGCCTCTAACAGAAATGAGTACCAGGACTCTTCTTGGGTCTAAAGAGCGGCCGGCGCGCAAGACTGACACACATACCGCCATCTGTAAGCCGACTGTCTAGAAATTGTGGGAAGCTCAGCATCTCACAACCCTATTGGCCTGCACGGCCTGTTACAGGGATAGCTTTTACTATCTAAACGTTCATTTCCATTGATCAAAATTATTGTGTCATATTATATACGTAGTAGAATCATTAATTTCGTGGAATGGGGTTTTATCGCATCATATTACAAGGTATTGACATCCACTTATACAGATCCACATCGGCCCTCAAAATAGTTGCCGTTGGCCGCTATGCAAGCCTGCCAACGTTGATATAGGTGCCGAAAACCTTGCTGAAACATATTAGCAGGAAATTCCAGTACGGCGTTTCTTGTGGCAATGACCACCTCCTCAGACGACTGAAATCTACGACCACGTAGCTTTGCTTTCAAGCGGTGAAAGAGAAAGAAATCGCATTGTGCGAGATCACGTGAGTACGGAGTGTGTGGCAAAATGGTGACCTGTTGCCTTGTCGGTTCCTCTTGGACAAGAACAGAGCGATGTGCAGGGGCGTTGTCGTGTAGCAACAGCCAATTCTTCTTACGCCAAATATTTCGTTGGGGGATATGCCTAGTTTTTGGCAGAATTTGATATTTGTCCGTTGTTCAAACTGCCACATTTACAATTTCCGCCACTTGCATTTAACTGCAGTTCACAATAGAGGTCGTAGTTCTACTTACACTGTTTACACACAACTGCCTCTTGCTGTGACGAAAGATGAACCGACAGGGCATCATATCGTGCCTCAACCTATCCGCTGTAGTGCACTGAAACGACGCTTAGCGGCCATTCCACGAACTTATTGACTGTGGTAGTATATAATATATATATGTACACACATAGAGAGAGAGAGAGAGGAGCAGTTCGTTCTCGGGTTCTGTATAACGAGACAGAAAGTCCATGAACTCTATGAACCATGGTACGTCATTACACATAGGTACATTATCTTACGGAAGAAAAGTCCTATGTAAATATGTTTGAACTTATCACTGGCACATGAATACTAGGAGCAGTATGCTGAAAACAGAATCTAGCAACATTCTTATGGTGATGAAAAGGCTTAATTCACTAACTGACGGCGAACCACCTTCGTTCCCGTAGTTGACGGAGTAGAGCAGACTAATTACCCTCAACTCGGAAATCCCTTACAATCTTATCCTCTCCTGCCACAATTTTACAAAAACACCATCAATTCGTAACGTACCATATGTATTTGCATATGTCAAATATGAAAGCATACATTTTATGCGCCCTGTCACTTCAGACTGAATCCTTCCTTTGAAGATCTACATTATATGAATATGGTGCCTTATATTAATCCATATAATTAATAGCGGCGAAAATATAATTTCCATTTTGTGCATTTCCTGCATGTACGGGAATCATGACTTCAGACTATAAGTGAAGTAATTACGCTGTCATTTGTAGTATAGCAAGGTACAGGAACTTTCAATATAACTACCACTTGTATTGGTGATGCCATTAGACGATAAGTTAAACCTTAATTTTGCTTCCGAGAGCGTGGAGACCATTATAATGACAGCATGAAAATACACTTTCACTTGTTTAATATACCACTTTTCCAGTAGTGCGCTCGTACATTCACTGAGCATTAATGAAGTCCAATCGCCTTGTTTTTCTCCCCCGTATAAATTAGGATTAAACCTGTAAGGACTTCATAGCAATCCCTAGATTATGTAATGAAAATAATCCATTTTTATAATCTTCGAATTTGTCAAAACATTCTACATATATCCTTTTCATTCTATTTTTTTTTGACAGCCAAATGAGGGAGGGAATGCTCAAAATTCCCGTCCCCCACGAACTCTTTCATTATAGAAAGGCAATATGCAGGATGGAAATAGACATTCCTAAATTTCTCTCTGCTAAATTCCTTATAACTCTGAAGTCTTAAGTAAACATTTTATGTAAACTCATTTTCCACGGTTGAACTGGAAGTGTAAGTAAACAGGTTGAAGCAAATGTAAAATTAAAGGCACGAGGGTAATGCTAAGAGTTTACTGAACCAAGCCTTTCAGTGTACTGAGCGATATCATGTGGCAGGAATCACAAAGGATTACATAGCAAACTATAATACTTCCAGCATTTTCTTTTACAAAATATCTTATTCGTTCTTCTTCGTAAGGCTCGACAGCTCCATTTCTTGAACACTTTTGCCTGCTCAAGAATTTCCTTCCAACTGTTTCTGTCTTGTGTGCGAGTTATCCAGGTATAAATTCATAAATCCTTTAGCCCTCAGTACACCAATATCATGTTAACATTCAACAGCAGGACGTAGTAAAATACTTAGGACTACACCTGGACTCAACATTAGACTGGAAACACCATATAGCGAAGAAGAGAAAACAAATCGAAATTAAGTTCAAGGAAATAAATTGGCTAATAGGTCGGAAATCTCACATAACAATAGATAATAAACTGCTGATCTACAAAACAATAATTAAACCCATATGGACATACGGCATTGAGCTCTGGGGATGCGCCAGCAGGTCCAACATAGAAATCATCTAGCGAAGTCAATCCAAAATACTTAGAGCCATAGTTGACGCACCTTGGTACGTGTCAAACCAAACTCTTCACACCGACCTCAAGATCCCATATGTAAGAACCGTAATCACAGACAGAATCCAAAAACATTATCAGAAACTGGAATCTCACCCCAACAACGCAATAGAAGCTCTCCTTCAACCTACACAATACAGAAGACTAAGACGAACTTGGCCAAACGATCTCCAGGAAAACTGAGGCGTAATCGATGAATTACAGCTCTTCAAGCCAACTTAGTACAATAGAATAATTATTGTACATGACAGCAAATTAGCTCATAGAATGTAAATTCAGATTGCTAATAAATGATAAATAAAAAAAAATAAATCCTTTAGGTCTTCCCTTACGTCATCTTTCCATTTAATCTTTAGGTCGGCCTCTCTTTCTTATGGCGTGTGGCTGCCAGTCATACTCGTATATTCTTTTAACTGTTCGTCCAGCCACCATCCTTGAGATGTGTCCAAGCCAATTTATTCTTTGGGCTCTGATGAAGTCAACTGTGTTCCTTCTTTTCATTAGATTATCTAGTGCGTCATTTGTTTTTATTCTCCAAGAGCCATTATGGTTTCTTGATGGCCTGAAGATCTCTCTTAGAATTTTGTTTCCAAAGACTATAAAAGTCTATGTTTATAAAATATCTAATAACTATATTTGCTATCATTTATACCGTACCGTCAATTACCACAAATTTAGGATGGCTGTTTACCCTACAAGTTTCGACATCTAGAATGTCATATTCAGAGGTGTCTGTTTTTATGATACAAACTAAACATTAGCTCAGTTTCTTGTCTGTAACTGTGTATGCTTTTGAATATTTTATTTGCTTAAGGATGTATGCAGAGAGCCGACTTATAGATAAGTATATTATACCTTAAAACCATGTAGATATCATAAACCTTCTAATATTTAAGATTTCTTTTTGTAATTATCCTTACTTTTATGAAATATTAGCATAATTTCATTAAGTATACTAAGCTTCCTGTACACAATTCAACGATAATTCGATCGAAGCATGAAGGGCTGCTATGTTGCAATTGTAATATATTGTAATTGACTGCATGGTGTAAATGATAATAAATGACATGGATTACAATGTTACGCAACTCGGTCTTAAAATATCTAACAACATACACAAAAATCAATAGAAAGATGCTTCATGTCTCATAAATTGAATTGTATTTCGTATTCATTGGTCAGTTGTTCGCAAAACTTGTTTTCTACTTAAATGCCATTTACAAATGAACTGTAAAACCAAGCCTGCAAATACGAGTACATGCAACCCTTCGAAGTCGTGTGATGAGGAGGAGGTCCAGATCCACATATTCTCAGTACTACATGGTAGCAGCGTTCAGGCTCAGATTACGTCATACCTGAAAAATAGTTCCCGATGCGTCCACACAGGAGTCTGAGGAAGTTTCGTAGATTTTCTTAATTTTGTGATAAAAAGAAAAAGAAAATCCCAGGAAACAAACTTCGGCTGTCCACTCCAATTCAGTCAATTTACACAATTTCAACATAATATAATTTATATAATTAAAGTTTACGATATAACAGGATGAATAATAAGTCATCAACATCAAGGAGAAAAACAAGCAGTTACTGGAAAATAGAAATTAGTGGCATTTTAAACCTTTTAATGGAAGAGATGATTATGGAGACGCAACAGGATATTAACGGCACGACATTCTTAATTTCAGAAATTGCTGCACCAATTCTAGACGCTCTACGTGAATTCAAAATTCAACTTCTGATATAAATAACAGGCGCAGAAAGTCTACTAAATTTAGAGAACCCGAATATTTTAATAGGTTATTAGCTATTATGCATAGGCTACAGACTCTGTCATTGATCCTGAGATTTACAGCATACAAAAGAACTCATTTGTTGCGAAAATTAGAATCCATAAATTCGTGCATTAATTCGAGTTTTATTTTGTTATGTGTGTATTATATATGTGTATATTATATGTGTTTATCTCACGGTCTCTAACAAGATATGCAAATCATAATGTGACCCACTTAACTCTCTTTTGTACGACGAATCATTGACTGAGAAGAGATATGAAATTTTATTTATGCTTACTATAAAGTATGCTTCCGCTGTACGCACCTTCCACAAACATCACATCAAAGGCACAAACTGCTAGCAGCAGGGACAAGGCAGCTAATAAAACAGGTTTCCGGCAATAATTTTGAAAAGCCTCCTATATTTCAAAATAAATATAACTACTACAAAGTTCCGACAGCCCTTCTAACCTAAAATAAATGCAAAGATCTTTTTCAGAAAACGACCTTTTGAATTCAACGACCAGCAGGGCGGGTAGCCTAAATTTCTGCAGGATATAAACTTAGGAGTAATACGGGAACATTCCCAGGACAAGAACTTTACTCCTCGCATCACAAAAAACCCTATGTTAAAAGTGACAACAAAAACACAAGTCATACTTCTGATGTAGATAATGATAATGGTGCTGTGATGGCGGTGGCTGTGGTTGTGGTTGTGGTTGTGGTTTGTTGGTGGAGCAGGTGTCCTTAGATTCAAAGATCATAAATATTCTAAAGTTTCCACTCGACGGTTCACAGGCTGACTTACTGTCACACCCATAACTAACGAACCAAGCATCAATCAATGCTTTGCAAGTCGATTTATTCTGGAGGTCTGTGGATCTACTCTCGGCCACGACACCGCCTCTCAAGACTCCAAATTTTCTCGATTTTCTTCAGTATATCCATGAAAATGATGGGATGGTATCTCGAGTATGACCAAGGCCGCTTCCTTCTATATCACTTCCCACTTATCATTCATCAATTATCCAACAATCTGACTCTGGATTGTCTAGACACTAGCAGCGTTGCAAAATCAGTGCCGATAAGAAAATGTTGTGAAAAGAAATAGGTTTATTACACTCCGTTTCTTTCTCTCAGATCACTGCTTGGGACTCACGTTCAACATGTAAGTCACATGCATCAAAAAATGGAGTTCTCAGGCTTCAGATCCATGTGATATGTATGACGAGTCACTGACGCGACTCTATCTAAAATTTCAATTCATGCTAACAAAAATACCGGAAAAAATATGGATGAGGGTTTGGTGAATGAGATAACGTAAGAACGAGAAAAGGAAAGGAAAAGCTAACATCCAGAAACGCAGGCAATAAATGTCATATGAAAAGGAAGCAGCCCGAATAGCACCGAAAAAGAAAGGATTGGGGAAAGAACACAGAAGTATAAGACAAGCATTGGAGTGGATATAAAAGTTTAAGAATCTGGGTCTCTACGTGGAAAGAAATCATATCCCACACCTGTTGCAGGAATATGAACATTCCAGGTAGAGAGAACCATGGAATGTCGCAGAATTGGAAGGGTAAGTCTCCCTAAAAGAGGGGTATATAATTACAGCAAAGAGCCATTCTTACAACCTCAGAGGTTTACTTTACACCAGAAATGTGTACGCTATTCCACAGCACCCACACAGTGCAGTACTATGGGGTTAAAGCACCCTAGGCGTGGAGCTGATCGCTCACCTCCATCTAGTGCTCAAGTCAAGAATGGTGGAGCTACACCTCCATTCCCCCATATGTCTTCAGGGCTTAGAGCTTACTTAATTTAGTAGAAAGACAACTAGAATTTTTGTTACCTTACCGGCACTTTATAGTTCCGCAAGTACAAGCAATCATGAGAATACTGACTCTGAAATAACATGTACAATAAGTACGTGTATATTGCATTACTACACTGAACCCCTTTGTGGGATTAGCAATTCGTGCTGATTCACATTTTCGAAATATTGCACTTGCTCGTATCCACATATAAACCTTGTTTCTGCGCCATTCGGAATAATTAAAGTCGTCAGATTCATTGTAATGCTCTTGTGAGATTTTATTTTCATATAGTAACACGAAATTTAGTGGCTTGAAATTAAACAGCATATTCAATTATGCCATTTATACATCAGCACGAATTTGTCATAGTCAATGTAGACCCGTAAAAGTGAAGTTGTTCCTGTGCTTAACTAATTAAGCACTATGCCATGAAAGCGTATGGGGAGGGGAGGGATAGATCCACATTTTCTTGACTTCGGCAGTACCTGGAGGTGAGTGGTCAGCTACACGCCCCGGCCGCTTTACTCACGTGGAAAGTGCCCCCGGTACCCATTGGATAGAAGGTTTGGTGGAGCCCAGAGACGGTCTGGACGACGTGGAGAAGAGAAAATTCTTCACCCCACCGGGTCTCGAACTCCGAACCCCGGAGGTCCAGCCCGTAGCCAGTTGCTATACAGACTACGCTATCTCGGCTTCTGTGCATACACGTAGCATGGAAGTATATTCGATGTCATTTAATCTTACAAACACTATCGAGTAACCCACAGCGATAAAATATAGACTCAACTAGGATCAATTGTTCTCAGGTATGTTCTATACTGTAGGTATTTTACTGAATTATTTTATACCATGTGAAGTGAGCATTACAGGACAACTATTAATCAAGAAATTACGCAATCATCAGATTGTAAATTTGCATAATGTACTGTTCAATTAAAATTTCTGGTAAGTTCAGATTAATGGAGACTTATTGTCTCACTGTCCCAATCGATTCAAGTATTAAATTTGTTCAGAAGTTATGTTAGTTAATCCTTGAGCAACAGGGGGCACGCGGTAGCATAGTTTGTTGAGGCACCATGCTACAAGACGGAAGGTCGCGGGTTCAAGTCCCGATAAGGTAATTGGATTTTTTCAATTTACCTAATCCTTCCAGCCGCACTCTGGCCCTGGGGTCGACTCAGACTCTAACAGAAATATGCACCAGGAATATTCTTGGAATATTCTTTGGGGTAAAGGGTGGCCGGCGTGTAGGCCTGACAACCTTGCCGCCATCTATGAGCCGAAAATGTGGGAACCTCAACTTCTCACAAACCTATGGGCCTCCGCGGACTGTTACAAGGATACCTTTACTTTACGTTTCTTACTTTTTAATCCTTGGGCAACAAACACAGCTACATGTTTCAGTTACTGTCTCTATGAAAGGCCGACCCGCTGCTTCCAACTGCCGATCACTGTGGCCGCGCGGTCTAAGATATGAACTGTCTTCGCCTGCTCAAAAACTGAGATCGTGGGTTAGAAACCTACTCAAGAAATGCATGTTTTCATTTATTCTGTGTGTGTCTGTAGGTAGGGGCCTTACGACTGCCTGATCCCCATCAAAGGAGTCTTACCGATTGTCTAAGATTAAGAAACTGAAGTGAAACAAACGTTCCACGGATGCCCTGTGCTCCAAGTGGAAGCAACAAGAATAGACAGACAGACATAGATAGATAGACAGACAGATAGAAAGACTGCTTCCAAATATTCTTGTATTTGGACTATTGACCATGAAGAGTGCTGTCTCTTGGGAAGTAACAGCATATAATCCGGGATAAGTGAACTGAATTTTCGAAGGAACATATTGCCTAGATCTTCAGTAAGCATGTTTCTTGCTTGGCTTACACTTGCCGGACTACATGGTAAAGTGTGCTGGCTTGTCGAAGTAATGTACTTCTCCATACCCGGGTTCGATAAATAAGCCAAGCATGAAACTGGCTTATTCTTCGACCCTAAGGATGGAGGCTGGAATTTCCCCCGAAGTTTCGGTGGACTTATACCAAAGTGTACGGAGTTACATCTTAGAAGATATTAAGTAGCCTTCATAGCCATTATTGAGAGAATCTCAGAGCTAATGAACATGGGTGAGGTTTAATAAGTTAATGTTTCGCGTAAGGATCGGATTAGAATAAAATTGATTTATTCAACAGAAACAAAATTAAATTCATTATTATAGGATAGTCAAAATCAAGGAATATACAAGTCAGGTTAATTATTTTTCTTCAACGATTACGCTCCTTTAAATCGTTCTGGATACCACCAGCTATGCAGCATCCCAAACCCGTGTAGGTGATGCTTTGAATCTACGGATCTGCGGGTCTCTTATTTGAGTCACAGCAAAGTTCCCTGTAACTTCATTAACCTAGATCCTCTTTGCCTTTCATCCTGAAAACCTAATCCTTTATATTACTTCCACTCCTGTTCCCTACTTCTATATGGGCCATTACATGGCAACGTTCAGGATTAGGTGAAATAAATAACGATTATCACGCTTTGTTTAATGCAACTTGAAATTCTTAATCTACATTTTCCATAATTATATTCTATAATTAAAAGTAATCGAACATAATCTGACCACAACTGCGGAACAATATAAGTAGCTTTGGAATAACACTAGCTAAGAATGAAAACCTTAAAGTTTTAATCTTAAAGTATTCATACAAGTAGCTATTTGTATGCAGAAAATGATCTCACTGGACGCTTCATCTCTACTGCAGAGAGGATGAACATGATAATAATTCTTCACCACGAAACACACTACTTTATTTTAATTATCTGCTCCTTAAAAAAGGTAAACCTACCCTTGTAAGAGGCCGTGGAGGGCCGCAGAGATGTGAAACGTTGAGGTTTCCACATTTTCTAGGTAATCGGCTCACAGATGGCTGTGAGGTTGTCAGCCTTATGCACAGGACGACGTTCACCCCCAGGAAGATTCTTGGTATTCATTTCTGTTTGACGCTGGGTCGACCCCAGGGCCATAGTGCAGCTGAAATGATTAGGTCAACTAAAAAATTCAATGACTGCATCGGGAATCGAACCCGCGAGTTTCCGCCTTGTAGCATAGTGTTTCTATCAACTACGGTACAACTTGCCCCCAATTATCTGCTCCTTTACTAAGATGATACTTAGGGCCGCTCCATAGCTCAAGCGGTTAGTCGCTGGCTTCCCACCGCAGCGGCCCGGGTTCGATCCCGGGTCTGGTCAAGTGGGATTTGTGGTCAACAAAGTGGCGCTGGAGTGGAGTACTTCAGTTTCCCCTGCCAATCTTCATTCCAGCAAATCTCCATCATCATAATCACCCGGGGCAGGCTACAATAGGCCAATGAGGGGTCACCGTGCCAGTGGACCCAGTTGGACTCCACCCCCCACTAAGCGAATTAAAACAAAAAAGGATAATACTTATCGACTACATAACAGGTGTTCTATATTTATTGTGTTCAGAATTTTCTGTTCCCGCCTCTGTGATCTAGCGGTCAGAGTTCCTGGCTACAGATCCAGAGGTCCTCGTTCGGTTTCCGGCGCTACCACGTTTTCTGAGAAGCTTTGGGTCTGGAACGGGGTCCACTCAGCCTCGGGAGGATAATTGAGGAGCTATTTCAAGGAAATATAGGCTCCGGTCTAGAAAACTGTGATTAACGGCCGTGGGGATCAGTTGCACCGATCACGCGACACCCTCTATCCGCAAAAGTTGGCACTAACTTCACCGACAAGCGGCGGTCGCTTGGTCCGTATAGTTCGCTTGCGAACTACACGCCACGGATTTATCTATTGTTTTTATTTGTTCAAAATTTTCTGTAACGCACTACAGCTGCATAATCTGCCGAATACATTCATCTCCATGGGCAATACAGAAGCAATTTGTATGAGTATGAACATTCTCAGCTTCGTGCGTTGCGGATAAGAGACAGTACGGTTTCTCGAAGCAACTGGTGCCCGTATGGGAGAAGGTGAGGACTGTATCGTGCTTTTCACGTAAAACAGATAATTTCAACGTAAACTTAATTCCACGTAGTGATCTGTCTTGCAGTGCAACCAGCTCAGGGCTTTCCGAAATTTAGTTAACTGCTAAGGCAGAAGCTTCTGGCGCTCCTTCCGCCTAGTAGCGCCATGGAGATAAAATATTAGTGAGCAGTTAGCCTCATGAACATTTCAGGTTACATTATTCCGGTTCTACAGCCTTTTCTTGGGCCTTGCTTGCTTTTTCAGATTCTTAAACGTATACGCAGTCGGTAGGACCTCTTGGAAGGGAGATCCGCCCGTCGTAAGGCCTACACACAGAACAATACAGACAGAGAATAAATACACATAATACAGACATTCATGCCTTGAGTGGGATTCGAACCCAAGATCTCAGCGTTCTGGCGAGCGAAGACATTCCATACCTTAGACCGCGCGGCCACTGATCTCTGCAGTTTGGGATATATATTAGATCAAAATGACACATTAACTTTTAAGTGCTTAACAAAATAGAAAATATAAAAATTAGTATTACTAAAATTAGAAGAGCCGGTCACGGTAGCCGAGCGGTCTAAGACGCGCACTGTCTTCGCTCGCTCGGAAGCCGGGATAGTGGGTTCGAATCCCACTCAGGGCATGGAGGTTTGTGTGCGTTTTTCTGTGTTTGTGTACAGGTAGAGGCCTTGCGACGAGCTGATCACTCGCCCAAGGAGTCCTACCGTATGTTAAACAGCAAGAGGTAAATAGGGTACACCTGACAGAGTAAAACAAGCGCAATATTCATTCTGGCTTACCAAAAAAAGTGTTACGTTTTCCACTTTTTTGAGCAGTACTTGGCGCTATATTAGAGCGGCTCCTTGTACAGATGTGTACACGCAATTTGGCCATCTCTTATAAACTGTCTAAAAGAAAAAACTCTGGACTTAACATCACTGTGGCAAAATATGAATCACGAGATACTGTGGTATAGAACATGTAAGCGGAAAAGCTATATCAAGGAACCACTGAGATAAAGTACACACTGCATTACTGTTAATGTGATACAGACTAATCCTGGTTAACGTATGATAACGTTAGAACAGTACTTCCGCATTAATTATCTGATTTTACACTTAAATGGTACAGCTATCCCTGTAACAAGCAGTGAAGGCCAATAAGGTTGTCAGACGTCGAGGCCCCCACATTATCTAGAAAATCGGCTCATAGTTGGCGGCAAGGCTGTCAGCCTTACGCGCCGCCCGCCCTTTACCTCCCAGGAATATTCCCGGTATTCATTTCTGTCAGAAGCCGAGTCGACACCAGGGCCGTAGTGCGGATGGAAGGATTAGGTAAATTGAATAGTCCACCTCATAGGTACTCGAACCCGCAATCTTCCGGCTTGTAGCATAGTGCCTCAATCAACTACGCTACCGTGTGCTTCAGATGATATTACACTTGCAGAACGAAATATTTGGTACAATGAACCCAGTTCTTACACGGTTATTCACACATCGTTGATTCAAAGAGTGAGCTTCTGGCAAAGACAGTTATAAATTTAACTATATTGATTTAATCCTTTTACACTTGTCCTGGCTTCAGAACTGTAGGATTCAATATTCATTCGGCCACGCACTGAGCATCATGACGTCATGATGAACACAAATGCTTAACTCTGGCGTCCCCATACTCACGTCTTGACAAGAAAGTCAATCCTGACAATTCCGTCATTTTTTCTCTTTCTAACGGGGCACGACCGGCTCCTTCCCAGTACTTACCAGGTACCTAACTTCCATTCAAAACCATCTTACAACATTATAAACTCTAGAGATAAAGAGCTTCATCATACAACCAAGGAATCAATAAATATTGTTACTGAAATTTAACCTGGTACTGTATTTAAAGAAGAAGTGTTAATTTGTTTGTTTTTATCCTAGAATTCATCATTCGCAGCTGATTGTTCTGGACTAAATGAATCAAGAGAGACACTGTTGATTCTTTGGGTCTAAGAAAGACATTCTTACGCAATGAACATTTCTCGAAAGAGTGCCGTGACTAGGGCAGTTATGGCTGTTAGTGCGTGATAACAGAATCAGAATAAGAATAAAATAGAATTACGTATCAAACACCCTTAATCTATCTCAGAGTTCAAGAGAACTCGGTATTTGAAGTAGGTTTGGAGTCAAAAGGCACGCAATGCTTTTCCGCGACCTGATAATGTGACTGCTTTAAAAAGAAACGAAGGACGAACATGACAAGTTTTATACAGTTCTCAGATTACTAATCTGTGCTCGAGTG
This sequence comes from Cryptotermes secundus, assembly GCF_002891405.2. Taxonomy (NCBI): domain Eukaryota; kingdom Metazoa; phylum Arthropoda; class Insecta; order Blattodea; family Kalotermitidae; genus Cryptotermes; species Cryptotermes secundus. Next base: position 298,860 of record NW_019724587.1, on the reverse strand, counting down.
ATTCATTAAGCGTGCAAAAGTACTTTTTAAAACAGTTCGTTTATATCGTTCTTTTACAACCAAGTACAGGCTGCTACATAAAATGTATAGGCATTAACTTAGGAAACAAAATTTCTGGCAACGAGTTGCTGTTATAGCGCTTGTGAGGAGTTGCAGTCTAGTGGTTCTCATTTTTGCTTTCAATTGAAGTTGTAGAATTATATACAAGAAAATTTTGCCGGACTTCCTCAGACACTCGAAGAATATGCACCTACTTTGAGATCTTACTCAACAAAAGCACACATGTATATTATAATCGTCAAGTTGCCAAGCATTTTGACCACTTCTTGTCCCGCTCTGGGTTCAGTTGCATAATAGGTTCTTTAAAAGTTGTGCTTAAGTTTTTTATTCATTTTATCTGTTCCGCCATTAATTTGGGAAAGATGTCTCGCTGCAGTTCGTTACGCTGCGAAAATCATTTACTTCTGAACTACAAAATGATTATCAATATTGACAGGGTCTTAAGTTCGTCAGATGTTTTCCGGTAAATTTAAGATAGTAAACTGCCATTAAATCATTTATCGGCAGGCGTAACAAGTAAGCCAGGCACGTAGACACTGTTGTTAGACTGCAAGAGTAAATAATTTAAATCAAGGAAGCATTAAAATTCTTGAGATTTGGTTTAATTTGCAGGCGCAGTCTCGAAAGTGCGACGCCTTGTCATGATCGTTGACTGTTGGTGTGCTATATCGTCACATTTGCAAGGGTTACTTCTTCAAAATATTTCGATCTGATAAGGTAATCATCATAACTTGTACCCTTCTCCTAGTATAATTAGAATGATCAAGTCAAGGAGGATGAGGTGAGCAGGTCAGGTAGAACGAAGGGGGGAGACGAGGAATGGATATAGGATATTGGTGGGAAAGCCAGAAGGAAAGAGACCACTGGGAAGACCAAGGCGTAGGTGGGTGGACAATATTAAAATGGATCTTAGAGAGATAGGATGGGATGGTATGGATTGGATAGATCTGACTCATGATAGGAACCAGTGGGGGGCTCTTGTGAACACGGTAATGAACATAAAATGCTGGGAAATTCTTCAGTAGCTGCACAATTGGCGGCTCATTCAGAAGGGCTCAGCTCCTTGAGTAAGTAAGTAAGGCAATCATCAGGTAGATACTTTCACGAAATTGTTGAATTGTATTATGTTTTCTAATTATCTGTTCTAAAACATGGCTAAAATTAATAGCCATTCACCGTTCACGGAAATCTCATGATATCACATAGTACTGGGTATAGACCTAACACATAACACAACCGTTTTACATCTTAACAAGTCTCCGGATACTAACCAGGAAACCATGAAGTGACGGAAATACAACATTTTTTCCTTGGCGCTACAGCCCCAGTGGGCCTAGGCCTACCTCCATGAACTTCTCCGTTCACTTCGGTTTTTCTAGATCCTACACATTCGGTAGGACTCCTTGGGCGGGTGATCAGCTCGTCACAAGGCCTCTGCCTGTACACAAACACAGAAAAACGCACACACACAAACTAAACATCCATGCCCTGAGTGGGATTCGAACCCACGATCCCGGTTTCCAAGCGAGCGAAAACTGTACATGCCTTAGACCGCTCGACTACCGTGACCGGCAATACAACATATAAATTTAAAAATAATATGTTTTAAGTAATTTTTAAGAAATGCGCAATAATTGGAATAGTTTTAACCAAATTTTAGAAAAATGAACTGAAAAATGAATATGGTGCAGCAATTACATAAAGGTTTCTATGTGATAATGATCTCATAAGGTCGAAATATATCGTAGAAGAAACGTTTATAAAAGAAAGGGTCAACGTAGCACGCAAACAGTCTACGAGCAGAGAAAATATTGCACCATCAAGATATCCCCTGAAAATTAAACGATTAAACCAGTTAACAGGATACCGAATATACGAGTATATTTTCTTGATTCTTGTTTGATCTTGCTCTGCCTAAAATCAAGTAAATATACGGAACTGCAGTGAGAGCAGTCAGACGGTAACGATTACACGGCTTCCATACCAGAAGTACGCGAGTGGTCTGATTACTTGTGTGTGTTACTCACGGAATAAATGCAATGTAGCAGGTATTCACACATAGATACTATGAGACTTTCTCTTGCTTTTATCAGTATTGTTGGCTGAATATGGTAGGCGGAAAACTTTGCATTTGTCGCTACTAGCGTAGAAGCTGTGTTCGGCACAGAACACAAATAAGCTCCCGTGTAACAGCTTTTGCTTGGACGTACGGAGGGAACAGGTCGCCTCGGCGGAGAATGGAATAGGACTCATAAAAATGCAAGTTTTACAGTTTCACAGACCACCTATGTCTGGTTTATTTCGATTGGCTTAGGTTTTTATTGCATAGAGTTTTTTGTAGGTCCTCTATACTTCAAGTTTCTGTTACACATTGTGGTTTCTGCGCATTGTTTTTATGCACTTTCCCGTACACCCCTGGAACAGAGCAGTGGCGAAAGAGCGGGAAGCATCATATGACACCGAAGCCGGCGAATGTGATTGGCCCGAGGATACGGGGATGAGTCTACTTATTAGAAATCTCAATGTCGTCACAACAGCAGAGTTTGTATGTTAATGGGTCTTAGACAATTCACAAGCCACTTTCGTTGGCAAATACAAACAAATTACATCAGCACAAAATTTGATTTAACAACTCACATTTTGATAATGATTTACATGGATGTTATATGCACCGATAATACTATTCTTGTGCAGTACAGCCCAATATAACATGAGGTAAAACATAAAAGAACCATCAAGCTTGTCATTATGAAAAGTTGTAATCCCATAAATATCGATCCTGTGTTTGAATGCAAAATTACGTACCACATGTTCCATCAAGAAGCCAAATTTAAAGTTCAGTTTTAACGTATTAAATACTTCACTAATATTACTTTTGATAACTTCCTAAAACATTAAAAATAAAACTTTTTTTATTGCTAGTGAGGTGGAATTAAGTCCCTTGTACTGCGGCCACTTCTGGCCTATTGTACCAGCCTCAGATGATAGGTAAGGGTGATTGTGGAGCATTTGGTGGAATGAAGATTGGCAGGGGAAACCGAAGTACTCTGACAAAACCTGCCCCACCGCTAATTTGTCCACCACAAATCCCACCTGACCAGACCCGGGATCGAACCCAGGCCGCCGCGGGGGGTAGCCAGCGACTAACAGCTTGAGCTATGGCGCGGCCAAAATAAAACATAATACTATGGGTTTTCTACTGTTACGCTGTAATAAGCCTTATGTTTTACTGAAGCTACAGTAATACAATAAATTTACTATTTTAAGGAATGCATATAATATTGGAATAAATGGAAATTCCAATACGCTGGAACTTCGTCTAGCGACTCGTTTTGAGAAAGCTAATCCTACTCTCAGGCCAGATACAGGTTCACCAGTTCGTTTACCAAGCGTGAGAGAGTAACAGACTTCATACCTGTTGTGCTGGTGGCAATGTTGATGATGACGATGATCCTGTTGGAATCATTGTTCGGATTCGCACAATATGGTGGTGGCCTTTCCAGCTCATGTTGATAATCGCAGTGCAAGGCTTCATAGATGTGAGCCTCATGGCTAGGTTAGCCAGCGGAGGTACAGCTAATTCGCCTATATTATGAGATACACTACAAGTAAAATGTGCACAGTCCTTTTGTCACAAACACACATTCACACACAAACACGAGAAGCACCATCAATACGTCCACACGTAACCTAACAACCAATACATAAGCATGTGCAACCCAGCAACTGAAGGACGAATAAAGAAGGAGATATGGGAGGAGGCAGGTTGGTTGGAGTGAGGGGCGGAGAAGGGTGCATGATATGGGATGCAGTGGGAGGGAGTTAGGGGTAGGCAAAAGTAGCGTTGCAATTAATGGCTCAAAGGAGAAACAAACTTTCAGCTTCTGAAATAATTCTAGGTATGACGACGAAAAAAATATTGTGACATGACGCCTGAAAGCAGTAATTTCGCAGACAGAGAAGGACATCAGAGACGTATGTTGCTAGACAACGGCTAGGTAAACATTGTTCAATACGCTGAGATAAATCAAAACGTTGCCCAGAGGCTGACATACGTTTTCAAGGCAACAGCGGATAACAGAGAAATGAAGTGTTGTACTTGGGTGTTCTATTCCCGGTTCGCATAAAGCTGGCTCAGACCGAGATGCAGAATCCAGAATTATAATTCGAGAGACTAGAGACTGTTCAAGATTCATTGTGTTTCCAAGCAAGCAGACTTTTCATGAGTTATGTGTCACACAGGCAGTCATAGCTGAGAACCCATGAGTCAAGGACACGAAGCCGTCAGAGAAAGGAATTAGGAGGGTTCAGCTGTGATGTGTTAACAGACGTTTAAGACTTTATGTGTTATAGTTGCAGTAATCTTGAGAATGTTATAATTAATTATAGTTATGACTTGTCAATATCCAATAAATTGATTCACCAATCCAAACCCGTCTAGAAGTCACTAACACAAGTGACGATATGTTGAGAGTCTCCAAGCACTCTTAGCTTCGGCAATAGAAGAGCCACCTTCATTCCCCGGCTTTACTCCTGGAGAAAGAGCCCTCAGTATTCGCGAATTGTAAGCTGGGTGCTGGATCCTGTGAAGAAGAGCAGATGTCTGATTCTCCCAGAAGTCGAATCTCAATATCTCGAAGTTCTGCTCGTTATAAAGAGAAATTTTCTGCTCTTGCTACGATCGTATGTCCTTACTACTGACCTATCATGAGACTGAAGATAATCTCCAATATTAGTCTGTCAGGTTTCATTTTCGACTCCATAATAAAACACAACCATGGAAGTAATCTTCAGGTGTAACAGCACAGAAATTTACTAACTTTATGCAGTCGAGTTAAGCTTGAGAAAATACAAGTGAACTCAGTTATTTAAGAAATTTCCATTTTCTTTATGAAATCAGAAGTTTCATTAATATTTTTACAAGACCCCATCACTGCTATGTTTCATGAGCCGTTTCGAATATAACATTTTTATTTATATTTTCACACGTTGGATCCCGTATCTGTAATTTGAATGTGATACAGAGGTGTACATCCGTCACAGTAACAATTAATAGTAATTTTTTTTCCTTCCTTAGTATTTTTGTTATACGCTACATGTTTCGGTTCGAGAAAACTAAAATTAGATGAGTGATACATTCAGTACATAAATATGGAGTTTCGCAATTATCCTCCATCCGTCTCGTGTTGCATAGTGCCTCGTATTTCACTACATCAACTTGCAATTAAAAATACGTCTATTGTCCTCTTTTATATTTTAATTTTAATTGCTATAATTTACATACTACCTAATACTATCATTACTTTCTTCCATACTGAATTAGGACAGGGCGATCTGCGCACCAGTATATGACGCCCATGTTTAAATCACAAATAATTACTGAACAGTTCTTACTGTAAGCGCCGTAGCAAACTGGAAACAACGTGGAAGGATTTCCTTAGAAATTCCATTCTCAGTTTTGTATACTCGTATTTGTTCTAGAAACCCTAAAAAGGGAGACGCACGACTCTTAAATTTCCCCCGTGGCCGAAAATGGCTTCCGTCACCTCCATGTACATCTCTTAAAAATTGAAGTGATAGTCACAGGGGATTAAAGCATGCCTCAGGTCTTTCTTACTTGTATTACTCGAAAAGTTATTTCGTTTTGAATATAAATAAATTAACTCCCAAATTCTTTATCTTTCGGCTACTTGAAAACAAAATTACTGGTGTACACCTTTCCTGAAACAAACTAAGGTACGCATATCTTAATAATAACTCATTCACAGCTGCAGAAAATGCTATTATACTTTTCATCATTCAAAACGCATAAATTTAAGAGACATCTTGAACCATTACACCTCTTAATATGTAAATTACCAATAGAAGTGTATCAAATGTAATATTGAAGAGGAAGAGAAATTTGTTCCTGTGCTTAATTAAGCAATATTTTAAAAAATGTTCGGAGTAGTGGAAGTATACCTCCACTAGTCTTGATCTCGGCACCAGATGGGAGTGGTCTACTTCACACCCTGGCCGCTTTCCTCCCTGGTAAATTGCCCCCGCTATCCATTGGATAAAAGGCTGGGTAGGGCCCACAGACTTTCTGGACACTGTGGAGAAGAGAAAAGTTTTTGCCTGCCCGCAATATAACCCGGGGCTCCAGCCTGTAGCCCGTCGCTATACCGACTCAGCTATTCCGGCTCAAAGTATATCAAATATAACTAGTTTCATACACTGTTGGCACACTAATCATTAGCTGCGTATTAATTCTTTTACTCTTCCGCAGACTAAATATTTTTATTGTGCTCAAAATTTAAAAATGAATAATTAAAAGGTCATGTGACTTGGCGCCTCTCTTAATGTAGCGCATTTTTTATTGTCAGTGTGTGCATGTGTGCGTCCTACTGCGTATGTTTGAGTTTCTTTCTCTTGTTTCTGTGGACTGTAAAATGTTAGTCTGTGATAGAATACAGAATTTAATACACAGCGCATGATCAGTGTGTCGACAGAGTAATACTTTACGTGCCACAGCATGTACACCTGACGATGGTCCTTGTGAGGCCGAAACATGCCGTTTAGTAGTGGAAGAAGGATATGAAATAGGAGTGGTCACACAAGGAACCGCACAGAAATCTCTCAGCAGCAACCACAACAACAATATAAACAGAAGCCATATACATACAGAGTCACATCAGATAGTGAAAATGAATCAGACACAGGTAGAGTAAATGTAAATGAATGGCGACAGGTGAAAAGCAACCAAAGACGAAAACTAAATACAAGACAAATATATATCCAAAATACAGATATAACAATAAGCAATAAATTTAATCCACTGCCAATTGAAGAAAGCGCTAGCCAGACCAATCCAGAAAACAAAACACCAAAACCTCCACCAATATTTATATATAGGGTAATAAACTATAACGAAATGGTAAATAAATTGAAAGAAATTATTGAAAAAGAGTAATATTCTACTAAAACTATGGCAGCCAATACTATAAAATTTAATTGTACTACATCCGAAAAAAACCAGAAACTGGTAAATTCTTAAAAGGGAACAATATAATACACCATACAAATCAACTCAAGGAAGAGTGAGCGTACAGGGTGCACATAAAATATTTACACCACTCAGTAAATACAAAAGAATTCCAAAATCAGTTGACAAAGATGGGACATAAAGTCAGGAATGTCATTAATGGCAGACACAGAGTTACAAAGCCGCCGCTGAACATATTTTTTGTTTGCTTGGAACCAGCGAGTAACAATAAAGATATTTATAATATTAATATGATACAAAACAAAACAGTTGTAAATATAGTCATAATGCAACGAAGGCAGTCCAAAATACTACGAATAATCACAAATACACTTTGGTATGTGACTAATCAGACCCTACATGATGATCTCAATGAATCATTCATCAAAGAAATCATCCAAGAGAAAAACATAAAACATCATGATAAACTAGGACACCATAGCAATACATTACTGCAGCCCCTACTGGAACAACAACAACGAAGAAGGCTAAAGAAATTATGGCCAGCAGATCTACTTGACGGTTGAAGAGGATCTCTCATTGGAGGAGCCCTCCTCACGACACAGTAAGCACACGAGTACGGTGTTTAAATTAACAAATTAGGTTGAAGAATGTATTTAATTCTGATTGCTAATAAATATATATATATTTTTTTTTCCTTGGCACTACAGCCCCAGTGGGCCTAGGCCTACCTCCATGAACTCCGTTCACTTCGGTTTTTCTAGATCTTACACATACGGTAGGACTCCTTGGTCGAGTGATCAGCTCGTCGCAAGGCCTCTACCTGTAGACAAACACAGAAAAACGCACACAAACATCCATGCCCTGTGTGGGATTCGAACCCACGATCCCGGCTTCCGAGCGAGCGAAGACAGTGCATGCCTTAGACCGCTCGGCTACCGTGACCGGCATATATATATATATGTATACATACCTGTATATAAAATATTTCAAGTAATAAAATAGTGGAGCAGAATGCTAAAATTCAACATTGAAATATACACAATAGCTATTCGTGTTAAGTTTCAGACTTAATTCAATATTATATAAGCTCATAGACTGAAGTAACATCCGCAAGTTACTGGAACATTAATAAATGGGGAGAAAACATTTATTCTCATGTCAGAATGATGAATGTTAATGGCCCATTCTCCCTCTCTAATCGAGGGGTAATGGACTACATTCTACCTATCTATCTGTCTATCTATCTCTATATTGTATATATGGCTCTACATCCCATTTTTTGACTCTTGGCCGCTTCTCAGTTTCTTAATTTATACACAGTCGGTAGGACTCTTTGGAAGGTGTATCAGCCCGTCGAAAGGCCGCTACCTACACACACAATACAGACATCCATGCCTTGAGTGGAATTTGGACCCACGATCCCAGCGTTCAAATGGGTGAAGACAGTTCATGCCTTAGGCAGCGAGCCCACTGTGATCGACAAAACTACATTCAGTTTATCGAAAACTGCAACATAACTTCACTGCACAGTTGCAGGGCGGACTCGTGACTGAGACTTGCTTGTAAGGGTATCATACTTTCCCGTTCTTTCTGGTTCCCGGAATCAAAGCCCGGATGGTTCGCATGGACAATGTATAGGCTTATTTCTCCTCAACAGAAGTCTACTCCGTCTACTCGCAGGGGGTGTTAAGAAGAATTTCTTGATTGCTTCTCTGAACACTGAAAATTGTGACCTACATCCTTTCTTAGGCCGCGCCATAGCTCAAGCAGTTAGTCGCTGGTTTCCCACCGCGGCGGGTCGGGTTCGATCCCGGGTTTGGTCAAGTGGGATTTGTGGTGGACAAAGTGGCGCTGGGGCAGGTTTTCTCCGAGTACTTCGGTTTCCCCTGCCAATCTTCATTCCACCATTGCTCCACGATCACCCTCATCTCTCATTTGGGGCTGGTACAATAGGCCAGAAGTGACTGCAGTACAAGAGACTTAGTTCCACCCCACTAGCAATAAAAAAAATAATATCTCTTCTTCTTTCTTTACATACAACAGATTTTATGAATTTGTAATTTCCATATTGAAATTGACTGACTTTAGACGAATTTTCAGTATTTTACTTAGCGTATCTCTGTTCGGTTCTTTGTACGAGTATAGGCTTGCCGACAATTACAATTTGGAACATTTGTCGTGCCAGTCAACTCACGAATATTGCTTGGTTTATATTGTGTCGTATGGGCCGTTTCTATAAGAATAGAGGAATGTCCGTTAACATTCTCACGGAAACGAATACAGGCAACATTATAAGAATTGCTGTTTATATGCGACGGCCGGTAAACATCCCCCTAAGAACGTAAAAACGATATAGGGGAAATTGTGTTTTCTATGTGGTTCGTGCCAAGCAAACGCAAGGAATAATAGGAGGTCTATTACCAAGCAACGAATCTGTGAAAACGAATTCTTAACAAAAGAAGATGGTGTTTTCCATGGAATCCGTTCAGAGGAGCTATCTTGAAGAAAATCGGAGCTACGAGTCAGTCAGTTCTCGGTAGGAGATAGCCACAGGAAGTTCGCAGTAGAAGAAGAATTAGAAGTCTGCCTGTAAAGACGTAACGTGTGACTTGAGGACTTTGTGTGTGCTGTAGTGTAGTGATATCTGGAGTGTGACAGGTATAGTTCCGCCGCCAGGAAACTGATAGGGGAAACTTTGCAAAGGAATAGCCGTTGTTAAATCTGTCAACTAGCAACGACTAGTGTAAGCAGATGTAGAAAATATGTTTATGTGTTATAACTACAGTAATCTTGGAAGTGTTATAATTAATTTTATTTATGACCTGTAAGTGGTCAATAAATCCAATTACCAATCCGAATCCGGTTTTTAGTCACTGAATCACGTAACAATCTGAAGTTCTAGTGAAGAACGTATAGACCTATATAAATTTGTCCAATAAGCAAGACATGAGAAATGTATTAACATTTGGTTTTTATAACTGAATTGAAGAACCACTTGTAACACCTACGGGTAGATGAGAGAATAATATAAAAATGAGCGTAAATATGGAGGATGAGAAAGTATTAACTGGACCAAACTGTCTAGCATAGAATATTGTGACATGACGCCCAAAAGCTGGAATAGTGAAGTCAGAATAGTCGTTCATTTTTAGGCAACGGGACTCTAAACACGTTCCCGCAGCAACGAATATGCAAGAAACAATAGAGTAATTTTCGTTGTTATGTTATGTTTACTACCTAGCAATTTATATATTTTTCACTTTTGCAATAGCAACTTCAACATCAAAAGTAGTAGGATCAGGTACCGAGACCTCGGCTGTGTGTATTTCTATCTAACTAACATCGTTGGCCCTATGTAATTTAATAGCTGAGAGCAGTTCTTCCAGCTATTCAAAATATTGTGGGAATCTGCACACAGATCACCATTCTTATTTTTCACTAAGTTACTTCTAGGTTGATTACTCGTCCTGAATGAATCTATTCTTTTATACAGGTCTCTGCTGTTATAATGTTCTTGTTCTGACTACTCGTTGCAAGATCATTAATTTTGTATTTCAGATATTCCCTCTTTTTGTTCCTGAAATGCCTGCTGGTTTCATGTTTTATATTGTTCAGATTTTCCCTATTCATTTTGCTTGGATCCTGCAACCACTGCAATTTGGCTTGTTTCTTTGGTCTAATAATTCTGAGCATCCTTCATCGAACCATGGCTTATGCTTCTTCGGTTCATAATAACCTAGACTCTCTTTGGCAGACATTTTTGTATTCTCTCTAATAGTTCCTCAAGCTTTATTAACATTCACCTCAGTGTCCAAGTTTTCTAGAGCTGTGAACCTATTTGAGATTTCAACACGATACTGCTCTTTGCCTTCTACCTCATTAATTTATTGAGATTAGACCTTTCCATATTAAATCTTTTCGATGTTAGTTTACTCTCTGATAGTCCCTCTCCAAATTTTGCCACCACCAGGTCTGTACCATAGCCTGCTCCCCTGAATTTCGGAGATCAAGTAAACTTGATTGCCGTCTCCTATCTATCAAAATATTGTAAAATTGATTTTCATTTTTCTTATCAGCAGACGCCCAAGTGCATTTATGAATGTTACGATGTTAGAACTTTGTACTTTTGATATTCAGATTTTGGATGTGGCAAAGTTTACTACTCTAACTCAAATATCATTACTAATTTCAACCAAACGCCCATTCCCAGTTGTATATCTGAATAGGTATTTCGTATCTGCTTTGGAATTTAAATCTCCTAACAAAATTTTAATGTGGTATTTAGTGAATATATCGAACACACAATGCCCTACTGAATCGATGTATCGAATGTAAGTAGTAATTAAACAGAAAAGATGGCTGAATATATAACTCTTTTGGCTGTGAAAATATCCATAAAGCTCCCGACAATACACATGAACTGATGGTCGCTTTGATCATTGCTGTGCTCACAGTTGTCTCTGAATTGTTCGTGTGCAATCAATCATTCTTCTGGTTAATGCGTCGTATTCAAGCTGTTTCGGTAATTTCACAGCTAGCCCTGAGCGACACTTTGCTAAGGCAAGCAATCATTGAGAGACACATCGGTTTAATTGCGATTCGGAACACAATTGAAACATCAATCATAATCACAGATGAGCAAAACACTCACTACACGGCAATGGTGGAGTGCCACTTCAAAATGGAAGCCTCTCAATGCCTATTACAGCCGTTTATGTAAACATACATTTACTGGGATTTCGACAGCCAAACTTCTAAGGTCAAAGAACAGAACGTCATGCAGTCCGTTGAATGTAAACCGACGATTCAAGTGAATATTTTGTTTCTTTCTTCAGGGTTGAAAAAAGACCCAAGCAAGTAACTAACATGAAGGAGATAACTAGATGCTTGGCTTATTTTTCGACCCAGGAGATAGAAGCGAAATGTTCCCTCTGAAACGTAGGTTGATATTCAGCGGAATACAAGGCGTTATATACCAAAAGATAATAACACTACATAACCAGCGTTTCAAGTACCTCAAATCCTGCAAGGATTATTTTCTTCTCATTTACTTCAATACGTTCTCTAGCTTTCACAGTTGTTAACGTCGATAACCAATAATTTCATGATTTGTTACAGAAACTGGTCATTAATCGAGGAAAATGGGAATCTTCTTCTTCATCAGCCTTCACGGTTTGGTTAACTTTTATTTGTTTCTTACCTGTATGAAAGGTTTTGACACCATCAGTTTTCCCAGGACCATAAAAACAGATCGGGATGGCGTTGGCCAACTGTAAAAACACATCAGCTTGCCAAATCGAACAGAAACTGAATAAATTTTCCTCATGGCGGGAAAGAATAATTTAGTAGGTATCCGGGTTAAAAAATATTTGCTTGGATATTGTAACAAACTTACAGTTAAAAAACGAATCTATACACAAGAATTAAACTAAATAAATCTTTCAGACCAGAGTGTTTTTTGTCGTTTATCGACTGGTTTCTTTAGATCAACAGCATGTGGCACATTCTCAGGCTGTTAATAGTATTGTAACGTGTTTACGTTACCGATCCCACTTCTGACACCAATGTAACGTGTTTTCGTTACCGAAGACGCCGCAGAGATGGTTAATTGGTTTATTTAACAATCTACAACTAACGGCTACAATTACTTATCACAGTTGCGGGGTTTCACACTTTATAACCCTAAGCGCATTAATCTGTCGACACTGTTGCGGGGTTTCACGACTTATAACCCTATGCGCAAATCAGTTCACTCTGTCTTCAGTAGTAACACGTTGACAGTAGGGGAGCTTTGTATCACTGTATCACACGCTCCCAATTACACAATTACACACACGTCCGGATCTTCTTTCCGCGACGGCTGCTATACTCCAACTTGTAGTCGGCTGGCTGTTACTTTATAACTCGGAATGTCTTCGGCGGTAGCCACACTGGAACTCGAACTCGAACTCAAC
>NW_019724587.1:184770-285142 GCF_002891405.2 Cryptotermes secundus | reverse complement strand
TACACACACGTCCGGATCTTCTTTCCGCGACGGCTGCTATACTCCAACTTGTAGTCGGCTGGCTGTTACTTTATAACTCGGAATGTCTTCGGCGGTAGCCACACTGGAACTCGAACTCGAACTCGAACTGATCGATACGCACTGTGCATCCACTTATATAGCTGCAGTGCTTGCCTGTGGCGTAATGAGTGCCACGTCACAGTAGGACGTTGATTACGGTTACGTTAGCGTTGCGCGTTACGTGACGTCACCGCGGAGGGGAGTGGCGGGGAGCGCTACGTTACCGTGGAGAGGAGGGTGGAGGGGGGTTCTCAGTCGCGCAACATGTTACAGTATTCTTCAGACTATAAATCATTGCAGTCTATTAAGACTGACTGAAACGAGAGAGAATTTTAGAAACGAATAAATCACAAAAAATAATAAGACGCTTATTAGTATTATTATAAATAACTATGGTAAAATTCAGAAGAAATATTACTAACTGAAACTCACGCATGAATATTCCGAGATGGTATATTTATCAGATATCAATTTCATGAAACAATGTCCTCCTTTGCTTTTATGCAACCTACATTTCATTATCACGAGTTAAAGTGAAAATAATGAATGGATGCTCTACAAGGCCTTATAAAATTGGTATAATTCATCATAGCACCGTGAAGTTCTTAATTTGAAAGTAAATTTCGAGCGTATAGACGTATAAAATAAACACTTACAGATTATAGATAACAAACTATGAAACACAATTAGGGCAAATTAGAATCAGTTTTCTATACAATATTTTACTAGGTACAGGCTTTCGTTTAGCAGCGCCAGTAACAAAGTTACAGTTCTTTGAAGGGATCTGGTGCTTCTGTCTGTAGAACGAAGAAGAACAAAAAAGTAGATTCTGGTACCCAGATATATGTTATACTCGTATAGTACGTGAATTACATAGAACATTACCGCCAAATGAGAAGAACTCATTCGTGTTGGGAAGACCCTGCCAAATCTCACCCTGAGAGCGGCTCTCCTAGCTGATGATCTTCCTTAGCCTCTCTGCACAACTTTGCAACAGTGCCTCAGATTTGGCCACGACTCCATATCCGGAGATACGGACTAGTTCCATCGACTGGACCTACAAGAGCAGATTCTTATCTGATAATGCAAACAAATTCCAGTCTTCGGAGCGTAGTTTCAAATAAAAATTAGATTGATGGATATTTTTAAAAATAATCATTATAATCAGTTGCACAATTTTGTTTTCAAAATTTTACGGCTCCAAATTTTAGGCTTGTGGACGGTGTTAGTTGATGGCTTATTTAATGTCATGTGTATCAGTGACTAAAGACAGGGTTTCGGAATGGGATGAACCGCTTCATTTACTCCTTATAGGCACCACTACAAATTACACGTAATTATGGCGCTATGGTTATTTCTACACATTATAATTTACTGATACACACACTAGTCCTTTCATGGTAACGTAATTAAAACACAGGAACTAAAGCAATCTCACAGAATTACACACTCCAAATAGTATGCTAAAATAAAATCTTCTAAACACTAGTTAAGCCTTCACAGGCCGAGTTCTAATTCTTCTCCAACTATCCTGCTGTTCCCTTGGAACTTCGGAAGTCAAGTCAAGTAAATTCCAAAGGAAAAGTCAAAGTCAAAGTCATAGTCAAAGTCAAAGTTACATTGCGACTGACGGTCGGTCAGTCAGTCACTAAGTCTTAGTGACTGAGTTTTGTATATGCTGCTGACCCTTGTCAGAGCAGTCTTTCTCGGGTCCGAGTTCCTTAGTACTCGCGACCATATTTTACTCTCTCAGATCTGAGACTTCCGTTTTCCTCGCCTCCTTCTTCTGCTAACACTCATTTCATTCCAATTACTGCAGTTTCTTATATCCTCTCGGCACGGATCATGCACAGAAAACAGAACCCCATTATTGTTGCGTGTTGGCCCGTGCTTACAGACCTGTTGCCTGGCAACGCGTAGATCAAATCCGTTACAATAATATTTATTCGTTTATTTTTTTTGCGTACTTAAAAACTCTGTTAGTAGCCAAAAATACTACATAGAGTTGAATGTAAGGAAGTTGTATTTAATGATGAGTTGGAAAGCATGTGGAAAGAAATTTTTATTGTACCATCCCGGAATTCACCCGGAAGAACTGAATTATGAAAACCCACCGATTTTTTAAAAAAAGGGCGCTCTATTTTTGTGTAAAAGTAACATAATTTTAATACTTTAATTGTGGGCTGGAGTGAATGGTTTAGAGCGAAATAAAGGGAAAGGTTGCAGTTGACTGTAACCTCCAGGTGGATCACGAAAGAACAGAAGTAATCTACCTGAGGAAGTATAGTCTGTAGTCCGGCCAAGATTCGTACCTGGCACCTCCTTAATGAAAGTCAGAATCTTCATGGCTTGAGCTCACTTGCTCAATTATGTAATTTCAATCCATCTATAAAATATAGTCTTAATATATAAGTTTATAGATCCACTAAAATTCAAGAAAAATGAAAGTTGTACTAAAATGAATATAAATGACTCTTTTATTATTTAAATTAATAATATTGGATCATATGGTATAGGAAAAGTGTTATTAAATACCTTACTGCATTATTTTTCACGAATTTTAAGAAGGACCTTCATATATGAACTTTAATTTACATCGTTACTTCAGTCATTTAGACTTTACTATCAACAACACTAATAAAGGAGTTATAGTAGCTGTGCTCCGAAACGACTCAAACCAATTAAGTGCTCTGTCTTTTATGGACGTAGACAGACGCTGCATTTTATTTTATTTTATATGACATTAAAGAAAATATATTTTGGAAGAATAATGGCAACTGTACTGAGTTCTTTATAGACAATAATGCCTCAGCTTAGCAAGGATTCTTCTACTTAGGTGTGCCCGTTGGAAACAGTAAGAATATGAGCATTATTTTTAGACATATACTTGAATTTTTATAACCACTTTAAGCGCTACTAACTTTTATTTTATTTCCAAGACTCAGGAGATTTTCGAAGACTTCGTCTGCAGTTGTCGATATAATTAGACAGTGATATAAATAAACTGACGAATTTAAGTAATTGTACTGGGCGTGTATTCACAGAGAATTCTTACTGTAACAGTGCTGAATATTACTTAGTTTTATTTTTAACTTTCTAACTTGACGTTACCAGTATCAAGAGTATGCATATGATATCGATGACAGGTCATTAATGAATATGGAGTGGTTGGTAGAATGAGAATTGGCAGGGGAAACAGAAGTTCTCGAATAAAATCTTTCATAACGTATCTTTTCTCACCACAAGTCATAAATGACCGGACCTGGAATAGAACCCGGGAATCCGAGTGATTAATCGTTAGACCTATGTCCTATGTGGAGAATATTAATAGGCCTAACACCTCTCCAGTAATATAATAAAATAAATACCGGACACTATGATCTCACTTTATTTCGGGAAAATGCACCAACCGCTGAATTTATGCATTGTCAAATTTGGCATGGTAGAATGACTATGAATCTGCATCGAGAAGTCGTGGCCCATTTAAAATACTACCGCTATCTTAAATATGAAGTCACCTCACAATAACAGGTCAGATTCGAACAATCTGCCTCTCGAATTCCGATCAGACAAGTTACCGCTATCTTAATCAGCCCAATTGCTGAATTATTAAAAGAACATATTAGGCAATATCAATGAGTGACCATGAAAGTTATGTACTCACTTCTGTAGTAAGAGATATTATTTTGAAAATCCACAATTTCAGGTACAGTCGTGTGCATTATCAGTCAGAGGCATGGCGAAGATTATACATGTGGACACATACAAAATTTCTAGAGGAAACGGGATGATAATGCGAGAATGTCTCTGATACGAACTGAGTGTAAGTTTGTGGACTCATTCTGTCACAAGAGGCGACCTCTTAATGAACCATCACGTTCCATAACAAGTATGGAATTCTTTAATTATCTGAGCTATTCTCAGCTTCTGAAGACTGCGCTCTGCCCAACGGAGTCCATTATTCTCTGTTGGAGAGCTAGCTACTTTTACTCTGAAAATACCAACCTGCATGAATAGTAATAATAGTGGCGCATGTAAGGGGGTACGCGTGACGAAATTAAGGAGTTCTAGTTCGGACCACTGGATTTATTAGCACTTCGTTTACAACCTCTCTTAACTATAATTAATGGAGCGCTATCTCTGATTTACACAATTTACAGTGCATCATTGCAAACGCATTAAAATTATCAGTTTCCACTAGTCGTCTCCTAGCAACGAATCTCAGCACAGAAATTAACACTTCAAATTACTATGAAGTTTTCTTGCCATTTCTTATTCAATCAACATGGAACCTCTGAACTCAACTAGAAACTCTTCTAGAATCTTCTTAGCTGCAAGAGGACAAGTGTTATATGGCCGCGGCACGGACAGCGCAGAAAATACATTTCTAATTTTGCGTAGCTGACCTCACAGGAAACACTAGCCACGTAAAAGCATAGCATTGTTGGAGGCTGAAGGCATAGCGCCTGCTTGGATGTGTGTTTACCGAGTCCTTGCCTGGAAGTAGGTTTCATAACTCCTTTGTTTTAGTGATGAGTGCGTGAAGTTAGAAAGAGCCGTTTCTGTGGCTCACCAGTTCTTGCAAGGAGCTAATACTCCACAATAGCATTGAACGAAACCTGAAGAATCATTATGTTATTACAGGCCATTACAACTTAGTACAATTTCAACTCTCTATGCCAACATAGCAGAATGAGGTAACAACACCAGTGTCTTTTAATTCATGACTGTAAAATATTGAATCAATAAACATCTATAACAGAGAATTCCCATCGAAATGAAAGCCCTATGGCCCTATTTCAATGACTTATTATTTTACAGATCTTGAGCTATTAATGCCGTAACTTACAGAATGTAATTTCTTTATTTAATAATTGCGTTTTTTAATTAGCTTCTTGAACTCTTGGGTGCATGGCTATAAGATCGAATTCGGTCAGGTCAAATTTGTGTTTCTCCCTACTGTAAATAGGCTGTCTTACAAATTGTTGTGTTTTAATATTATCGCTACTGTTACTAATTTCACATTTTAATTTTGGTAGAACTTACTTAAAACATATTTAAGCTACGTAATCTCTGTTAGATATAACCTGAAATTGTTTCACCATCACCATATTTGTGAATGATTTATGAGAAATATTTCATACATCACCACAAATACAAGTCTATGTTTTGTTTCTTTACCAAATTGCACATACCTACATCAAGTCTTTCATTTCTTACCGCAATTTAGTCAAAGTTAAATACAGATTTCCTGCAAAGACACTTTGTTATTCTATTATAAACAAATGCCGTAACAGAAGTTGTGAGTCCGTGACTTTTTAGTCCGCAAGCGAACTATACCGACCGAGCGACTGTTGCATATTAGAAAAATTTATTACCATGTCTTTCACTTCAGGACCCCAGGAGAAGTAACACTCTTGTCGTTTACTTCACACGTTTGTGTGTACGACATTTTATCTAGCGTAGTAAATTAAATATTACGAACTTGAGGTTGCCTATAGTGACTTAAATATTCTACTCAGTCTATAATAGCTTTTTATTTGAAATTAAATGGTACCGTTTAAAAGTTTGTATTCATTATTAAGTATTTTGTAACTCTATTCTATTTCGAATACGACGCAAAACGAAAATAAAAGGTCTGTCCGAAGTGTGAACCAAAATGTTGAGAACCCTTGGTTTAGAGAAATGTAACCACTTGAACGCAAGCCAGTTACCCTTCTAGGACAAACAGTAGAAGGACAAACATAGGCATAAATAACAGCTTTCAGCGCCTGCATTAATGACACGGAAAAGGCTCATAATTTAGTAAGAGGTCTCCGCCTACTGGTTTACGAACAAATCAATAAAGATTAGTACAAAGTTATGACCGGCTAGCAAAGCCATGATTCCAAGCTTCTTTAATTCCAAAAACCGCTTCAGAATCCATTACTGAGTATTATGTCTAATATGTAATGCATCTTTTCCAATGTAGATTCCTGGGTTACATCCTAATTACAGAAAAAAATTTCCCCTCATTAGGTCTCTTAGGCTTATTTCGCTTTAATCCCTCACATGCCTCTACTGTATTATTTCATAAAGGTAAAGGTAAATTTGTTCCTGTGCTTAACCAACAAAGCAGTACGCCATGAAGGCATATGGAGGAGTGGATGTATATATCTAATTTTCTTTCTCTCGGCACTAGTTGGAGGTGAGTGTACAGCTTCACGTCCAGGCCGCTTTAACCTCGAGGAAAGAGCCCCCAGTACCCATTGGATAGGAAGCTTGGTGGACCCCAGAGCCGGTCTGGACGACTTGGAGAAATTTCTTGACCCTACCGGGTCTCGAACTCCGACTGCTCGGTCGTCCAGCCTGTAGCCAGTCGCTATACCGACTGCATTATCCTAGACCCCATTAGTTCATAATATGAGTCAAAATATAGCCGCGTTCATTTCTCTTCTTCTCTTTATGTCTACCATTTGTAATTGACACGCAATTCTTTCATGAACAAATTTAAGCTCAAAATATCAGCAATTACTTTGCGTGAGTGATCTGGGTCCTGATGAAACATAGAACTTAAAGGCACATAGGGAGTCTGGAATAATTTGAACAAAGTCTTATGCAGTTATTACACATGGCAGCCTTCCAGCTTCGAGCCTGATGGAGAGGGGCAAATTTCTTTACTTATAAAATAATAACCTATTAGGAAAATATACTAATACTCTCACGGACTTTGCTCACTTTCTGTGATGAGCTGATGTACACGATCTACCGAGGTTTGGCTCTGCTTGCTTTATCTTCGCAAAAGTGCAGCATAAATACCGAAAAGGATAAGAGTTCCTTTTTGCTAATTTAGTTGCAATTTTTTCCAAATTTTACACATGTTTACATCGTGTTTCAAATCTTACTAGCAATTTAGTTTGAAAGAGGTGACTGGTTAGTTACAGCATGTGTTAAACTCCTTGATATTGTGTATATATCTGTGTACGTCTGAGTTTATAAGGAATATTCTATGTACTTTGCGTATACGACAACGGAAAAGTGGAAATGTTTTCTGTTCAAGAGTATATATAGGTCACCTAACATCATCAAAACACCCATTATCCACCATTAACCATTAGCCATAAAGTAAAGAATCAAGACTAAATATCGGTTCACAGCGTCAGACAATGTCTGAAAAAGCAAAAAGACTGCGACAAATTTGGTGAAAGAGGAAATGATTGATGAACTTCAACGATAACAAAGCCTTCCTTTCCCTTCAGGAATATCTTCAAGGAATATGAGGGTAGTTGTATTTTTCATAACGAAAATCCTTATATGAAGCTTGAGACAAATTAAGTTGAATTATTTAGAAATTTCATTTTTAACGTACAAATAATTATATATTTTTTCGCTGAATTTCACGCTCATATTTTAAGTTTTGTATCGACCCGTTTCTTTCTGTCCAGCCGGAAGGGACGTGCTGTGATGTTAAGTTTGAGAATTACAGAACAGTACAAGAAGTCAGGCTGTGATGACTTAACGTATAATTTGAAGACTTTATGTGTGCTGTAGAACAGTGATATTGGGAGTGTGTGATTTAGGGAGACTTTTATATTTCCTGTGCTGTAAATCCGTGAAGACTAGTGCAGATAGATTTAAGAGCTTAGCATGGAGTGCTTTGTAGTGTGAAACTCAGCAATAGTATAATAATTAATTTTAGTTACTACCTGTGAATGGTCAGCCTCCTCTTTAGTCACTGTAACACATGACAAATATTTCAATATAATACCATTGACACTTAATTCTCTTTATTTAATTAATTGATGGAATTTAAATTGAAGTCCTCAGGTTCGAGCCTCTAGATAAGCACGGCCGATTCTTTAGAACGCAAAAAACAGCGATAACCGTGAAATTGTCAAATGTCATGCTCTACCCCATGTTGAGTTATTCTAATTATCAGGTAAGAAAACCAGTGCCGACGACTGGAAAGCGTAAGGTAATGTGGGTTACATTCGGTAAGTGGCTAGCCACTTGTCCTGTCCGAGTGGACACCTGGTATCGATTTGGACCGTATAATAACAGAATATTCTCCTTGATTACCACTTAACCCCTCTGTAGCAAGATGGTGTATTAAGGAGGCTTAGGTCCCTGTCAGTTTGGTGATGGATTTCCCTCGAAATGGAATAGCTCAATTATATATTATGTCTCACGAGGCGCAACCCCCGTTTAAACTTCCTGCTCATAACTTCCACAAAACATGGCAATTTCACTGCGACATATCTGAGAGAACGAAAACTACAGACCGAATACATGTCAATACTTTACGAAGTATTATACTGTCACGTATTTAGAGTGATATAGACGGGGTATGGATTGGATGATTGGATTTATTGACACCTTATATACACCACTCAAAACTGAAGGTAATTACAGCGCTATCGCTGATCTATATACTTTACAGTTCACTAGGATATGCTAAGTCTTCTCAGTGTTCACTAGTCGTATGCTGGCGACGGATTTGTAACAGTCACTCTGTCACTGCAGCACTCTATGAAGTCTTCTTTGCACTGCATAATTCATTTCTAACCATTTCTTCTCAATTACTCTGCCAACTGTCAATTCCGGAGACTCTATCAATTCTCAAATTCAACTTCCCCACTTCCAAGCTCGTATCCTAGCAGATTAGCCTCTCGAAACACAACTGACTTCAACAATCTTCATTGTAGTCTCTATAAACCCTCGACAAGACTGTGGTCGCGGTGCAAGGGCCAAGAAGGCCCACTCCTTATACATACATACATTCACTCATTCATAACCTCTCGGCACGGACAGCATAGAAAACACAGCTCTTCTATTGTTGCTTGAAGTCCTCTTCGCGAAAACGTGCTTACCCCATCGCTCCATAACAACGGCTGTACGCGTCACATCTCGTATTGTGACAATTCCTTTATTGTTTCGTGTGGGCATTACCTAGCAACGGCAGTTTCTCTGGCTACACAGTTCTTGCTTTGAGCAAATACGCCACAATATATATAAACTAGGCCCATAAATCCATGCTTCTCGAAAAATGCTCAGCATTCAATTTTGTAATCAAATTTTCGTTTTCCTTGTTCAGCATTTATTGTCAGAACGGATTAAATATGGAGTACATTTCAGCCCTTACGTACTTCTATCGTGTCTCGGAGTTCGGCGATGTGAAAGTCGCGTATACCGTAGGTTATTTGAAGACTCTGAATCAGCAACAGAAGTTATGTCTCTCCAAATTAGAAGTCAGGATGATTCCAAATTATGCATTTACGAAGTGTGGAATATGGAATGTTATTCATTCGGAACAACTGAGGGAAGTCTCGAAAACTGTAGTCAAGACTTAATGTGTGGTTTTGCAGCAGACTCTTGACGCCCTACTCAGCTCAAATTTGATGCTCTGCTTACGGCTTTATGCCATACGAGACCGGTAGAGTGAAGCAACCTACGAATATTCTGATACTTGTTAGCGGGGTGGAACATGAATTTCGCTTTTCAAAGGTTTCATTCCAAGTTCCTCCTGCAGAAATGAATGCCAGGGAAGTAGGGCAATAATATGTACGCCTACCATACGTGATGTGTTGAAAAGGAATGACTTTAATTACGTGTATACGCAAAACCATTTATTCAATTAATCGTCTAAATAGACACTGTACCCTTCAAAATAATATCCCTATGATGAAACACACTTAGCCCAGCGAATTTTTCATGCCTCATAATAGGATTTGAAGTTAGTTTTTCTTTCACTCTTTATGGCGTCTGTTACAGCTGTCAATTGTCTGAAAATTGACTCTCGAGTTTAATTTTGGGAACAAATAAAATCACAAGGTGACAAATCTGGAGAACGAGGTGCCTGCGGAAGCACAGAAATTCACGAACTGACAGTGCTGTGTGAGGGCGCACTGTCGTGATGAGGCTCGAAGAATCCATTACTTTGAAATTTCCGTTCTAAACCGCTTCCTTATAGCTGAAGATAATATTTTTGGTTCACTGTGACACCAGGAGGTGCAAATTCTTTGTGAACTACCATGTAAGAATCGAAAGATTAATTAACATTTTCTTATTTTTTATTTGCTTATGCGAGCTTTATTCAGTCTTGCAGAATACGAAGTGTCATTCGACACTCTGCCTTTTGGTTTCAGGGTCGTATTCGAGAAACCTACTATTGTCACCTCTTATGACCCGATTAAAATATCTGGTTCAGTTTCGAGCCTCTCAAGCATTTCTGCCTACATTTTTTTTCGACCCGCTTTTTGAGTGATATTCAAACTTGTTGCAACAATTTTCGCACACATTTTCTCACGTTCAGATCTTGTGTAACAATTTGAACCACACATTCATTAATATTGAATACTTCGGTGGTCATTCGAACTGTCAGACGTCGATCTTGACGAATGGAAACCCCCGACACGGTCGACGTTTGTGCTTGTTCTTATAGTGGCGGGACGTCCAGATCGCTGTTCATCTTCCACCATTTCTCGCTCATTTACAAACTCTTTGAACCACCGACATACCTGAGCACGTGATAGAGAATCATTACCAAACGCTTCCTGAATATTTTCACAAGTAACGGTAGAGCCCTCATCCAGCAAAAAAAAAAAAAAAGTAACGTTAGCCCTGTAACAAGCCATGAAGGCCCATAGAGTTGTGAGACGTTGAGGGTCCCACATTATCTAGACAATCGGCTCAAAGATGGCGGTAAAGCCCTCGCCCAGCTTGTCACAAAACTTGATTACATAACTTTGCTAGAGATTACTGTTCTCCTTTTTGCGACGCCGTAACGGAACATACATCTACAATACCCACAACAGAACAACATGCCAGCAAGTTCAAACTTGGAATGAAGGCAGAAGAGAGATGTAGCTATAACCTCGTAATAGTTTCGGTGCCACAGTTTTGCCGGTTTTAGCACTGAAAATTAATCTCATTACTTTGTTCACACACCTCGTATTATCACCATCCGGTCGACATGATCTAGAACATATGTAGACTAACGTAATAAATAATAATCCTTTTAATTAACCAGTCACTCTTTCTTACATAGTATAAACACTCTCATGAAAGCAAAAGAAAATCAATCATAGTTGTTAACTTGCGGAAAGTTGGTTAAGACTAGCATACGTTAATCACAGTGGGAGGTACGAGAATTTTCCTGCTTGCTTTATTTTGGACACAGGTTGAAGGATAGTTTCATGAGGCAGTGTGGGGGAGAGGTTCCATGGCCGGCCGGGTGTGGCGCTAGTATCAGCGGTGGCGCGGCGACCGTACTTTGCGAGCGGGAATAATGCCAGAGTAGTGTGTGGTGGCGCGCTGGTGCGAGAGGCAAGTGAAGGAGGGTGTGTGTGCCGCATTGGGACGTGCTCCATTTCATGTGTGTGACAAAGTTATAGCTTGATTTTCTTTTTATGTACCACTAAAGAAGAACATACAGTTTTTTGCTGACTCCGGATTATTCTATAGATATATTATTTATTTTATTAAGTGTGAAAATGTTCGTATTCAGAATGTCACAAAGTATTCGGCTCAGCTGTCCCTTTTCAAGCATCATCAGTAGTCTCCTAATCGCAACGATTTTGACTGGTAAGTTCTGAAGTTAACTCACAAGTATAGAGATGTAAATGCCTTAGCACGAAAGTGTCTCCTTGAATAGAGATCTAAGGTTATGACAGAACGAGGTTATGGTACTGCAGATTTCTTTGTATTTCAGATATGTTTAAGATGGTCATGCTATTTATCTACAAATTTTGCTTACGCTACTAAAGCTGAGGCATTAGAAACGTATCTGGGATAAGTAATTTTTAAGAATCCCTTTCGCTTACATACTACCCTCTACTGCATGATATTCTGTAAAGACCAGAAACCATAGGAATTACTACTGGTTCGTGTGTATTGTGCCTGTCAGAGTGCAGGAAGAACACGCAATGATAGCTTGTAAATACTTCGAAAACATATCAAATGAAAATTTCTTTTGATGAACCTAAAGGCAGATGATATTAGGAGAATGTCTGTTACCGCTTACATTAGAATATTTGTTTTCTTGTCCGATATCCCAAAACATAAAAATTAAAATACACAGACTATACTTTTAAGTACAGCTTATTTATAGGCTTGAATCATTGTTTCTAAGACTAAGAGGAAAACGTAGATCGAAAGTACGTGAGAACAATGTAATGAGAATATTTGGACCTAAGATGGAGGAAGTGACTGGAGATTCGAGGAAATTGTGTATTGAGGGGCTTCATAATTTTAAGTCTTTGCTAAATGTTCTTCATATGGTAAAATCAGGGAGAACTGGCGGATTGCGTAGAAGTCAGAAATACCCCAGTATAATTGTTTGAAAACCTGAAGGGATGAGACCTCTTAGGAGACCTAGGAGTAGATGGGAGTATATTAATAAAACTGATCATGAATAAAATTATTAGACAGGTGTGGAGAGTATTCATTTTGCTTAGGACAGGAGGCAGACACTACTGAATTTCATTAAAGGTTGATCATTTCTTGAGTAACTGAGCGACTGTTAGTATCTCAAGAAGAAATCTGCTCAGTTGTGTTAGTTAATTAGTTAGTCAGTCACAGATACATGCATTAGGTTATATAATAGGAATTATTTAAACATATAATAGTTACAATGAAATATTAGTTTTAGTTTATTTAATTATCCTGCTAGTAACTCAGACAATAGGGCATTGGGTTATTCAGTGATAATGGGAAATACATTAGAAATAATGTGGAAATAAACGGTAATGGCCTCATTTCAGGCAATATCGCGGCATTTTACGGGAGGGACTAAAGAAAATCACAAAAAAACTCAAGATTAGTCTGTGTCATGGTATAAACTAATTAAGAGGCGAGAATGAGTGAAGACCTCAGTTGTTCTACAATGCATATTTACCAAAAATTGGAACATGTTTCGTTATGAACACTTTTACCTACAGCTTGTTGAGGAGGAGTTTGGTAAACGGTCAGAACGATTCATATGAAACCATTTTCATCCAACTTTTTATAACACGTATAAATATTTCCTCATGTTTTCTTCAGCTATGGAGGAACATGCACATCTATTATTTTAAGTAAAAATGTGTTAAAATACTATTTAAATATGAAATCGTTCAAATACACTTCTTCACTTGATCTACTGAAAATCTCCTAGATTTACTGGATATAATAAAGTGAAATCCGGATGTATTCTTTGATAATCCAAAAGTGACGGTGACATGCGAGCCATATGATTCTTTAGCAGTAACAAGGTAAACTTTTACCAGCCTCACAGTCCGAAGGGAGCATATGAAGAACTGAAACTTCAGATAGATAAATTATTCGGTTATTTTCACATTTGTGATTATAAATATGGCAAAGCATACGTACAGAATTACTTAACCGACTTCAATACCTCAATATAAATATCAGTTTCTTAGCAAGAAAGTATAAGAAATAATATCTCATCACGTACCTGACACAAAGAGTTATCACCATACAATTTCTTTGGGATTCGTATCAACAAATACAGAAGGAGTCTTGCACCATATCGTAGAATCCCATGTAAGTTTCAAATTTCGAAATAAAATTTTGGAATATCTCTGAAGATTTTGAGCCTATGGATTCTGACTGCGAATGTGCAGCTACGAAATGTATACTGCGTCATATATTTTTCGCATCCAGTACTTTTTATACTAATTCATGATTTTCATTCCCCTTTCCATAGAAAAATGTATAGTCTCCTGCTGGTGCGATGCCACCTCCATCCCATCTGACCTCCTGTACTCCCGCTAAATCTAACTTATATTTTAAGATTTCTTCTGCCACTGCCCTGAGCGAACCTGCCCTATACAAACTTCGAACATTCCAAGTGCCAAATCTCATATCCATTTTCAGTAGCTTAGGTCGTTTATCCAGGGAATCCGTCCAGGTCCGAGGCTTTGTGTTCGTTTTCATAACATGATTATTTTTTACGGTGAGGAATATCAAGGCGTAGGTGGGTGGACAATAATAAAATATATCTTAGAGAGATAGGATGGGATGCTATTGATTGGATTGATCTGGCTCAGGATAGGGACCAGTGGATGGCTCTTGTGAACACGGTAATGAACCTTCGGGTTCCATAAAATGCTGGGAAATTCTTGAGTAGCTGCAGAATTGGCGGCTCCTCCAGAAGGGCTCAGCTCCGTGAGTAAGTTAGTAAGTAAGCAAGAAAGTGTTTTTACACTGATTATTTTATATATTTCCCTAAGACAGTGAGGGTTAATTAAACAAAGTACCTTTATAAAATCCAGTTATTCTTCGAGGCAAAGATTTTCTTGCTGCCACAGAATCTGTATTGATTACATTTCATTCGTTTATCAATGGCTCTTCTTCAGTTTCATAATCTTCTTTACACAGACGGTAGGGCTCCTTGGACGAGAGATCAGCCCGTCGCAGGGCAGTTATCTACACACAGGATAACACAAACAGAATAAAAGCACACACAGACATCCATGTCTTGAGTGGGATTCGAACAAAATCCCGGCGTTCATGCCTTATAGGCGCGGCCGCCGTGATTATTGCATACAAGGACATTAAATATTCAATTCGGGAGACTTTAATTATTGTGTTTTAAATTTACGATCTGGTTTCCATAAACAAGTATGCGGAAGAAGTGTATATTACAAAAAGAAGAAATAAATGTCCCATTCTTCCTTCCGCCTGGAGTAATTTCCTTGCACTGCGATTTGCCTCGCCTTATGACGGTTTAGACAAGTATACTACATAGGTGTCCTTGGTTTCCCTTAGGCTTTCCGAGTGACTGCTGTCGCTTAAAACAAGTCGTAGACACTTCCTCCACACGCCCAAGTGACCACAGGCACAATAATATTAGTCGTTTTCTAATTGCCTTTGGGACATTACAACATTCTGTCCCATCAGCCCTATGATGTTATGTGTATTTTTGTTATTGCTAGTGGGCTGGGACTAAGTCCCTTCTACTGCGGCCATTTCTGGCCTTTTGTACCAGCCCCAGATGATAGATGACGGTGATTGTGAATCAATTGGTGGAATGAAGATTGGCAGGGGAAACCGAAGTACTCGGAGAAAACCTGCCCCAGCTCCACTTTGTCCACCACAAATCCCACTTGACCAGACCTGGGATAGAACCCGGGCCGCCGCTGTGGGAAGCTAGCGACTAATCGCTTGAGCTATGGCGCGGCCTGCTGTTATCTGTAAGCAAGAGATTAGCTCATAGTGGGCCTCAGACCATGCCAGGAGATACATTTGTTTCCAGTATATACTTCACAGTAATCTCACTAAGGGAAGCTACGTTGTATATTAAGCTGCAAAATGTCTTTAAGTAATCCAGGAATTAATAAGTAATAACTTTAATAGTTTTTAATACATATTCAGTATTTTCAGTACATTTAATAAGAAGTCAAATACGTGTATAATATATTTTTAATATATCCTAGTTATGTTTCATGTATTTTTATGCGCTTAATTTCAATATTCATATTTAACTTGAGGCACAATTCTGTAACATAGGAATTGACACATTGCACCAAATATGGATCCATGTTAGCAGTTCAGTGGCCCTAGGCGTGTTCTTGTATCACTGCCTGGTAATGGTCCTATGAGACCGAAATTTGTAGCAGAAAATGAATATTCAATTGTAAAATAGTGAGTGATTAAAGTTGCGTTGTTGTGCCGACGGCTAACTAACTGTACGTTTGGGACACGCAGCAGGACGCGCAATAGCAATAGTTGTAGCATACATTATGTTTATACAGTGACTTAGAGATCTGTATTGAATTACCTAAACTTCTCACACTGTATGTTTTCTGCTATGGCTAAGATCCATAATATTGATAACTTCAACATCACTGATGATGGGATCACACACAGGATGTATTCGAGATTATTGTACTTCAAGTATTCCATATAGCGTTACGATTATGAACGATACTGCTGGATAAGCGCGTTAAAATTCAAATGGAAATAATTCCTTTCTTATTTGCGACATTCATCCTCTTTCTTCCTCTTCTCTCATCTCTTCATACTTTTATCTCTACTTCTCATTTCTCTGTTAAAACAGTAAACTAAATCGAATCTTTATCTTCACAAAGGCACAGTTTGTACAGAATTTCCACCCATGTAAGCACGCTAAAATTACTGTGTGATATGACATAGGGCTATATATACTCATAAATTATCAAATAACTTCTGTAGATATAAGCAGTCTCGTATATATAGATCGCGCGGTAGCATAGTTAATTGATGCACTATGCCACAGGCCAGAAGGACGCGGGTTGATTGTCGATGAGGTCATTGGGTTTTAAATTGGCCTAATCCTTCCAGCCGCACCATGGCTCTGGGGTCGACTCAGCCTCTAAGAGAAATGAGTATCGAGAATCTTCTTAGTTGCAAAGGGCGGCAGGCTCGTAAGGCTGACAACCTCACCGCCATCTGTGAGCCGGTTGTCTGGAAAATGTGAGAGCCTCGACGTCTCACAACCCTATGGGCCTCCACGGTCTGTGACAGGGCTAACTTTAACTTTCGTTTATACCTTACGCCCATATGTACGCCCGTATACAGAAATAAAATGTTTCACCACCGTTTTGCAATTATTGATCAGTGACTGTAAAATTATTTTCTTGGAGATTTTTCGACTAATCTGTTTCTTAACACGGAATTCCTCGGTAAAACGAGTATTAGTTTGTGGCCGGAATGTAAAAATTCCGAGTTTTGGCTACAGATCTGATTTCACTGTTTTATATTATCTTTTACATCAAGATTTTTCAGACTGAATAAGAAACAAGAAACCTAGATCTCATCAAAATGTATGGGATGATTTTATAAAAGGAGTAGAATAAAACAGTATCATCCTCATGGGATATAACGCTGTGTAGTCCGTTGAAAGTTAACCGAAGTTTCGGAGGAATATGTCGCCTCCATCTTCAAGACTGAAGAATAAATTAAGCAACAAACCAGCGTGAAATCAGGTGGCAAGTCGCCCTGCTTGCCATATATTTTCATGCTGGTTTCTTGATCGGCTAATTCTTCGACGTCGAAGATGGAAGTGATATGTTCATCCGAAACGTCGGTTGACTTTCAACGGGCTACACAACGTTATATCCCAGAAGATTGGACTGTTCATAACAACCGCAGTGAGAGTCACAGATCCCTCAGAGTAGAAGGAATATTATGTATGTCTTCCTCAGCATTCACATCACTTCTCGAAGTCAAGAAGTGGCTTTCCTGTGGAACTGGAGAGGCCTGAACAGGTTACTTTGAGTAATCTGGGATGAGACGAAAAAGAGGATCTGAAGGAAATGTTTAATTCTTCATCCTACCACATGAAACATTGTCCTTAATTAAACATGGCGCGAGAGATTGGAATGTGTGTCATATCAAATTCACGTTTTAATACACCATTCGTTCAGTGAAAAATCAACAAGTCGAGGTTCTCACAGCGGCGGCTATGAAGAGTTTTATCTTCTTTGATGTAAAGCCATGTAGTCCTTTGAAAGTCAACTGACGTTTCGGCGGAACATGTCGCTGCCTTTTTCAGGGGCGAATAATAAGAGAGCTCTACCTACTACGTACTTCAGGTAAGTTTCTTGGTTGGTTTAGTACTCGATCTTGAAATTGGAGGCGTCATGTTCGTCCGAATCGTTGGTTGTCTTTCAACGGACTACACTGCTTTATATCCCAGAGGATAACTCTTCAATCAACAACCTGCTGTTACTCTAGCTTAGATGTTTGACTGCTTATGGAAAAAACTGAGTATGCGAAAAAGATAAAACCATTCATTCACAGCGTTTGTATATTTTACGTTAAAAATAATAGAACAACTGACGTTCGAACGTATGGTGATGGTAGAAACAGTAAAACTGAGGAACGCTGTTTTTTATGAACTTGTGAAGTTGTGGCCAGTAGACCGAGAGGAAATAATCCACGCGGAACTGTTTTGTCGACGGCAGCAGAAAGAAGTCCAGCTGTAAAATTCTTGGGGTCCATCTGCCACGCAACATCCGGGCTAACGGACACATAGGTGAGGACATAGGGGTGCAGTTCACAGTATTTCCGTTTCCGGTTTAAGCCGGCGTATCGGTTAGATATCATGAGCTAACACAACAGCTTATATGAACCATGTGGTGTGGTATTGATGATGGCGTGTGGTGATGATATTGTGTTTCGTTTCCTCTTCGTCTGAAACTTCTTTCCTTCTCCGTCTGACGAAGATATAGCCGTTGTTTGCTTAACCCCCCTCCCTTCCTCAACTGCTATACCACGCCGGACAAAACTTCACACTGTTCTGTTACGATCGATCAGTGTTCCATCATGCGCTCTGGTAGGGAACGCTGTTTGTTTTCAGGGCCTAAGGCAAAGTGTATCTCTAATTTAAGGTTGGGCCAATGCACTAATTATGAACATTTACTTACTACGAAAGAGTGTCATATGCCAGCCTCATAAATTAAAAACGTAAAAATTTGTCTCCGTCAAGATAAAAAGCGTTCATTCCAGGATAAGTCCCATGGATAAAAAGGTTTAAATTTAGATTCTTCAGGCTATGGATTGAAGTCGGCTCCACTGTTTCTGTAATAAATAGAAATAAATTACGAACAATTAAGAAAATAAATTAAACTGTGCTTTTTAAATTATAAATGGATAGAATCTGTAGAGTAAAAAAGTAAATACTCGTAGTAGAATTGCACAAGCGACGAGTCAAGCTTTCGGCAAGGAATTTAAAAATTAACCGTTATTATGATAACGAAAATTTTCCGCTGGTTTCGAAAATTTTATCACTGAAATTTCTGCTAGTCCATATCTTCGCAACATATCACTGTGTACATTTCATCATGTCAGTCTCCTCATTATTCAAACGTATTCATGTAAAAGCGCTTTTATGGGCTACAGGTACCGTAAAAATAACCACTAAAAGCCAAGAGCTCCGATAAACGACCCCTTTAATTATAATGAATTTTATAAATTATGTTACTAGGAATCCAAGCCGGGATATCACAGTCGGTATTGCGACTGGCTACTGATTTGACGACCGAGGGGTTGGAGTTCGAGCCCCGGTAAAGTAAAGAATTTTCTTCGCAGCGTCCAGACCCACTTTTGAGCCCACCCCGCCTCCTATCCAATGGGGACGAAGAAGCCTTTCCCTTGGGTAAAACGGACGGGGCGTCAAGCTGGACATTCACTACCAAATAGTGCCGAGGTCAATAAAATGTGAATCTATACATCCACTGTGCCATAAGTCTTCATTACGTAGTGTTTAATTAGTTAAGTACAGGGATAACTTTACCTTTATGTTATCAGGACTGCCCAAATAAATAAGTTGGATATACAGATTGGGACTTAAAATTTAGATATATAGAACAAATTACAGTCCGTTAAAGCAAATGAAATCGATTCAGAATATTCCAGCATATCTGGGAAATGAGACTTTCATGCGGTCCTCCCTGGGATACATTAGAAATCCTTTACAAAACAAAAATGGGTAAACAGATGAGCACAATTGGAAAATTTTATAATTTTAGTAAACTGAGCAACCATATGCACGATATATTTT
The DNA here is from genome assembly GCF_002891405.2 of Cryptotermes secundus. Taxonomy (NCBI): domain Eukaryota; kingdom Metazoa; phylum Arthropoda; class Insecta; order Blattodea; family Kalotermitidae; genus Cryptotermes; species Cryptotermes secundus. The sequence goes on along the minus strand of NW_019724587.1, from coordinate 265,557 downwards.
CAAACATAACCGTTCTAATGTATGATTATATCCTGAAGTTCTTAGCTACAAAAGTACCTAGGCTGAATTTTAGCCCACATTCTGCATTCCTGTAGTTCCAGCAGTCATAGGGCAGATAGGAAGACCATAGTTCGCAGCTTAAAAGATAGGAATTCCGTATTGAACGCTTCATATAAATACTAAATAGCATCATTCACCACAGAATTAATCAAAATTAATAAAAAGGATATTCGCCATTTACATATAGGTTCACATTCCCCAAGTGTCCACAATAGATGAAAATAAAAAAAAAATCGTTAATATGACTAAGGACTCGCAAAACCCTGCGCATAAGAGATAACGGCATGAATTGAAAAATATAATCCCATTCCCACATTAAAAAAGAGAAACGCTTGCCAATGTGAAAGAATTAATCGAGAAACATGCTGGGGACTTTCTAATCATAATAATACGAGTAATAATAATAATAATAATGACCATAATCATAATAGTAATATCCATATTTTAATATATATTTATTTCAGCATAAGAACGAATGAGTCTCTACTGTTTCTACATTTGGTACAGTGACTTAAACATATTGTGGCATATACACCCGTCCTGAGTGGTGACTCTGTAAACAGCGACCGTTTCTGGGCAACGGCTGTTAAACACCCTTTTCTAGGCAGCAGATACTTAATAATGCAACACTTGGACTACAACAAGGGAAACTAGGTGTTACTACGTGGTCCGTGCCGAGATGTTATAAGCAAGGGATCTAGCTGGATAGTTCAATTCTGTGCGGCAGGCTGTGAAGAGAGGGCGTGAGTGCGTGAAGCTGAAAAATCTAAACTGTTAGAAGCCATTGCCAGGGAAGGGCTGGTGAAGGCACAACAGGCTTGGAAAAGGCTTAACGGTTGGTGTGGTGGGTGATTAGTGGTGGCGCTGTAATTACTTGTAGTCCCGAGTGGTGTGTATTTGTGGTCAATAAATCCATTCGCTAATCAAAACCCCGTCTATAATCCTCCATACTACCTGACAATATTAATATTATTTGTAATTATTTTTAACCTCGGTGATGTATATATGTATATATATATATATATACACCAGTACTTTTCAATTTTATTGTTTTGATATACGATACTATTCATTCATTCTTTCATCCACCACAGCCCTTTGTTGGGCCCTGGCCTCTTCTTCTGTTTCGTTATCTATTTTACACAGACGGTAGGACTCCTTGGACGAGTGTTCAGCCCGTACACGTTACTGTTTACACCTACATGCTTAAGTAAATCTGTAGTGCATAGGAATTAAGGTTCTCACAGTGATGGTTATGAAGAGTACTGTGTTCCGAGATATAAGGCCCATTGGTTCGCTACCTGCTCCATGATGATTTCTTATCTGGCTTTTTCTTAAACCTTAAATATGGAGAGCAACAGGTCCGTCCGAAACGCCGGCTGACGTTCTACGAACCATACGGTGTTATATTCCTTCAAATTCTTTAGTACAATATTATCAATTGTGTGCAGGTTCAGGGCTGATTCAGCTTCAAACATAAAATAAAAGTAAAATAATGCGTTTTACTAAATTACACTCCTTTATTTTTTAGTTCCTGTTTGTATAAATTTAGGTACAATTACCAGTATGATAATTTAGTTGCTGAAAAGCGTAATGGGACTCACTATATCTTAAAGGAATAAAGTTTGTTTAACGGTATACAGGGATCTTGTGTAGGTTAACACTAATGTTTCCATATAATTTCATCAGTTAGAATTTGTCCCATATAACTTATTACCTTCAGTTTTGCAAATTTTCAGGTGTTTGTCTTCATGCCAAACTTGACGATCATGTTTGATGTTTGATATTTATGTTTGTGCTGCTTCAATTTTTTAAGTTTGCACGGTCATCATGTTTTCATTACTGGTGTCAGAAAGCTAAGAGGAATAAAATATTATGACTGTCGCATTGGTTTTTATGAAAAAATATGTCAGTATTTTACAAAATTGTTGAATCAAGGAATACACACACATACATACAGAGGTCTCTTACGGCTTTCCAAAAATGGCTGCCTTTCTCTTGAAACCTCAGCCAAAAGTCAGTACTTTCAATTAAATTGAGCACGGTTAATTTTTCTTCTCTCTCCTTTCGCTCCCACTATGGAGCATACGGCTGATTTCTCAGTTTCATGACAATTTTACAGACGGTAGGACTCCTTGGACGGGTGATCAGCTCGTAGCAATGCCTCTACCTAAACACAGGACAACACAAACGCAGAATAATCGCATCCACACACACACAAACATTTACGCTTTGTGTGGGATTCGAACCCATGATCCAGGCTTCCAAGGAAGCGAAGACATGCCAAAGACCGCTCTGTTACCGTGACCGGCACTGTCCATCTTGAGGAACTCATATTCCTTCATTTGGTCAAGGCATCCCTCGCCTTCCACTGAACCCTAGCACACACTGCCAGGTTTACAACATCCTGCAAGTGAGCCCTGTGACATCAACTCTTTAAAGTTCAGTGATCCCTCCATGTATCATTTGCTTTAACATTAAGAAACTCTTCATTTTGGTCACGGAGATTATTTCTGGTAAATTGTAAAGGGTTCTGACGATGGTGATTATACTAAGAATTACTGGACTTTCGGACTTTGTCCATCGTCCGGTATTCTAGAAACCAGAAAATACAACGTTTCGGAAAATTGATCTGTTTCCGTCCTCGGGTGAAGGGGGAAGACACCTACTCAATCCAGTGAATGAGGTTATATCTTCCTAAGGGACCCAACAGAATGGGCGCCTTCCCTCTGAGTGCACTTCCGGTTTCATGTGATCGTCTCAATAAACAGCGATTAGTTCCCTAAACAATATTAACCAATTAGTTTGTATAATGAAGATCCAGTGTGTTTTCTGTGTGGTACTAAGTGATTTTTTTAATAATATTTAGATTAACTTCAGATTCAAAACATTAACCCACACCCACAAATATTATTCAGTACTAAAATGTTCAATCCCAATATAAATTTGAATCTGAGATATTCAGAAGTGATGCTAGGAGTTGGATGCTGCTTCGGATTTCTCGGTTGTAAGATGAAGTAAACATGTTTAGTTTCTCTGTGTTACTAATGAGGCTCTATACACTCGAGAGCATGCCTCCATAGTCTTGGTTGTTACCAATGTGAAGCATTTCTCAACTGATTACCGTTACGCAACGCTGAACTTGAACGAGTGAAATATACTGCAAGCCATTTGGCACAACGTGAAATTGTACACTGACCTAGACGTTTGGTGTAGAACTGGATACAAAGGTCGAAACTTTCAAAATAATTAATTTAAATTCCTTCTCTGCCTGATCAAGAAATAATGGTAACTCAGCTCGTGGGACAGAATTCTTCAGAACACAACAGTCGCTTACCTAACCCATAAATTTTCCACGTTTTATTGAAATCGAAACTCCATTACTATGTTCACAAACATCTGAATGTGTCGTATTTTGAAATGGAAAAATACAATTTAGAGCAGACTTACACTACATTTATATTTTATTTTATTTATTTTTGCCGGCTCCTCCAGAAGGGCTCAGCTCCATGAATAAGTAATTAAGTAAGTATGATTAACTTTATTTTTATCTTCACATCAAACCGAACGCGTTAATGAACCTTCGGATTCCATAATATGCTGGAAATTTCTTGTGTGACTGAGAAACTTTCGGGTTTCTGAGAGGAATCCGCTCCATGGAGTCTTCCCATTCCCGCTTGGATTTCCCAGGTGGCCTCACCCAAGATTTTGCAAACTTACTTATCTAATTCTCCTTGAGTTTTTTAACTAAATAATACGAGTGGTTGGCAGATACTACAAATTATGCAGCTTTTTCCAGCCCCTTGATATTTCTCTGGAACCGACTCTGTATGTAAACTGTTAACCCCTTCCGTGGCAGGTGAGAGATATACCCACCAATAATTCTGGTCCGAATGTGTTTGATGTTTACGAATATCATCAAGAGAAATACTAATATATCTTACAGTATTTTCCAAATATAAATTAAGTGTTGCTTTTCAGGAGTATTGAATTGTATGTTATCATGAAAATATATTAAAAATGAAGGGTATAGCACGGAAAGGATTACTAAAGTAGTAACAAATCGCTGTAGCAAGTCCTCACTTCTGTACACTTGGCCTCATTAGCCAGCTTAAACGAAGACACACACACACCCAACATTACAACGCTCGCAACCAAAAAGGAAGAACACATCACAAGACACAGTACACAATAAATATAGAAAAAACGACTCCAATAGTCGAAGAACCATACAATACGCGAGTTTGAATTAAGACGCATAAGATGAATAATCTTAACAAGTTTTAGTGTATACAAATTTTATTGTAGTTGGTGAATAATGTACATTTTCATAATTTTATGAAAGACACATGATGGCAAGCAATGCAATAGCATAGCGTAAATAAAGCACCTGAGGATGGCACAATGTTGCCGAAACGTGTAGTGAAGTGACATGTGAAACTGGGTGCACTACAAGACGGTCATTACATATATAACATGGATGAGAATCAGTGCAACAGGACGCTAAAATACAACAGAGTCATCACAACACCGGGAATTTCATGTTATTTTTTTTGTGGAAAGTTTTTCAGAAAATTGAGATATATTTCGCTGAGCTTGGAGAGGAGAAGTAGGAAGGAATATACGAGGAGTCCTGCGCAGGCTTGCACATTATTTTGCAATAGGCCGTGGCCGTTTTATATGTTTTTGAACCTTCCTAAGTAGATATAAATAAAGGTCCCCTTGTACGAGTAGGCCTATGTATGATTTGATATTACGTAAATTTTACAGCAGGTAGATGTTAGTAAATAAAACTTAAACACTTGTATATTCTGGCTAACGGAAGCTTACTAATACGATCGGGAACTGTATATTGGTTCACTTTTAATGCACCCAGATTCGTTGCAGGAACTCATACTAAGATAAACTGACTTCATATTTGAATAAAGTTATTTTTTAAATTTATTTTACAAGTTATATTCCCCCCTACCTCTTCTGAGGAATATGGCGATTCCATTAGAAATCCCCAGTTTCCTGCATTGACAGAAATGTGAAATAGGAAGTCGCACATCTAGGCTAGTTCCTTGTCACTAAAATGGCAGCGACAGTAAGTCGTCAAATTGCATTCTTTATTGTGTTGTAAGATAGAAGAGCTCCTCAGAGCACTTATTTACCGAGTAGGTGTACGTTGTTAGCTTACAGGCATTTGTTTGCGAATCTGCAGTCAAATATCTCCACCCTCTGCAATTCGTTGTCCTCCGTCTATAGTACCGTTTTCCTGCTCGTGGTAGATCTATTACTCCCGCTCTCCCCTTCCTATCTGCACATTAGCATGAGCCTCTGCCCTCAAGGGCTTGGCGCCCTTGTCACGTCAACCAGACCCTACACTCCACACTAACGCGATTGAATAATAGCTTCTGCGATGTTTGACCGTAATCTACAGAGCTACTGCGTGCGGTCCCTCTATTATAACATATTGTCACGTGTATCAATGACTAAAGACGGGGTTCGGATTGGTAATTGGATTTATTAACAACCTACAGGCCGTAACTACAAATAATGATAACTCTCTTACTGATTTACACAATTTACAGTCACTCCACTCTATTCTTCTCGATCTATTTCCACTAGTCTTCACTATTCGTTTCCTGGAACCGGATTTATAACACAAGAACTATGGAAGTATCACTAAATTATATACTCCCAATACCACTGCACTATAGCACATATACAATTTTAAATCACACTTTAAATCTTCACGGGCTAACTTTCTGTATTATTCTGTACTCCTCCAGCTTACTGCAGTCCTCTTCTTTGCGTGCTTCTCCTGCTACTACTCATTCCTAACTGCCTTGAACGAATTCTGTCAGTGTTACTTATATAGCCGCGGAACGGGCATGGACCTACAATAAACATGTCACGTGATCGCTATCAAGCCAGTCTATTGGCGCATCGATCGGCTCTACAGAAAAAACAGCTTCCTCTATTGTTTCGTGTTGGGCCGTGTTTATAGAACTGTTGTCCGACAACGCGTTGACAAAATCCATTACAATATGTGCAAAGAGGGATTTAAAAAGTTACCAGTTTGAGACATTTTTGCAGTGACATCTGTGTTCATATGTAACTACTGAAGCTGAGCATTGCTGTTAACGATCTTAGCAAGCCAAAGAAGATCCAAACTTCTTCCAGACTCGAGATTGCTGGTTTTCTGGACTTCGTCCATCGTAGGTGTTCCTTGATCGTTTGGATACAGCGCCGACCCATGCCGGCCGACTGCGGGTGGAGGGGAGTGTTGCGCGTCTTGCTCACTCCCAGTCGTTGCAAAATTTGCGGCTTCAGATGAGATTCGAAGCTACGACCGTGCTCACTATGTAGCTCCCGTGGCATTCCGAAGTGACAGAAGAAGTTTGTAACCAGCGCTTCCGCTACTGTCGAAGTCTCTTGATTGGGAATGGCATAAGATTCCTTCCAATTCGTAAAATAATCCATAGCGATTGTTCGCTCCGTGAGAATGACCCTGCTACATCGATGGCTACCATTTCGAGTGGGGCCCCGACACTGTACTGATACATCTGGTCCCGATTCCTAGCTCGGGGGCCGCGACCTGCTGCGCAGGTGTCACACTTCTCAACATCGTTTCTTGCCTGGATCCAGTAATACTTTTGCCGGACCCCGTTGCTTTTATATGTAGGGCTGCAGTGGGCGATATCTTTCCATCTGGGCATCTTATTTTTCTACAAATTATGAATGTACTTTTATGTGACTATATTCTATCTCTTTCCCATTCGTCTACCTCTTCTCCTAAGCATCCTGTCTCAAACACTTTCAATATACGTTTCTCAAGCAGTTGGAACAGAATGATGTGTTCTAAGTTATGACACTTTTAGCATATAGTTTTGAAGGTTACGGGCATACCAGTGTACTGTGTAGTGTTCATCTCTGCATAACACTGTTTTTACAAAATGAATTAACATGAATATCCACAATCTGTGCATCGTTTTAGGGCCCACTTTGAGGTTTTAATTATCTTCTTCCCAACCTTTGCCTGTTATATGATCACTCTATATCTTTACTGCCTTATTTACATGTCATAGGCATATATCGAATAATGAAATTAATATAACCTCGTTTTCATAACGATATCTGGCTGATTGCTCATTAGCATGGAGTGCGGATAAGGATATGCTTCTAATCCTCTGAAGCAGAATATATAGACAGAGAGGGAAAGATGTGAAACTAGCAAAGGAGTAGGCGAAAACGAAAAGTCGTATAAGAAGAGAGACACTTTATTGTGGAGAAGATGGAAGGAAGAGAGAGAACAGAAGATTCCCAGGCTTCCCCTCCGCCTTCTGATGCAAATAATATGAAAGGGAATTTTCGCTGAGAATAATAATCATCTAAACAATACTTAAAGCTTAAGTTTCAACTTCAAAGTACACAGAATGCGTCACAATTTGAGAGATTAACCGGTTAATACTCTTTAGCGAAATAATCCATCTTTATTGTGAGAATCAGATCAAGCATACAAGAGTTATTTGCTGTTAAAGTAGATATTTCATACAGAAGCCACTTAGATTTAAAGAGTTAATATAATTGAATGTACAAATTATATTCTAATTTGAATTCCCTCTAAGTAGAAAAAACCTTTTTTTTTCGGATGCCTGGCTAATTACACTCAGTTTAGATGAAACACGTTTATGCAGAACAAGAATAAATGTGTATGAAATAGTAAGAAAAGAGAATGCATTTAATACCGAAGTATTATGAAAGAATTCCTTCGCATTCCAAAGTTAGTAAACTTCTTATATACTCGTAATGTAACAAACATAATTGCTAACTGATGAGATACGAGTTTGGTGTTGGATTAGACTGATGGACTGCAATGTCTTGATGTCTACACTATCTACCAAGAATTCTGTTGTATATTCATAACAGTTATTCGATAATAGAACGGTGGAATTAATAAAAAAAAAGCTAACGACTATATTGGCTCATTGCTGACTCGCCTTGCTTGTAATCAGTTGACTCCTGATTCGAGTCTGAGTTGACATACCGTGCACTGTTAAAGTGTTTGTCGATTTTCTCACTGATTTCAGAAGTGGTCCAGAATAGCAGACATACTTTGAAGTAGGCCATGGTCATTGATTCTCATACCAATTTTTGTTCACCTACAGCAACATCCTCCCATTTTTTGGGCGTAATTAACATGGAGCAGCTCTAAGGCGGTTCAGCTTTTGGTTTCTTTAAGCTTCTGAGATTTGTTGAATCTAAATTCGGATAAAACTGATTTATTCTTTGTTTCTTTAAGGGCACTTTCCACCTGCATTAGTTATGTAATGTGGAATAGTAGACAGATATATCAGTGATAAATTGGATTGTCCGGAATATATATCCGCTCTTCCTTCCTACCAAATGGTTTAGAAATAAGATTTTCAGATCTGTAAATTGGAAGAAGCCAGAGGGTATAATTTCTTTAAAGATAAAATAATATGATTAAAAATAATTAATTGTCTTTGTCCATGTGCAATCTTCGCTACTAGACTCTCTTTAAGTGTGTCAGGATTAAATTTAATGTTCTTCGTTGTTATGTGAGTCGTAATTTTGAAAGCAGAAGCAAATTATGCAGAAGTTTCGGTATGCTACTAGTGTAAATCCACATCATATTTCATAAGATTTCATTCTGTTTTCCCTTAGTTATTACGATCTACAGAATAGTGAACGTCTTTGTGTAGTTTCCATTTTGGTGTTTTATAAGTGTCTCTCTTCGAAGTTCGCAGTGTTATTGAAACTTCCGAAGAAGTATGGATATCAGAGCAGTGACGGTTTTAAGTTTCATTAAAATTAGCCATATACTTCCTCTTCTCGTGGTAGGAAATTGCACTAGACACTCCATACTCACGATAATTATAATTTTATATCTTTCTCATCACATGCACTCATCTCCCCGATAAGCGGCGGTCGCTCGGTCGGTATAGTTCGCTTGCGGACTAAAACCACGGAGTTTGTCCTATGCGAGACGTTGAGAAAATAAAGTAGGCATATTTACAATTATGTGAAAACGTTAATTTAAGTGTGAATTAATGTTAACTATAGACTTACTTACTTTAACCGTTCCTCTTATGCCTCTATAGTGTCGAAGTTGTTTTTTTCATTTTGTTCATTTTACCGACGGTAGGACTCTTTGGACGAGTGATCACCTCGTCACCAGGCCTCTGCCTAAACACAGGGCAACACAAACAGAATACACATGTACACATACCAAACATCCATGCCATCCATGCCTTGCGTGGGATTCGAACCCACGATCCCGGCTTCTGAGCGAGAGAAAACAGTGCGTGCCTTAGACCGCTCGTCTACTGTGACCGGCCTGAAACTACAGAGACGAATCGAATTATTATACGTCGCAGTTGAGTATTAATCTTGAACATAAAGCTGCGAAGCTCAGCTACTTTAACATACAGCTGTAACATCTAACTTCGGAGATGATTACTCCGAAACTGCAACAGGAACTTAGCGTAACATGGTTTCTGCTCCAATCTTTTGCGTTCCAACAGAGCAGAACTGAATGCAAAGGAGATTACAAACTATCGTTGAAGTCTTGGAGAGGTGCGTGTTGTGCAGTGACGGTTAGAAGGATGTCTTGAATGTTTCATTCGCTGCCCATGCCTACAGTAGACTCCCAGTAACGCATTGCGGAGAACCGTGTACAATCCAGGTCAAATTTTCATCTGTACGAAAGACGATACCTCTTGTTTCACCAGTTGGAAATTTGTCTTCTGTGTACAGATTTCTCTGCATTCAAATCTCGGCCCTATATATTTGTCAGCCTCTACAAGCAAAAAATTCTTAAGCCATAAAATAGGCCACGGTAGCATTGTTCCACAACTTCCTTGTATATTCATGAATAACAACCCCCTCACTGTAACACTCGAAGTTCTTAAAGCGGTCGTTATGAATAAAATCATCTTGTGTGTGACGTCTTGTAATCTGGTAGAAATTTACCGATGTTCGTCTAAAAATAATCAAAACACCTTAAACATGCAATAAAACAGGAATGGTGAAGATTAGTTTTCATTACTTTAAAAATGCATTTGTTTAAATTGGGCCTTTTTTATTTTTGTGGCTGTGAAATATTGTAACGGATTTAATCAACTGTTTGCCAGGCAGCAACTTCGTAAACACGGCCCAACACGCAGCAGCAGAGCAAGTTGTGTTTTCCGTGTCCGCGGTGATGTCACAACAGTGGATAGAGACCACATGCTGTATTTTCTGTAGATCCAACCGACGCGCCAATAAACTGGCTGGATAGCGAACATGTGATATATGTTTACTGTAGGTTCATGTCCGTTCCGTTGCAATATAAGGGAGTGACAGAATTCGTTCAAGGCAGTTATCGAATTACGAGTCAGTTCGTAAACTGAAGGAGTGAGACAAGAATGATTTTTAGTTCAAGTTTCGAGAATGATTGAAGACGAAATAGCAAGAAGGCTTCATAGTGATTTTAAGTGCTAATTTATGTGTTGACATCCATTACTAGGAGACGACCAGTGGAAATTGGGAATCCAAGTGGTGTCCTTCGGTGAACTGGAAATAGTGTAAATCACCGATAGCACACTATTAATTGTAATTGTGAGAACTCGTAACTGAGGTGCTAATAAATCTAATCATCCGAACTAGAACCCGTTATTTTCGTCACGTGTACCACCCTACACGCAAAAATATTAAGGGAGAAGAGAGACTGAAGATGTTTTGAGAACGGGGTGCTGACAAAAATATTTGAAACTAAGGAGGAAGAAGTTCGAAGAGGCTGCAGAAGATTGCATAATTGCAAAATGAGCAACTGCATAAGTAGTGCAGCTCTCCGCTTATCATTATGATGATAAATATAAGGGAGATGAGATTAACAGGGAGCGTAGCACGCATGGGAGAAAAGAGAAATGCATACAGAATTTCATTAGAAAATTTGAAGAGAAAAGACCATTTTAAAACCCAAACTTAGAGGAAATAATAATATTAAAATAGATCTTAAGGAAATAGAATGGAAGGGTTTACACTGAATTCATCTGATTTAGGACGGGGAGCAGGTGCTGAGTCCCGTGAGAACGGTAATAGAACTTAGGTTTCCAAAATATGTTTGATTTTCTTTATTAGCTGAGCAGTATTTTCTTCTCAAGGATTCAAATTCATGGAGTTAATTTTAGATACTTTCTGTTCCTGTTGATAACTTCATATTAACTGTAATGGCTATCACTTCGTGAGCATTGGCAAGAATTATGAGGCAATAACTATTACGAGAGAGATGGTAGTGGTTGTGACCAAATTCAAGGTAATACTTATACTATATCGTCTACTATTATGGATGAAGTTAGAAAAATAACGGTAGCAAGCTTTCATTATATATTGTTGATACGCTAATTAAAGTTTTCACCAAATACCTTCAGGTTTGCTAACATTTGTTTCAATATTACTGCTAATTCATTAATTCATTATTGGAGGGGGTGGGTTTCCCCATGCACCGCGACCAGTTGTTGATCTATTGTACGTCCCCCTTTGATATTCTACCAGTCGCCATACCCTTCCGGTACTGGTGCTCGCTATCAGCCCCGTTCAGCCAGCGAGTTCGGCCCCTCTACTGGCAGTGGTACCTCGATACTTCCCCATCTACCGGAGGCATTGTAAACTACTTGGGTGGGAAACTTTTTACCTAATTTTGCTCATAGGTCTCCTAAATCTCGTAAATCTATGACACGGGACCCACGGCTTAAAGTCCCTCCCGGAGGACTTGTTCCCTGAATTTTTCCGCCCTTAAAAATTCCACGACCTCCGCCGGGTTTGAACCCGCGTACCTTGAGTCATGAGGTGGGAACGTTACCCCTAAACTACGGAGGCCGCTTTTACTGTTAATTAGTTGGAATTTTATTTAAACTTAATAAAGTTGGTAAGGAGAAGATTAATTGCGCTAACTTTTAAACTAGGCTCTGCGGTGGGCCTTCGATGAATCGGAGTTCAGGAAAGAAGGAAAGCAAGTAAAGATAATTAACAAAACAGGGATAAATTAAAGAGATAATTGAAATAAACTCCCAAATGAGAATTCTTTTTACAGCTAGATAGAAATTATTATCTTCCCAAGAACTATCCCTGAAGAATAAATATATTCTACACTTAAAAAGAGATGAACAAAAATCCATAATGAATGAAACAAAAATTCACGGGAGAGACAAGATTTTCTGTTTTCCACAGCCTCCAGACAAGTGTTGGGTTTCACCCAGCCTCTTATACAATGGATATCGTAGTCTTACCATGGATAAAGCGGCCGGGTATGAGAAAAGCCACAATTTCCATTTAGCGTCAAGGTTAAGAATGCGTGGAGCTATACTTCCTCTCTTTCATTCGTCTTAATGGCGTGATAATTAATTAATCTCCATAGTGAACATGAAGTTTCAACATTACTAATATCATCATACACTGCTGCCAGTCATGCCTGTTCATCTCTCTAAGTTCAGCTGTGGTCCCGGTGACTAGCTGTACCAAGTGAGGGTTTTCTCATTTTCCTCGGCCTCCACAGACAGTCATTGGTGATGACACCTCAGATTAGACCATAGTCTCCTCCATTGACATACGTCATTTACAGTTATCCCACTATTGACTTTGTCGGCATTTAGTAAAGTGTCATTTGATGAACGAAGCAATAACTGCTTTTCCTCGGCAGACTGAGTAGTGTTGCAGTGTGCTCTCCGAAACTCTTGCAGTAATGACACATGCTGCTAGTCGCCATTTGTGATGGGGAGTCTTACGTGATCTCTCTTCATGACTGAACGGCCGTAAGTGGCTGCAAGGCGTCAAACTGAGATACACAAATCATTGGAGGCGGTCGTAAACTGTTTAATGAAACCGAAATCACTTTTACGCAATTTCTCCACTAGATTGGTCCATATATCAACGTTCTCTCACTTACACCTAATCAAGCTGGGTCCTGGACAGTATTATTATTACAAATTCCATATAATTATAATGTTACAATATTTTCTGAGCGTAACACGGAGAAAACTGCCGATGACAGTGGTCTAAGGCATGAACTGTCTTCGCCCGCTCGAACCCTGGGATCGTGGGTTCGAATCCCACCCAAGGCATAGAAGTCTGTGTACGTTTATTCTGTGTTTGCGTTGTTCTGTGTGTAAGTAGCTGCCTTGCGACGGGCTGATCCCCCAGCTAAGTGTCCTACCGGCTGTGTGTAGGATTAAGACACTGAAAAGGTGGCCAAGGTCCAACGAAAGGGACTGTAGAGCCATAGATAGATAGTGTGGAGATAATTCGTAAATATTATTAGGGAGAAGAAATCAAGGTAGAATGAAGAGAGGAACATGAAGCGTATGTATTGAGGAAGACGAGAGATGCATACAGATTTGCAGCTGAAAGCCCTGAAAGTTGATCTGCACGTGGATGCGAGGATAATATTACGATTATATAGACTGCAGTCAGCTTGATTGGGTTAGAGTCCAGTGGCCAGCTGTTATGAACATGGTTATGAACTTTCGGGTTGCATAAAAGACCACCAATTGAGTGATTATCTTATTCCCAAGATGGACACTCCCCTGTGGAACTTAATTTTGATTAATTTTGCCGTGTATGTATAAGTGCAAGTACTTACAGAACTTGAAGGTGTGCGAAAAATATGCAGACCATCTAGACAGATTAAAGGAAGTTGTGTCCTGTTTTGCCCATACCCAAAGCAAGCTTTGCCGGACCTAGAATTTCGAATAACATTTCCTTAATATCGCGTTCATCTTCAGATAATTTTATTCAAGAATAAATTTCAGATTTAAGGTGACTTAAGAAATTTTACTAATAGCACGTCTTCAAACCATATTCTGTGCACTGATATAAAAGGCTTGCAGTTTTTATACGTACTTCTGGAAATAGAAAAGTCGAAAGGAGTCTGATGTTCTGTACACGGGATTGTTCTCTCTATCCGCGAAAATAGGAAACGGAGGAGGAAGAAATGGCTGATAATCAACAAGAGTAAGATGAGAGACGTGTAGTTCATCCTTCAATAATTCATCTCGAAACTCCTTGGAAACTTGTGTCTCTGTATCTGACACAGCCGTGCTATGAATGTATCTCCTTCTCACACTTGTATACCAGAGCGTAGGATGGCGTCTCTGTCGGCAATTCCCACGATCAATGAATAAGTGAATGAGTTGAATACTGCATACGGTCGTCATCTTCACTATAAATCGCCTGCCGACATGTACTACCCTGTCATACACACGCCAGTATATAAAGGAAATTGTGAAATGTCTATTCTTATTCCTTTTCTGACGCTCCATACACTCTTTCCGCTACATCAGTCAGAATAGGATGCGGGGTCTTGTGGTAGTGATGTATTGACCTCGCGCCCCGGAAAGGCAGACATGTATTCGTAGATGCGAATACGTTGGCATCGGTGCTAAGAAAGTTGCTTTATGGTCATCTTTAAACCGTGCTATTGTAGCTGTAAATCTTTGTAAGGCGAAGTTAACGCTACATAATAGAGAGTGTCTCAAAAGTCAGTTAACCTAAAATATCGACTGGTATTAATTGGAATATTCGGATTTGAACCTGTCATTCAATTTGTAGAACGGTGTCACAGCGTTTTGAGTTGTGCGTTGAACATGGAGAATCTCAGGTTTTTTTTTTTTTTGTAAATCCAATAAGTAATAAACACACTTCTAAAGTATTTTAGTGGGGCACGCGGTAGCGTAGTTGGTTGAGGCACTATGCTACAAACCGGAAGATCGCGGGTTCCAGTCCCAATAAGGTGGATTTTTTCAATTGACCTAATCATTTCAGCCCTGAAATCGACTCAACCTCTAACAGAATTGAGTACCAGGAATGTTCCTAGGGGATAAAGGGCGGCCGGTGCGCAAGGCTGACAACCTCACCGCCACATGTGAGCCGACTGTCTAGAAAATGTGGGACTCTCAAGCTCTCACAATCCTATGGGCCTTCACGGCCTGGTGCAGGGATAGCTTTATTTTTTTTTACGTATTTTACTGTACTGTTCTAGCCCGTTGACTGATTTTTGGGCCACCTTCTATATAAAATTCGGTTCTTACCTCCATTACAAAGATCAATGTTAGTCATATTAGGGAGTGAATCATTAGTTGTTCTAAAAACAAGACGGACCTACAAAAGATGGATGCTGACGATATATCGTATTATACATATTTACCTCCACTTTTTTTTTTCATTAGCGCTACAGCCCTCGTTTGGGCATAGGCATACCTCCATGAAACTCTCCGTTTCACTTCGGTTTTACTGGATCTTAGACATAGGTAGGACTCCTTGGGAGGGTGATCAGCTCGTCGCAAGACCTCTACCTGCACACAAACATCCATGCCCTGACTGGGATTCGAACCCACGATCCCGGCTTCCGAGCGAGCGAAGACAGTGCATGCCTTAGACCGCTCGGCTACCGTGCCCGGCACCTCTACTGTTTATTTGAATAAAATTGCATAAATCAGTAATTTTGAACTTTCGTAGAATATTCCTAGACACAATGGAGAAGTTAATAATCTCTCATTTGTTAAAGAAATTTTCTGAATTTTATTGATCCTGAAGGTTCACAAAAATTTGCAAAATACACCGCCATCGATTCCTAACCCATGCCAGATGACCCCCATCTACTAAGCACATAATATTTATTTACCCTCCATTTTATTATTATCATGTAATCTGGGCCTTCAAAATTGTGCATTCTCTTCATGCCATCCCAATAACACGCATACAAATTTTCTTTTAAATTTAACCTAGTTCTTGAAAGTAATTACATTTCGGTGACAATAATATTCAAAATGGAGATGAATTGTGGTTATTGTCTTCTTTATTTCCTGGTTGTTTCTATCACAGTTCATAATTTGAATTTTGTGAGTTTATTCTGTCCTGCCGGTATTCCTCCTTCTGCCTCTCTTGTCGCATGCTGTTGCATTACGGTTAGGTCACGAGACCTTCAGCATGGATTTTGCAGAATACTGAATGACGAATTTTTTTTTTGTAATCTTCTTAGAAAACAAGTAGGTTAATTGAGAAAAGGAGATGTGTTGAGTAAATTAAATAAGAGAGGGACATAGAATTTGGATCCGAACCTTCATGGAAGAAGGGCACATGGAAGATCGTGTAAATGGGAATATACTAGGGTACTGAGTAAGTACTTGTAATCTAATTGATGATATTGCCTCGTAAGCCCAAATATTGGAGTTCTGTCTGGTAAGTGATACGTCAAAATTAATTTGCATCATATAAGATATTATATTAAATACATTTCGTATGATTTTCAGTATAAACAGTTTTTCCCCTGAAACAGAAATAACCAGTTCTTCTTTATACGGTCCATCTGTCCTACGAACCAGGTTACGTCATACCTTGCCTAGGCAACCTGACGGAAGGAAAGTCGTGTATGAGTATGCTTGAATTCCCTCTGACTTATAAACAGCAGATATGTCGAGAACAGAATCCAGTGTTTTTCTACAATGACATGATTGTCGGTGTCATTAACTGAACATGACTGGCCATCTTTCCCACAGTGGATGGAGTACAGGAGAGAGAGTGTGCTTCCTCTGAGATCAGAACTAACATTTTACATATTATTTAAAAGAAATTCGCGCTTCAGGCGTTATTAGCTGCCCATTATAGCCTTTGCTTTATGTGAATAATCCAATCTGAGAATTGAGTTTCAAGGAGATGCAACTTAAAGAGGTCTTCTTCATGGCGCCAAGTAGTTTCATATGTGGTTAACACTGTTTCCGTGGAAACTGCTGCTTTCACATTGAGGATATTCTGCTACCTCCATTTATTACTCTGATCATGGAGTCACTACTTTCATCCAAAACGTCGGCAACAACTAACCTATAGAACTACATGGTGTCATAAACAGAATAACACAATGTAAATGAAATGTAAATTCATCAATGTTCTCAAAAAATGGCTCTTCCGGAAATGTAATTAATTAAATAATATTATAATCTCAATTATATTTATTCGTTTGAATATTAGCCTCATTACCAATGAGATATGCAAAGTCCCAAGGAAAGCACATAAAAATGTCTGCTTTCAGTTGGCCTACAACTTTCCGCTCTTGTATGAACAGTAAACTGTCAAAGTGTTTAAGCACCGTGCCATTATCACGTAGACATAGGGGCGAGTGGACATAATGGTCCATGCAGTTCCACCCTCAGCACAACTTCCGGCCCCTTTGGTTGTGATGAAAAGACCTCCTGCATACTGAATAGGAAGCGGTGTTGGACTTCGAGTCATTATGGACTCTATGGCAAAGTGATAATATTTTCACGTGTTAGAACGACTATAGACAGGGTTTGGATTGATAATCGGATTTACTGAATACTTATAGATCGTAACTACAGCGCTATCGCCAATTCACATAATCAGCATTTCACTACAGTACGTACTATTTCTCCTCTGTCTGCTTTGTCTTTTTCAGTCGTTGCTTGGTGACGGATCCCAACCATGTCCTCTGTTTCCATGCTCACGTTCTTACAGACTAGAAACTGTCCCACAACTATGAATATGAGTATGAGAGGTGAGTCATAAAACTGTCCCAAGCACTGCGACCTTCAATGGTCTATTGGTCTTGTCTCACAATTAACTCATTACTCGACACGGACCGCACAGAAAACACATTTCTTCTGTTGCTGTTTCAGATTTTTTCCGTGCAAATATGCTTCTTTGCGAACTTAACGGCTGTTGTACTTTTGCTTATCTCGCGTCGTTACCGAGTAGCGGGTCTGCATTCTACAATATATCATCCCAATTGGTAACAGAACTCCTGTGTAGCTTCCTTACCCAGTCACTCTTCTGCCTGCAGTATCCCCGGCTGTTATTCTTGTTTAAAATATAAAGCAATCCATTTCTTAATCCATATTTTTGTGGTCAGACTTCTCTTCTGCTGCGTCTTTAATAGCTGCCTTGAAAGAACTGCAGTCGTTGAGTACCGGAGTCTTCCTGTCTCGAAGTGGCAGACCGTGAACGCACACGTTCGCCATTAGTGGCCGACTGCCTCGTTTTTATGCTCTGGTCATGTTCATCCGGTGCCGATTACAGGTAAATAGGCGATGTGCTGGCAAGCAACTGTTGCCAACATTCTATACGTGCTAGAAATCGTCTACATTTGTGCACTGTCCGAAATGTACATAATTTTGCAACATATATTTCGGCCATTAATATGGTCTTTCTCATACATGAGCTCAGATAACTGTAGCAGTTCAGTAACTGTATTACTAACTTCACTAAGGGGTTTCGTCCATTGACCCTCCTATGCTGAAGCTAAAATGCGAGAGGCTGTAGCTAGCTTTTTGTTCATGTGACGGGAAGGCTCTGTGTGAGGTACAGCAGCAGTTTTACAGCAGTATTTCCTTCTATATAAAGTAGAATGTATGTATTTTTATATTGTGCGTGTTAACGTTATGTAAGAACTGAAGAAATTATTAGTTTACTGACTTCATCCTATACTACGCTGCCCTTCCCTTAAGACATAGAGCATTGCTGCTTTCTTCGTGAAGGAAAAGTGTCATAGCTATGTAGAATATAAATAAAGCAGGTTTAGGCTTCGATCTATAAATTTCTTATAAGGATCGTATAAATAAGCGGTGGTAGATAACAGTAACAGTAACGTGTAAGAAGATTTGTGAATCTTAAACAGGGACATCAGGTGCTGCTGAAAGTAATAAGGCCCAGTATTCTGTGCTTTCTCTGTGTAAAGGTAGACCTAACGACTCTGAAAAACATTTTTCAGTTACTTCGGATGTCTGAACCAGTGTAATATTCCTCCACGTCACATTGAAATATTCTTGAATCTAACTGAATATCTGTGTGGCACACATGTTGGCCGCCGCCAGGTGCTCCCCCCTTCCCCCAACGGCCATGTTTGGAACAGACCTTCCGCTTTCCGATTCGCTGAGCGGCATGCTTCGTTCGGTTGCAGGAAGGACTCACTCCAGAACGTTATCAAGTAAACGCTATTGTGGATGGATAGAACACGAGGATGCTCGAGATGTACGCATTACACAAGGCTAAGAAATCGTGTTATGTTTCTAAATTTTTTCGACCGGGAAAATTAACGAGAAGTATTCTGTAGGGCTAATTATGTCATTGTTAATTAGATATAATCTATTGTGCCAATACAATAGAGTCTGCATCGCAATTCGAGTGCATATTTCTGTTGTTTGTGATGGTTACTTACGTTTAAATTTTCTGGGTTTGTGGACTCATACAATTTGTTGACCTTCAGAACACAATTATTATGAGGTAGACCGTATAAAGAAAAATTTATTCCCGTATTTCACGACATGTGTTTGAAAATTTACGCACGAAATTGTAATACAGTATTTACAACTCTCGAATACACAAACAAGTTATCTTAGAATAAAGAGAAATGAAAATACATCATGGCAGATTTACTTTTCTTGCCAGATTCATCACAGCTACTTCTTCAAAAAATTGCAAACACGTCTAATATTTCACACAGAATCTAAATTCTCTGAGTGACACGAATATAAAATTGTTCACAACTTGAGGAGTATTTACAGTTTGTGTGTTGTAAGTTTGTTGGGCATTTTGTGACTCATTATTGAAACACAAGAAACAGTTACCCTACAAGAGGAAAGATTTCTTGTACCTGACATTTTTCGATGAAGCAATATATGGGTAATTCGAAATGTTTCGGCACCATCGTGTCTGATTCTCGAAAGAGAAATATTATTGGTAAATGTATACTTCATAACTTAATACACAAAATGAGCAACGGTGATCTGTAAAGTTTATTAAGCTTATTTGTAAATGGGAATAATGGAAGAAAATTAGTCAGAATACCATATTGAATTAAAAATAAAAATCCCTGGAAGTGTTCATGGGATACGTGAACAAACCTATATTTATTTATGACCTTATGTAAACCAGACTTTATTATGGATCAGTCTGACTGGAAACCTGAATTCTCCAACAAAGTTCAGTTTAGTTTCCCACGTGGAATTCTAACGAAATCTCTCAAACACATTATGAGGAAAATTGAACGCCCATTTATTGCTTTATGTGAACAAAGCTTCAATATGAATCCGCACAGATGCAAATCGAAACTTCCAACAACGTTTTGTGGAAGTTTCTCGCAATGAATTTAAGTGGGATTTGTGAACGGTTTATGGGACACATGGAAAACTTCAGTTATGACGTTACGTAAATTAGGATTTATTGTAGGTTAGTGTGACTGAAAACGGTAATTTCCTGTCAATATTTGTGGGAAGTATCCTACACAGATTTCTAAAAAATTATGTTAACATTATGGATACTGAAAAGGCATGGAGAAACGGACAAACACGATCACATAAGACGATTTTTAATTTATAAATAAACGTATGGGAATCGGTAATTTTCCTGGGGTTACCTCTCGGAGAGAAAATTGTTTTACCTCATTTTTTCCTACGTTGTAATGTTTGGGAAAACGGAATGGCACAGGGGGGCGGACAGTCGACGTGCCCGTTCAAAGAATTCTACACTGCCATTTGAGGAATAACTTTTGTTGTTACACGTGGCTACTTGCATTAAAAATTCTACATTCTTAAACTCGAGCAAGTGTTCTCCGACGTTCAGAACACTTATCGTTGTGATTATTACAATGAATTAAACTCACTGTAATGATGGTTCATATGTTTTCCTTGTGGGGAAATAATATAAAAAGAAATCGATTTCGACTCAACCCCATACACACAACAGCAAATTAAGAATTTTCCCCAAGCTTTATCTCTGGGAGGGACGTTTTGAGGTTAACACATTGAAGTCATTAAATAATTTAGAGCAAAACTGACTTAATGATAACTCTAAAGTCAGATATTGTGTAACTCTAGGTGTTGCTGTACAGATTCTGTTATCGTATATAGAATTATAATTTTACGTCTAGCTTTGTGTGGATGTGAAACTCGGACGCTAACTTTAATAGAAAGACGTAAGTTGATGAACACTGAGGAGGGGATGCCAAGGAGATAATAGGAACTAAGGGGGAGGAAATAACAGCAAGATAGAGACAAGTATATGATGGCAAGTTCCCTAAGTTCCACTCCTCACAAAATGCTACCAAAGAGACAAAATCAAGGCAAATCAGATTAATGGGGATTGCAGATGAGAAATGCAGTTACAAAATGTTCGTCGAAAGAAAGTGAAAGGAATTGGGTGGGGTTTCGAGGCGCGTCTGCTGCTGTGGCTATTTGCGTTGAAGGGAAGTGCTCACCTGGGAGACTTGGTCGCAGATGGGACAGCAATATTAAAATGGATCTTAGAAGAATAGGGTGTGAAAACATGGGTTAGATGGAAATTGCTCAGGATATAAACCAATATTAGGCTCCTGTAATCACGGAGAAGAAACTTCGAGTTGCACAAAAGGCGGGTAATTCCCTAACCGCATGAACGTCTGTTAGCTTCTCAAAATTGTGCCATGGAGCTGGTAAATCCTTAGAGCAGAGTTTGCCCATGTTTTTGCAGGTGAATGTCACAGTACTGTCAAGTAGCCTGTCTAAATCCTTCATAATCAAGAATTTTGAAGCAGGCAGGAATGCATAACGATGAAGAATGTAGGTGCAAAATTTCCATATGAACATAGACTATACTTAAGTCTGAGACTTAAATTAATTTCTTTTGTTTGAGTACGATATAAAGGTGAAAATTTCTGTTAAGTTATAAAAAGGCAGCAGCTGTACGCCAATTTGAGTGTTTTATCCAGGAAATAAAAAAAAGGAAGTTGAATGCGGCAATGTAATCGTAATGCTTTATTACTTTTGTCTGTAAGCATGGCATCAAGTACTTTGCATGAGTCAATAGAGAAACAAGAACTTCAGTGCCTCCACTAGCTTGTTCAGCAAGCGCCAACACTCGTCAGTCATAAGAATATCTCCAAAAACTACTGTATATAACTCAACTAAAAATGTTATTGTTCAAAGAATATTAATAAATAAATTCCGCATGTATTCCACAGAATTTAGTAATTATCTTCAAATGTCTACTTTAGTCGTTACTTCCCTCTTTCTCACGTTCTAAGAGTGAAAGCTATTCACAGAAATGACACATGGCCTTAACGTGTACGACGTTCACACTAATGCGTATATATTGTGATGCAGGAGATGTTTGTTGAAGGTTGGAGGGCGACGGAAGGGTTAACTTATTGTTTAAATATTCTTAACAGGAAAATGTAAATTGTAATTAGAGTTTAATTTACGGTAGCCAAAATTCTGTATTCATTAGATGAGGAGAACAAGAGATAAGGAAATAAAACGGAGTGCGTTGTGTAGGAATGAGTATGTTATGAATGGACGAAGAGGATAAGAGAACGGAATGTACTGAAATGATTTTAACCAGGGTCTATGTTGTAAAAGGTCTGGTGGTGTTCGAGAGAGAGCTTCTTGTGTTGCACGCACAATTAAATAAACTGAACTAAAATTTATAAATAAATTAATCACTGAAGAGAGTACAAATGACAATAAATAGCATAAACAACTGCCATGGGAAATAAGTCACAATGAGCATGAAATACGCTGTAATAATTCTATACCGCAGAGTACAGCCCCATTGCGAGAAAACAAGGTGGAAAGCTGTAAAAACATAATCTGAGAAATGTTTACTCTCAAAGGGTCGCTGTACTCATAAAAGGGAAGCCATGTTTATGGAGGAAAGTAAATGTGAGGCACATTTCCACTGTCATATTTGATAACGTGTCAAAAGTACTGAGTAGAAGATAGGTCATGTTTCTCTTCTTTGTCGTAAAATAGTAAAGAAACGTAATGCCGATTAAGAGATCAATACTGATTATAGTTAATGAAAGAAGTGATGATTTTCATTTGACAGTTTTATATTCCTAGTTTTAAAATGTACATATTATCACGTCATTAAGAAAAACAAATGCGTTCTGTACACAGCCAGCCGGGTCTTTTAAATTTTTCGAAATAATATCAGCGGCACTAATACGAATATAACGCTTTTCATATTTTTCGACTGATCCTACAACATTATTCTTCAGCTGATGTACTCTTCATGTCCTTCCCTAGGACTCGATGTCTGCAAGGAAGCGATCACGTAGACTTTGATATACTTCAGAACTCGTGTGGCAGAACGTATTAAAAAGAACTGTAAGCATCGCATTAATATGAGATTTAAAGTTTCATATATCGATTATCTGTATAAGTTATTGGTTGAAGAACTTTAAACTCCTCCGACAGGTGGGCGATGTGGGAAGGTAATCATCTTATGATCACATTAAAATGCACACGTTTCCTTCTATCATCTGCCCTTAATGCAGCTGCCTGTGGACACGTTGCATTAAAAATGCATGGTTACCAAACTCAATTCCGCAACACGTTACATGAACGAATTCATTTAAGAAGACGAAACTTCGTAACTATTTCCACCCCAGAGCAAGATTCACTCGACTTAGATGGCGCAGCATTTAAAACTTTTCTCCTAACACTTCGCATTTATGTAATATTTCGCCAGGAATATAAAGCTATGCTAGTTTGTTTAAATGATAAGGAGGAATAATTTTAAAACGATGATACAATTATATTCTATAAGTTACACTGACTGTTTAAATTTTAATTAAATAAACTTCAAAAGTAGGATTTATGGCCTGATTAAAGCCTAAACAAATTTAATGGGCGTGAAGATGTGCAAAAAGATATATTTATTTTTGTGAAATAAAACAAGAGATATCTCTTGCTTAGGATACTGTACATTGGCGTATGAAGTTAGACATGTTTCGGCGGCGCCATAGCTCAAGCGGTTAGTCGCTGGCTTCCCACCCCGGCGGCCCGGGTTCGATCCCGGGTCTGTTCAAGTGGGATTTGTGGTGGACAGAGTGGCACGGTGGCGGGTTTTCTCTGAGTATTTCGGTTTCCCCTGCCAATCTTCATTCCACCAAATTCTCCATCATCATAATCACCCGGGGCAGATACAATAGCCCAATCAGTGGCCGCCGTTCCAAATGTAAACAGTTGGACTCCACCTTCTCCCTAAGAGAATTAAAAAAATTACTGTACTTGAATAGTAATTCCGTTCATTCTCCTCAATCAATCAAGGAAATATGAAAGTATCTGGCATACAACCTGTTTTGGAACATACTTCCTGATAATAACGGTTGTTCGTAGTGGACTGCATAATTTAATGTTTACTTTATTTAACTAGAACTGTGAACCTTCACAATACAAACCTTAACAGATTGTACATGCTTGAACGTTACATCTCGTAATGGCTCAAAAATTAAGTCACAAAAGGAGGGTAGCCTCGAACCTTAAATACATGAACAAGCCTGCCAACCTACGGCAGCCTCTACTGCACATAGGTTGGATGTACAGAATGAGATTCATTGATAATTTTGTCTTTCTCTTCGCTCCCACTTTCGAGCACAGGACTGATTTCTGAGTTTCATTGCTCAGTTTTACAGACGGTAGGACTCCTTAGACGGGTGATCAGCTCGTCGCAATGCCTCTACATAAACACAGGACGACACACACAGAATGAACGCATACACACCCCAAACATCCACGTCTTGTGTGGGATTCGAACCCACGATCCCGGCTTCCGAACGACCGGAGGGAGTGCATGCCTTAGACCGCTTGACTACCGTGACCGGGTCATTGATAATACACTCTGCTAAATCAAGATTGGTATGAAGTTGAATAAGAGAAACAGCTGCTTTTCCGTTGCTAGGCTTCCACATGCACTTAATTGTTTAGCAAATGTTCATTAATATACAGTAAAGTGAAATTGATAAAGTTTATTTATGATGGAAGTAAATCTGTTCTTACTTTCTAGGATGGGATCAAGAGTCAGTTTTGAATTCGGATATTAAGAACCCATGCGGATATTAGACATTAAAGACGAACTGAGAAGTAGTGATCACAGTCGCCGCGCGGTCTAAGGCATGAACTGTCTTCGTTCGCCCGGACTCTGGGATCGTGAATTTGTTTTTGTTTATTCTGTTTGTGTTTGGCAGCGGCCTTGCGACGCCCGTGTAACCGCCCATGGAGTCCTACCGACTGTCTTAGATGAAGAGAAAATAAAATTGATTTACCTCGACACCGTAAAGGTACGATTATAAGAGGAGCAGCTTAGGAACTGAGGGCAGCTTATGTTGGGAATATAGTACGAAGTTGGAAGCATTTAAGGCAAAGGGGTGTATTTTATAAGAAAAATTAAACATGTATGAAGATTAATCAGGAAAATGTAGTTTATACCGGCTTCTGAGAAATGCTAATTTGTCTAAACACCAATTATAGATTTTCCAGAAAACATCATTAAAAACTTTTGTTTTCTCTGAATGAAAACGAATTTAAATACTTCAGTTTATTAAAACCATTTACACGCAATATCAGACAGTAACATTGCTTCATTAAAGAGAGTAAAGATAAAATTATCGTTAAGGACTTGAAGGTAAAGACTTCTAATATAGCCAGATATAATGAGACCTTTCCGCATGTAGTTACTGAAGTGTTCAATAGCATTAATTCACATTTTCAGGATTGCTTCACTCCTTTCTTCATTAGCATTTACAGTGAATATAGACTGAACACATTCTAATTGGTGCTAACAAATAACAGTTATTTCAAAACAATGAATCTATAAATAAAAACATACGTAACTTGTTTTGATCTTTCTTTTGAATAACTTCATGAATGCAAAAACAAATTTTAAACTCGTTGAACTCGGCAAGTGAGCAGCACAGAAAATTTTCCTTAAACTTGAGTGCTATTTTAAGAGTCGCGGTTTGAGAATTTGGCAACTGTAAGTTCGTTTAATGCTGTAGGAAGCGGACTGAACGAACAGAGGCTGCTCGATACGGCTGGGGGCGAATTGCTTGCATTTGACTCATTCGTAAACATCCCTTGTGTGAGCAGTACGATTATTTGAGAGAGTGAAATTTTACATACTCTCTGAGAAAATGTTAGCAAGCGCCATGATTGATGCGTATTTCTAGCCCTCAAATGCGACCAAAGCTGCAGCTCATTCCAAGCTGAAGGAAAATAAGCACGTCATTAGGGAGTTTGTCGGTAGTTATCTTCAGTTAAACTACACTGCAGCATAGGCATTTCTCATAGCACACAAGAGAAGCAGGAAGCGTGTGACATCATGAAGGGACTAGTTATGATGAATGCCGTATCCGTAAATACGGCCAGTTGTAGAAATATGGCGCTGGGAGTAGACCCGTAACTTTAGATTTTTAATTCGTTAAGCAGCTGTTTTGGAGGTGTGGTTAAAAAAAGAGGTGTGAAATTCATTTTTCGGTGTGGATAGATGAAGTAGTCGGCATATCATTAATATGAAGCCCGTCTTTCGCATAATTTCCTTCCGTTCCTTCTGCATGACAATTACTCTGATACAGCATATGGTCTAACGAAAAAGAAAAGCGATTCATACCCGTCGCAAGGCAAGCACATTGAGTTTAATGTAGAGAACTGTTTGGCTTCGCTCGTAAGACCCATTATCATGGAGGTTAGCTATGCAAAATATGTGTATGCAATGTCACATTCTTTCGTCTTTCAAATGTGAAGTCAACTCCAAATAACGATTCGGTGTTTGGTTCTTGCAGTCACTGATATTCATGTGGCAGCTAAGAGACTATTTTCTTCTCTCTCGCTCCCACTTTGGAGCATAGGGCTGATTTCTCAGTTTCACTGATCTTCTTACAGACTGTAGGGCTCCTTGGACCTGTGATCAGCTCGTCGCAAGGCCTCTGCCTAAACACGGGACAACACAAACAGAATACACATACACACAAACATCCATGCCTTGTGTGAGATTCGAACCCACGATCCCGGCTTCCGAGCTAGCGAAGACAGTACATGCCTTAGACCGCTCGGCTATTGTGCCCGGCTAAGAGGCTATGGAGTTGGTTAAAGGTGCACGTAAATGCTTTAGATGCATAAATTAAGATTTTATTAGAAATGTATGATATAAAATCCTGTATTTCTATATCGACATGCATGTCCGTGGCCTTTACGAGACTTAAATGGTGTTTAGTCAGCGTACAATGCATGAAATAGGAATTCAAAATTAGCGCTTGCGTTATAGTGTATTATCACAGTATTTTCTTGAAGGGGCTAGAAAACTACAAAAGCTTTAGCCAGTAAGACGTAATCACATCATAATATTTGATTATTTAGCCTCGCACCCTTTATATACCGAGTTAGTGAAGAAGCTACTGAGAATAACTAAAAAGTACACGTTACTCAGAAATTATGTTAATTACACTTGTTTTAAGATATGATAATACAGTCCAAGAACTCTGTGCTTGCATATCCGGCCTTCAAACTGCTGAGACCATTGTAGAATTTCATTAAATTAGGTATGTGGTACAATCTATTGTGACTGGAACTTTTACTTGAGGACTTAAAATAAATTTCTATTTTTATAAAAATTTAACAGCCTTCTACGTCAAGTCAGAAACTGATGTTATAAATTTTAATAGGCTAAATACTTATATCATATAATTTTACCTGTGTCACTAAAAACGTTTCTTTAGCTATCGGAAAATATTTGAGACTAACAGAATATGCATTATAATTTGCATTATTTCCATGTCCATCGTCTTTAATGTTAAAGCTGTGAATTCTAAGCTATCTCTGTGCTTAACTGAGCACCACACCATAGAAATTGGAGGTATAGCTCCACACATTCTGAACCTCAGAACTGCATGGAGATGAGTGGTGAACTTGCCCAGGCCGCTCCCCCCACCCCCAACTTTGGCAGAAATAATCTCTAGTACCCATTGGATTGGAGTCTAGGTGGGTTGCAGAACTGGTCTGCACTTTCTGGAGAAGAGACAAATCTCTTTCCCTGCAGAAAATCGATAGATTCCTCGGTCGTCCAACCAAAAGCCTAGTCACTACACCAACTGAGCTTCCCGGCCCCCGTCTAAAAGTGTGTCTGCCACAAGAGTGTCGTTTTTTCAGGAAGTTGAAACTCATCAGATTGTTGTTCTTCTTGCGAGATAATAGAAAGTCGCTTCCAATTTCAGTTTTAGGAGTGACCATGAAAGCTCTGAAAGGAAACAAACGACCTGTAGCTGTCTGCGCAGTGCCAACGGAAGTGCACTGGCGATAAGGCTAAAACACAAGGCAGGTCTCTGTTTCAACAGCCATATGATAACAAGATGCATACTTCTTTCTGTGGCCTCATTGTAACGAACACTATCCCGATTAGCAATCTGAACCCACTGAGGTAGAATTCCTGCTTGCTGGCAAAACCCAGTAATTTTCCATTTAGATGTACCTTAAAATCTATGCACCACAAGAAGTCGGTAGGGAAATATTGACATTTCATTTGGCTCTTAAGTTTTTGGCAAATCCAGAATTTGGATTATTTACATAAGCTACTCGTAGTTAGTTACATACACCAAACATCTGAATAGCGCATTCACAAAGGAAACAACACCCTCACCGTGAGGGGATGTAACTAAGAGCATGGCGTTATTACATCACGTACTCTGTCAGTGAGGGTTTCCAATCTGAGATTGGTATAGGAGGCAAAAAACCCTGGGATCAGGGACAACTAAAACTCTTAGCGCTGAGAATAGGGAGCAAGAACCCTGAGAGTATGGACAACTGACCCAGCGCCATAGCTCAAGCGGTTAGTCGCTGGCTTCCACCTCGGCGGCCCGGGTTCGATCCCGGGTCTTGTCAGTTGGGATTTGTGGTGGACAAAGTGGCGCTGGGGAGGGTTTTCTCAGAGTAATTCAGTTTCCCCTGCCAATCTTTATTCTACCAAATTCTCCATCATCATAATAACCCGGGGCAAGTACAGTAGGCCAATCATTGGCCGCCGTGCCGAGTGGACCGAGTTCGACTCCACCCCCCAATAAGCAAATTAAAAAAAAAAGTAAAAATTTGGGGCTTTACAATATCATATTGGGAAATATTAGGATTTTATTTGTTTATTTAGGACCGAACAGTGATAAATAGAAGAACATATTACAGAAACTTAGTTGAATACACATAGATTCTTATAATTTGTGTTCATTACGACCTCTCTGCCGAATGTCTATATTTATAGCTTCGTTAGTATTAATATAGCATTTATTCTCAGTTAATGTGTGATGATTAATATTGTTCTTTATGCAAAGTAATTAACGGGAAACATATTTTGACACTTGACATCTTTGTCAGTCTCTCAGACAGATTATTCTTCTGCGGACATAAACCTGAAACATATTGCCTTATCAGAGATTAATAATTCTTATATAGACATGAACTTTGAATCAATTGTATTTTATTGTCACTTGTCCGGGGTTACGTGACTAATAATAACGGGTTCTGGATTGAATGACTGGTTTTGTTAGCACTTTATTTTACAGTCTTTCTTAATCACTACCAATTATAGCGCTATCGCTATTGCGCTCACCTCAGAAATAATTAGGACACGCTCCATTCTGTGACTGTTCTTTCTTGCTTGCCTTGAAATTCGACCTTGAAAATGGAAGCGATATAGTCCTCCGAAATATCTGTTGAATTTCAGTGGGGTACACAGCTTTATATCCCAAAAGATAGAACTCATCGTAGCCATCCTTGTTAGAACCTCAAATTCCACAAAGTGGGTATTTATTTTAGATTATGTAAATTTTCACGGTAACTACCAAAGTGACAGGTAGCGTTTCTCTGTTAAATGTTCGTCAATATATATACACGCTTCAGTGATCAAATATTGAAGCAAGTTAAACTTCCGTACACAATTGATTACATCCATATTGTGTCAGCAAACCCCGTGTTCGTAGAAGCGCAATAACTTTAACTACTTTTTGTCACGCCATAAGTCGGCTATGCAGGCTACAGTGGATGATAAACTTCCTATAGGATTTCTTTTATTCACTTCGACCTGCATCAGTCATAAGGAAACAATGTGTTTCATGTAGTGTATAATTACATATAACGTATATGTAAAATGCAGAGTGTTGTAAACAACTTCCATATTCCAGTAGTGTTACTGCCCTGTCAGATGTTAACGTAGGAGGAAATATCGTACGAAAGTGGAAGGAGAGAAACATAGCGTTGTAAGAGTTGAGGCGACTGTAAAGGTTCGGTCACACAGAGCGCTACGTACGCGACGCACGCTATGTACGCTATGTTCACTATACGAACAGAAAAATATCTCCCTTTATTGTCAATGTGACTGGCCCCAAGTCTTCCGTACGCTACGTACGCTATGTTCCCTATGTTACCTGCGTCGCAGAGTGTACACAGCGTACGTAGCGTACGTAGCGAACATAGCGTAGCGCTCTGTGTGGCCGAACCTTAAGGCACGATTTTCATTCAACAGACATTTAACTGCCAAAAAAGAAATATTTTTGTTAAAGAAACATATTTTCTAACTTAATAAGCATATACAAATTTCGGAATTGCTGCGTTAGAAAAGTGAACATTAATTCAAATTAGCATAGCTTTCAGTCAAATGACACTTGACTTTGCCGGTGGCTGTAAAGATATTCAGTCAGAAAGAGATTTACAGGACACTCAGCGCATCCTTTGCTTCTAGATCTTTATGGAATTTTATAATCGTGCTGTCGCGTCTGTGAAGGTTACAGCCTTCTAAGATGTGAAGCCGTGTAGACTGGTAGATCGTTCCTGGCGTTTCATATAATCTTCTGCCTCAGCCTTGAAGACATAAGAACACTATGTATATATATACCTGAAATGGAGGCAGTCACCCTTTTTTAAAAAATTCTCTTGTGAAAACTTCTGGAAAGTTATTATGTATGCTGCAGGTCGGCGGTCTATTTGCCTCTTAGTTTCATTGTAATTCCAATTTGCTTCTGGAAAGTGTCTGAAATGTGACCTGGAAATGTACTAAGGTTCTCTTAACCTTCACTGAATTTAACTAAGTCTACGGACAGGAGTGCTTCTTGAGAAGCTGACAGTCAATCCTCGAGATTTACTGGACCACATCCCGAGTCAGATGAATTCACTACACCCGTTCACACTGTTCTTATTTATGATACACTTTCGTATTGTCCTCCAATAATTTATTGAAGCGTCATAGCATATTCCTATTTTTACTTAACTCAGTTTATTAAGTTTGACTGGATGATGAGTCTCTCCCAAAAAATCACGTGTGAGATGGAGACTTAGTCGGAAGAATAATAATATAGGGTGTAGGCAAATCGTCTGAACTGCCTCTAGCTAGCTCAGGGTAACAATTTCCTAACAAATACGAATTACAAGATGTAAATTTCAAAAGGTCATAATGTACCAGTACAGACTGGGGTAAATGTTGTGATGTTATGTTATTTATAAGAACCCGGCGTATATGGCGTTGAATAACAACGTATACAGGGACAGCTTAGGGATGGAGTATGTATTGAACACTGCAGTAAAACGGCCGCTAAAGGAGATAGGCTGAAAATATCATACAAAGAAAATTAACAACAAAAACAACAACGACGATTGCCTGAGACTACAAAGACAACGTGTACAGTGCAGTGGTCTCCCCAGATAAAAGTGTTGCCTGATGATGACCTATATGCGGCCGAAACATGTAGCAGCAAGAACGAATATGTTAATGACATTTTAAAATATTTAAAGAACACTTTTTAGTGAATTAAGTATATTGTAGTGTATTTTAAGAAAGGATTGTCTTTGTTGCATTATAGACCAAATACGTACTTTACAGATTAAAAATGGTCGTACAATTAGTTAATAGCGAATAATTAATTGGAAATACTGTGGGAGGAAGAGGTCATGATCTAATTTAAGACACCATACAGGCATATGTCCGATCTAGAAAACCGAGATTAATGCCATGGGGATCCGTTACGCTGACTCCGTGACACCCTTTATCCGCAAAAGTTGGCACTAACTTCGCCGACAAGCGGCGGTCGGTACAGTTCTCTTGCGGACTGCAGCTGTACCGGCATATGTCTGGAGGGACGCGGGAATTCAATGAAAATATCCAGTAAGGGAAGGAGTCAGCAGGATTAGATTCGAACCAGCCGTCTTTATCCTTTGAAATATATTTTCAAGGTCGTACAATACAGTCCATTGTAGGAACTTTCGAGCACGTCATGTGTTAAAAGAACTGCGGTACAGGACGAATGATCAATTTATCTAATACTCTGTGTCTTTCTTTGTCTTTCTGTCTTGGAAACGTAACTGTGGTCGTTTTTTAGAATTTAACGGCCAGATGGACCTTCATGTAAGATTTGTTGGAGTGAGTAAAAATCAGAGTAATATAATACAGGTAAATTCAGTTTCACACCACATAATTCAAAGGCATGCTGTAAATATTTGTGTGCACTTACTTTTAGACATGAAGTGTCTACATTGCCAAACGTACTGAACGCAGTTGTCTGGGTAGTAATTCCGCTTCGTGTTCGGTAAGTCCTAGGGTTGGTTTTCCGAAGAGAAGTACGTTTTCTTGACGGAGTATTTCAATGTTGTATCCCAGTGAACTGTCCACCGACGTTCCATTCCACATGATTCCTATTGAATCATACACAATCATCCTCAAATTAGATATTATATCTGTAAACTGAGTAGGTGAGAAAATTGCATTGAAACTGAGAAATGGCCATTGAAATATGTGAAACAAATAGTCCTGCTACGCCTTTTATCTTCTGGGCTGTACGGTGTATACTCCGTTGAAAACCAACGTATTATTCGGAGGAACGTGTCGCTTCCATCTTCATGGTAGTAGAATAAGCCGAGCGAGAAACCAACATGAAGCAGGCATCAAACAAATAAATTATTTTTCACTTTACTTAAATATGCAGAACTTTCAAGACAATCAGAAATATTTGATTAAAAATATTTTTTAGGCTTTCATGGTGGTTCATTTGTGTTGTTAGTTCTGTTTTTGGGTTGTTGTGCTGTGTGGTTGTGGACGATGATCTCGAAATTTAAGAGGCACTTGGCTGCAGAATTTGCATCCGAAACGTCGAAAAATCGACCACAACCACGCGTTGTAACAACCAAGAAACGGTATCATCGTCATAAATAATTATTGTAGCTTTAAAATATATTTCAAATTTACATAAAATTTTTAATAGCTGATAAAGAGAAGGCCTAAGGGTCGAAACATATTCCAGGACATGAAACTTATGTATAAGATGGTAAATGCACTTTTAAATATTTATTTATAATACTACGGCACGACTTCCAATTATAACGTACGCAAATTATGGTTTAATTGTACACATCATTTATTAAATATAAAAAAGTGAAATTATTCCACTTTTAATTAAGCACCGCAGCATGAAAATTTATTAAAATATGGAATTACAGATCCACGAATTTTTAATTTCGGCACCAGATAGAGGAACTTGTCAGTTTCACTCCCAGGCCATTTTACACTCGAAGAAGTAGCTCCCTGTATCCATTGGATAGGAGGCCGAGTAGACTCCAGAGCCCGCCTAAAGGCTAAGATAAGAGAGATATACAGGGTGTTTCACGACTTTAGGGCATAACTGCAAGAGGTGATTTCCTAGGTCTTTGTGATCAAAAAAGTTCATATAAACATGTGTCCGATTTTGGACGGTTACGGAGTTATGACCGTTTTAAACTCAGAATAGAAGATAACGATTACTGACAATAAGCGAAACTAAATAATAAACCAGCATAATACATGATACATATATAGTATGAATGTAAAGTTAACTTCGTGAAATTTCCTTTAATTTAAATTTATTGGTGCTTAAAGCGATTTTCGAAAAGGCCACCGCCGGCCGCAACACAGGCTGCCGCTCGGTTCTGAACCGCGCCGGACATACCTACCCACCACGCCTTAGGAACCTCTCAAGAGTCGAGATAACGAGAACGCTGTCTGTAGCTGGCTAAAAATAGCGACCTGCCAGCTGACAGACGCGGTTCATACGAGAGCGGGTACGGGAATGAAAAAGCGGTCATAACTCCGTAAACGTCCAAAATCGGATACATGTTTATATGAACTTTTTTGATCACAAAGACCTAGGAAATCACCTCCTGCAGTTATGCCCTAAAGTCGTGACACACCCTGTATTTCTTGTATCTGCAGCAATTTGAAGCTCGATTTCTCCGTCATTCAAGACGTAACACGCGCTTTACTGACTAAACTACCGCTGCTCTATAGTATTCAACTATAATGTCATAAATGTATTTTCTTAAATCTGGTTGTGGAACTTAAGGGACCACTAACACTGCCTGCTATGGAGTGGGAACGCTGAAGCGGATGAATCTCAATACAGTGAGTATTTTCATATTAGCTCTGAGTTAATCAAGCTTTCTGCATCTTTAAACTGATGTTAACGACATATATTTGCTAAGATTTCGTCGGGCTATTAATTTGGCGAAAGGATTTCTAGGCAGCGGGAATTACTGTTTAGGTTAAACGGAGCAAGTCTAGTTTGTTGTAGAAGTCGGGAAGTAGGGACGGTAGGGACGGTAGGAGATGAAATGGCCGGGGAGATCACTGAGCGGACTATTTCTGGACAGTGTCAAGACGCCGGTTTACTTGGCAACCGTTTCCGTTTAAGAATCTACGCCACACCCCACTGAGCTTTCACCATTCGTTTGGAAAACTTTTCCAAGATGTCTGGTAAATATTGATCTGCTGCTGAATCCAGGAAATTGCTGTTAAGAGCAAAAGGGTTATAAATTTTTCTGGGCTAAGTGACACGGAAGAAGTAAACGCCGTTCCTATTCGGAACCAATCTATCAGTAATAACAAAATTGTAGACATTTGAAAACACAGATATTCTCTCCCCAAAACGTTTCTCTTCCTCCTGTGATAAAAATGGAGCCACGTATCCAAACACTCTAATATTTTTTAATGCTAGTGGGGTGGGACTAAGTCCCTTGTACTGCGGCCAGTTCTGGTCTTTTGTACCAGCCCCAGATGATAGATGAGGGTGATTGTGGAGCAGTTGGTGGAACGAAGATTGGCAGGGGAAACCGAAGTACCCGGAGGAAACCTGCCCCACCGCCACGTTGTCCACCACAAATCCCACTTGACCAGACCTGGGATCGAACCCGGTCCGCCTCGGTGGGAAGCCAGCGACTAACGGCTTGAGCTATGGCGCGGCCATCCAAGCATTCTATTTCACGCCCCATTTCATAATTGCCTTATCTTTTACTGCATAAATTGTTTAGGATTCTTCTGGAATAATTTTCTTTGTGGCTGTTCGAAGTGACGCGAGTTAGAGTTAAGAGATGAGAACTGATAGGATGAATTCGGATACTTAGTCAGGAAGACTTCCGAGCTAGCCTGTCACGATTTCTTATATATGGCATTATTCTGACTTTCGCCCATTTCGAAAGACCGAGGAAAATTGCAGAAGATTTCGGTTAGATACTTTCAGTATGAAATATTATTTGAAATTTGAAGGAGGCAGTCAATTTATTGATCTGTTAGTTATATAGTGACGATTTTTCAACTTTATTGGGAGAATAATTCTAAAAGATGAGTTGGGAAAGATGTGCAAGGAAGCAATTATGCCTTCTTCAGGGTGATATTCCGAAATTTTCTATGCAGCCTAAGAGATGCCATGAGAACCTAACGGCAGGAAGTCTGTGAGGTGGAAGCAAGGGCGCTATTGCACTCAGGTGACTTAGTGAAGAACATTTTTTGTATATCTCTTCAGTAGGTAGTCTACGTAACAGAGGTGAACAATTAATTTGAAAGGATTTCCGTGGAAGCAGTCGTAGTCTGAAGGCCAACTTTCGCACCGTGTGGCAGGAAAGAACGAGAAATCTGTTGAGCAACAAATGTCCCCATCGAAATTCGAACTGCTGTTATGCCGAATAAGAGTCAAGGGTTTCACCGATACGCCAACTCGTTCCTTGTGAAGGACGTAGCGTCTGGCTAAATTTTCCCTAATATCATCTTGAAAACCTACATATAAATGAAGGCTATGTAATAATATACGCATAAATTGCTCAGATAATCAATTAGTGAAACAAAGTGTGTTATGAAGCCTGTTTCCTACGTGCATTCGATCTGCTTCGGAAACATGCGCATGTCTAAGACTATGTGCCTTTGGTGATTCATTTTATAGGCATTAAATGGATGATTTTCGTGGAACGTGCCACTGGAGACCAACACGTCTTCGAAGTTTTAAATCTCTCATTAATTACGTTAAGGAGATGGCCCTTATCCACGTATGTAGTTTCTGTAGTTCAGTCAACAATACAGTAACTCAAAGTATGCGGCGTAGAACTACTGAATAATGTTCAGCAGTAAACTCGAAATATTGTGGAAGAAAGCGTTCGTGGTCCACTTTGAAAGATCTGATTAAAAGCTCAGATATATCAGAACTCTAAAATGCAACTCGCGGAGGTCAACTCCCTTTAATAACTATTATAAAAAATGTTAAATAGTTATCAGCTGGAATAAACGCATGTGAGCTTGATAAGAAATGGAACTTACTGCAGACATTTCAGCAAAATTAAAATATTTAAGTACATTCTGATGTCAGTAATTTATTTGTTCAGGAAGTAACTGAAGAAAGGGGAAAACGACATAACGAGGAACATCATAATTTCTTAACAAGTTCCGCAGTACCGTGACGACATTAATGCAATTATAACTCCTTTGGACATAACACCGACCCATACATACCTTTTCCAAGTTAAGGTACGGATTAACTCCATCGATTGAGCCTAACAGAGCATGATTTTTACCTGATGACGGAGACAGAAACTAGTCTGCGAGACTTCACATCAAATGAAGGAAATAAGGTGATGGATAATGCTAATAAATTTACCGTTTTCTTCATAATTTACACTCATTGCGTATTATTGCTAACGTGAGGGAAGAAATAAGGACGAAACGAGCGGTACGGATTGAGTTCCCGTCCAGTAGGGAAATCTGTTACCTCCGTCTTCAGGTTCATCTGTGCTCCACACCTTGCCCTTTATTCCAAACATCGGCAAGAACCCACATGATGTACGGCGTCATAACCCTGAAGGCGACACTCAAAAGTAACATAAAGTTACAATTCAGCATTCTGTCGCACTGAGCAACGGTTTCATTTGCAGAGTGACGCTGCAGTTTCTTATCGCGCTGGTGCATTGGTGAAGTAGTAAAAAGGCCGATAACAGTGTCCGCACGGTCTAAGACATTTAACTGTCTTCGCTCACTTGAACGCTGGGATCGTGGGTTCGAATCCCACTCAATACATGGATGTCTGTGTGAGCGTTTATTCTCAGTTTGTGTTGTTCTGTGTAGGTAGTGGCCCTGCAACCGGCTAATCCCCCGTCTAATGTGTCCTACCGACTGTGTATAGGATTAAGAACCGGAAAAAGCGGCCAGTATCCAACAAAATATCTCAAAATATATAATTATGTTAAAGTATCTACAGAATTATGAACTTATAAGGTCGAAACACGTCCTAGAAATAACATTTAGAAAGCATGAGGACGTAACACGCCTAAAGTCTGCGAGTGAGGGAAAATCAGGACCTTCAAGATTGGCCCTGCAAATTAAGTCTGAAATAATATTTTCTGACAGGACTTTGCTTTCTCAAATTAAAGTGAGCAGGTTTTCTGTTGAAATAAGTAACCTGCTCTGATGAGAACTTTTCGGTCTGTATAAACATCACTGTTTTCACACAAGCAGTCCCAAACAGGACCGGTACCGGTGTGCAGATTATGTAGATCCATATCCATAATTGATATGTAGCGACATGGTGGATAGAAAAATGTAAATTTCTGAACAGCAAAGTAACTGAGTTGGCTGATGTTCGATGGTGGTTATTTCGCGAATATCACGCCAGTAAAAAATTGTTTCATTTGAAATTGTCTCAGTGTCCTTTAATCATCAGCTGCACCGGGAAATAGGTAGGCTGTACCAATTTGCTTTGTACGCGGATATCTCGCCTGAGGCAAACCAATAAGCAACTCATACAAGTGAATTGGTTTGTTGTTTAATTTAGCTGCGGTGAATTTCCAGGTGAGAATAAACCTGCACAAAATCCCCAAACTTCTATATATACTATGTTTGTTTACAGAGTCGGAATAACCCAGTCGGTATGACTATGGACTAAGGTCTTGATGGCCGGGGTTCGATTCTTTCCCCGGTAGGTTTGAGATTTTTCCTTTCTCCATAGTGTCGAGACAGACTCTGAGGCCCACCCAACCTATTACCCAGTGGATGTCGGGAGCGATTTCCCCGTGGGGTAAAGTGACCGGAGCGTGAAGCTGACCCCTCACCTCCATCTGGTGTATAGGTCAAGAATGGTGGAGCTATACCTCCACTCCCCGAAAGTGTTCATTACATAGTGTTTAATTAATTAAGCACAGGGACGTCACCTTTATATTTTATGTACACATACACAAATACACATTGCGATTCAAATTAGTAGTCTAGGAATTTGGTCAAGTGATTTAATAATATAGGTTACATGAGTTGTAAGCATGAATATCGATGAAAAGTTTGATCTTCTGAGGTATAAAAGTTACCATCGTTTCGCAAGAACAAGTCGCTTCCCTTTTCAGGGTCGAAGAGTAAGGAAAGCAGGAAACCATCAAGAAGCAGCCAACAAGTAAAGCCCAGTTTACTCTTCAAACCTGAAGAAGTATGCAACAAGTCTTTCTAAACCTCGATTGACTTTCAGCGGACTCCTCCGTGACCATGACTGTAAGATCTTATAACCCTATGTGAATGCTGGTGAGCTGTCTGCAAGAAGCAGCAACTTCACCGTTAATAAAGCGCGTGCGCCTAAATAAGAAGACTTATTTTGTCGAAATGCGAATCGTTATGAATTCCGGTTTTGATTACGAGTTACTAGTTATTTTTAAGTGGTAGCGTAGTTGGTTGAGGCACTATGCCACAAGCCGGTAGGTCGCGGATTCGAGTCCCAATGAAGTCATTGTAGTTTTCAAATGACCTAAACTTCCAGCCGCACTATGGCCCCGAAGTCGACTCAGCCTCTAACAGATTTTAGTACCAGGAATCTTCTTGAGTTGACAGAACTGCCGGGGCATAAGGCTGACAACCACAACACCATCTCTGAGCTGATTATCTAGAAAATGTGGGAGCCTCGACGTCTCACAATCCTATGGGCCTTCACGGCCTGTTACAGGGAGAGCTTTACCTTTTCTGCACTCACATAATAGAATTTATTACATAACTAGCTGTACCCGGCCACGCGTTGCTGTGGCAGATCGAGTAAATTGTTTCCGCTCCGCGAGTACGACGACCTAAGTTTGATCTTCTGCGAGACATTGTTTGGATGAACTAAAGCAGATCGATTACACTGAAGGAGAAGAAAGAAAGTTATAACAAAAACATATAAAATTGCAAAACATTGAAAAAGGAAAGAACATGAACTGGAAAACAAAGAAACAAAAAAAAAATACTAACGAAATATTTCAATTCAAACGCAGATCAATCGACACAGCTCACTCCCACCGCCAATTGCACTGGAAAGTAAGGAGAACAGTTAAGAAAACGTAATGAAAAACAATGAAAAATAAACTATACTCACGAAATGAACGACGTATAACACGTTACAGTATATTAATATTGAGTACAATTAATATTTTAACAACCAACCAACCAACCAACCAACCTGTCACAGGTGTGACATATGTCACACATGATTTTAACATCATAAAGTCTTAAAATACATTTTTAGTGAGTGACATATTCTTGATGTCTTTTAAATTGCTGCATTATTTACGTGTACTTTGATAATAAGAATATATCGCGTGTTACCAATGTAACGTTGTTGTGGTCACGTGTCTACTATTCAGTGCGACAAATAACTTCCACGTACGTCTCGGATTCAGCGAATAAGTTATTGAACGCTCACTTTTACACCAGCGAGTACACCACGTCCAGTATCACCAAAAAACTCTTCGAAGCTGGACTTTTATAACCTGGTTTCGGACACAATAGAGGGCACTTTCGCCCAGGATACGATTTCACGTGTTCTGTGCTCGTTGCCTCGGTTATTCCTAGGCAAAGATCTGTTGGTATTCGATGGACGACAGAACACCTTGTAGAAGTGTTTTGTTTCATCCGTTGTTAGGCAACGGAACCTCTTATCCTCTCATTTCTGGGGAAACGCATTTGTTGTTTCGGCAATTTTTATGCAACGGCCTACTGTTATTGCGTTTCCATGGAAGTATACTTTCCGGTTTCATGCGTTGTTACGCAACGGAACCTCTTATCCTATGCAACTGTTCTGGCGTTACTATGGAAACGACTGCTGGATTCGGAACATGTGACATGTTTTTACCTGTTTTTACCTGTCACAGGTGTGACATCTATATAATAGGTACATAAAAAAACGCGCGTATTCGAATGCAACGTTCTATCAAAATTTCAAAGCAATCGGTGAAGAACTTTCGGAGATTTTCGAACAGAGACAAACGAACATTTACATTTTTATTTATATAGGTTATTATCGAATTATCTACAGAGCGAATTTCTTGAGAAGCTAACAGTAACTCAACTGGTGAA
Organism: Cryptotermes secundus; assembly: GCF_002891405.2. NCBI lineage: Eukaryota > Metazoa > Arthropoda > Insecta > Blattodea > Kalotermitidae > Cryptotermes > Cryptotermes secundus. The sequence goes on along the minus strand of NW_019724587.1, from coordinate 225,063 downwards.
GAAAAATTACTTCTTTTCTGGAATAAATAGGCACAGGACCATGTTCGAAGAGTAACCTATTCTATCTAACTTAAGCTGGACGACGCTAGTTCATATCCCTGCAACAATTTCTTTGAGTACATCCCTGTACCAGTGAGCAGTTCTGTTGTTTCGTCAACGAACGGCGTTGGCTTCCACATTGCATCGTACTTAAATCTGTTTTGTATTGGTGACGCTATTGGAAAATCAGCATATGAGATCTGTAGTCTGGGGCCAGGTCATGTGGGTGGCAGTGGGTGGGGTTTCCTCCAAGTGTTTCTCTATTCTCACTTCTCATTCCACAAAATGCTCCACATGCACTAATAATCCTGGCACCTAAAATAGTCTCGATACTAACAGCGTTGTTAAATGAGTAACTTAGAAATTAGCTTGCATGTCTTACAGGTGACAGGTGTGAAGCCGGTGGTTGTGTGATTGGGAGGAAGCGAACAAAACTAGACATCTCAAAACTATCAAAACATTCCAAATAACACGAATAAAAAAATGGAATTAAATTTTGGTATACTAAAAAACAACACCTAAGTAAAATTTTATACAATCTGCATTTAGAAAATGCATCTAATTGGAAAAATGTATGGTACGTAATATACCTCAACATCGAAAGTAAAATTAAACAGAAAGTGGAGACCAAATATGACACTTTAAACAAAAAAAAAACCGAAGCAAGATAAGGGACATAACTCCATAAATAACAACACTGCACAACACACGTTTTCTAAACGTACGTTCAATATGAATGACGTCGCATTTTTGACGATGTATTACACCCTTTAGACAAAGGTCTGAAGTACAACCTGCACAATAAACCCAAAAATTGGATTAAAACGTTAGCCCTCGAAGACGACACTACTACAAGAACTATACCCGAGAAAGACCAACCTTATATGAAACAATTAGTAGCTAACAACTTACAAAAAATAATCAAGGAACAACATCAAAAAATAAATAGAACACAATGCCTTCAGAAAGAGCACGTACTCGTAGAATGGAACACATTAAAGAACGTCAAACAAAAATTAATCACTAATCACTCAGTGATAGCAAAGGCCGATAAAGGCAACACGTTAATCATTAAAAAAAAAGAGGACTACATAAATAAACTAGATAACTTCATTAACAATAACAACTTTACTGAGTTATCACACGACATCACCAACAAATTGCAACACATCACAAGGAATAGTATAAACAATAGTACAGCTTTACTATTACAATGAAACTGCAGTTCAATAGTGTGTGAATATAGTAATCATGCGTTTTGCCTGATGATGACTTTAAAAGTCGAAACATGTAGCTAAGGTGATATTGACCTTGACCGTTATATTGTTGTGTTACGGCGGACTCCAATAAAGAATTGTACATCAGAATGATACCTCCCCTTATGTAGAGGGTGCACTTCTAACTGCCCCAAAGCATAAGCATATCTGTAATGAGCATTGGGAAAGAAACGATTAAAATAAAGGCTACCACCTGATGATAATTAAATTCAGTTCACATTTATTTACGTGCTAACTTAAAAGCCATATACCAATTACATAGTGAGCAGTGGTAAAGAAGAAAGCAAGACAAACTAAAAAACAAAATAATTTGTGTAATTTTAACAATTCAATTCAATTCATGTTTATTTACGTGCAAACTTAACGGTACGGAGGCCAATTACAAAGCTAGCACGAATAGAGAAATACACAAAAATAATTTAAAAACAAAATACAAAAATGATAGTCGATATTAATTATACAGCATGAATAATGATACAGAAGCAAACATACACAGACAAAGCCACAATGTGAGAATTTGAGTTTGAAATAGACCAGCATAAATGATAATAATAACGAAATTAATAAAAATAATGATAATATAATAGTTTAATCTTTTCAGAATAAGATAATAATAATAATAACAATAATAACAACTGTCTTAATTTACACGGTAAATAGAAAATTCGCGTATGTAGGCGTACACATATATGGGCCAACTGTACGAGTATTTCTTGCTCCAAAATCGGATTCAATGTTGCCGTCTCCGTTATTGATATACTGTATGTGTTATCCAAGAATGATGATGATGATGATTACAATAAAAATTTTGTTTTTAAAAGTTTAATATTCGATAGTAGCAAAATTCTTTACACTAAGTTATGATAGTTGTTGTGTGAGCTGTGGCTAGGTTTATTACCTCTATAAATTGAAAATTCCTCTTCAAATACATTTCTGAGTTGGTAGAACGAAGATAAACCTAAGTCAAATGCATTTCAGTATGGTCACATATCTTAAAATACAAACGCACAAAGTTCATCCAGGAGTTCGGACTTGATGCAGTTATAACGTAGGATATAGGATACTCTGCAGAGTCCTCAGGATATTCTGCAGTCCTTCAGTTATTGATTCTTGAGAGAGAAGGTGGATCATATCGGAAATTAGAAAATGGTTGTTTTATGTTCCACGCTAAAAGCATCATTTCCTCACATGTCAAATAAAATAGAGAAAAATACAAGCACAAAAGGATGACTTCCATTGATTATTAGCGGAAGATAAGTCTTCATTAGAGAGCGGAGCTTCTCTCATAGGAATTATGTTTCGCTTGCACGAACGCTACACGGACCACAACTTTAAATTTAAAAGTGTGTCATCTCCATTTTCACTGAGGCTTACCTTTTCATTTAAACCTTGCATTATCGTGGACCTTACTGGACATGGCCTGAGGACGTTACATAATTTTTATGGTCAGGTATTGTACCTTCTGTTTCAGCAGAGCACGTCAACCTGCTTCGACCTACTACCCATGAACATAAACAAAGATGTACTGTTCTGAGACTGAGTTTGCAGAGCCTAAATGGCGCATTTACTTTCACCCATGGGATTACTATTTCATGCAAGCTCTAAGTGGCTGAAAGCCTGGATTCCTAAAGCAGAACACTCGTAACCCTTCAAACTGATATAACATAATCACACGTGTTGCAAGCCTTGTTTATACAAAATCTTCGAAGATCAAACACCCCTTGCAAAATTACTAGAGATTTCTTTGAATCCTAGCGTGTCCCGTCTCAACACAAATATGTTCTCAATAAGCGATGCTTGTATATAGCAGACAGATTATTATTATTATTATTATTATTATTAGAAGAGGGGGTAGGTTTCCCCATGCACTTAGACCAGTTATAGAAGACAGATATTTTTTACCCTAATTTCCTTATTTAAAAAATAAAAGAAGACTTATGAGATCACCATACCGTTTTGATTGTCTGTGTGTCTGTCTGTATATGCCCCATAACAAATTTTCCATGCCTAAAGAAATTTTTACGAAATTTGGTGTGTATATTATGGCACCTGATCCCTTCTCAGCGGCGTATTTCTTGGTCTCTCTCGTCAGTCTCTGTGTCTGCTTGTGAATCCCCTTATCGTTGCTAGGCAACGGCGTGGTAAAAGATATAGCACTGCAGTGAATACAGATGCAACAATAGAGGAATTGTTGGACATGTCAATTTCTATGCTCTAATTGTCATATCAAAGTGAGGAAGGAGAGTAGTTCTTTACAGAACTTCATGTTTTGATATTAAGCCAGGTACAAAATTATATTCTAATTTATATTCGTCTCTATTACCTTCTAGATTTCACCATTTAATTTCCCATGAAAATTCAAATAGAATAGTACATAACTCAACAAAACCTATCAGCACGTAAAGAAAATACATGGTAAAACAAAAACACCAGATCATAATAACACAAGATATATTAATGCAATATGCAAAAGGCGAAATTGTGAATATATTTACAACTGGCTCAAAATAAATCTAAATGAAACCTCACTGAGTAAGGTGATTTAGCCGTAACGCTCAGTATTCCCAGATAGAAGATAGGCTCCAGCCTCTGGCGACTTTAAGGCTTTCTAGATATCTTCGATCTTTTAAGACAGACTCGCTGCAACAGAACCATAAAATACGCAACGATCATTTTGAAATTCGTATCTGCTTACCATTGACGACAAATGTTCTCATCGCAATTGGCACTTTATCTTGTATCTAGAGAAGTGCTCGTAACACATTATGTGAGACCACTGGAAGATGAAAATGACAAGTGGCAATTAATGCGGTTATAACTCGTCAATTACTTAAACTCAGATCATCAAATAGACCATTACACATGAGCTTTTTTCCAGAAAATAATGTAAAAACGGCCTGAAATTCCTTCAATTCTTTTGCAGTTCATTTTGCGACTCCTTCGGCTTCTCGATTATATTCCGCCACAGGAGTATTTGGTAAATGAACAATCAGTTGAAGGGGAGTTTGAAGGCGGTCATGATATAAAGGAGGTACTACTGTAACATTGTCTTCAAGGAGCATCAGTCAGAATAGTGGGTATCTCGACAGAGATTCGAATCAAGGACTTTCCGAATACAGTTCTAGAACGTTACAGATAGACTAACCTTCTCGGTGACATTTGCTTAAGGTTATATTATCTAATTCAAATAAGCTACTATATTTGTTTACTTTTCAAATTCAACCTTAATATTCACAAATATAAATTATTTTGGGGTTGCACATTATATCTGAGACTTATAAATAATTATACATAAAAGGAACAGAACACTGGACCGTAATCTCTCTCCTTCGTGACTTGAACAGCCTGCATTCTGCTTTAGCGAACATGTTCCGACTTGAAGTACAACAGTTTTCCATGAATCTCATATAGTCAGTTTCACTGTAATCTCGAAGTCTTGCACAGCGTAACTAATCTGACATGCGGTGTAACACGAAATTAATAACACAGAAAGCATCATGACACCTGTGACGCCGCCGGTTTGAAACCGTGCGCTTTGAAAGTGCAGTAATTCACAAGCTTTGCAGGCACTTCAAAATAGTTTCTCAAGTCTGGGTTGTTTCACCAACTGGTAATATGAACGTCTGGCGCGTTTTCTGCCTTTTGAATAAAAGGGCAAATGCATTAATTCCATTAACATCAAACTTCGCAGTTTGAGATTTCCTGGGTTGTGACATCATGTAGTCATCAAGGTTGACACCTCAGTTTCGCTGAGACATGCTGCTTCCATCCTCTGGGTCGACCCCAGAAATGGACGTAGCATGTTCGCCTGAAATGATGGTCTTCAGAAGAACAGTCGTCTTTATGATAACCTCAAAACATATCTTACACTTAGTAATGATTTCTTCCACCGACTGATAAGGGAGCATGTAAGGTCAAGTGGCAATGCTTTTGGCTTCTTTTAGGGAAAACACCCGCTTCGAATCTTGGCCGCTAAACGAGAAATAATGACTGAGGTTTCTTCTGGGTCTTCTTAGTCCCTGCAGGCAAATGCCGGCACAGTGTATGAAGTTAGGCCACGAACTCTTTCTTCCTTATCCTTTCCAATTCATTATTCAGTGTCATGCATTCATTAAGCGCTACATATATTTTGAATTACTGACAGTGTCAGTAAGCAAAACGTCCCGAATATGTATGGGGGAGTGGATATATAGATCCATGTTTTCTTGACCTAGGCTCTCGTTGCAGGTGAGTGGTCAGCTTTACGCTCCGGACTCCTAATCCCCTGGGGAAAAGCTCCCTGTACGCGTTGGATAGGAGGCTGGGTGGGCCCCAGAACAGGTCTGGACGACCAGTCGTCTAACCGGTAGCCAGCCGCTACGTAAAATAAACTATAAAATTTTAAATCTATTGCTAGGCGACGCCCGCAACACACACACTGTCCAACACCCAATATTGGAACAAAGGGGTTATACAACTTGCTTCTAGGAAACAGTTGGTAAACACACGTCCACGCATGCGCAATGACGTCAACCCCAACAGTGCTTAGCTATCACGTGAGGTGTTTTCTGTAGGTCTGCGCCGAAGTTTTAAAGTGGACAGCAAATGTTGTTTGCGGGCAGTCGTAAGGTGGAGGAATGAGTAACAGGCGGACTTGATTAATGTGGAGTGGTTGTAAATTGTGTATATCAACAATAGTGTAATAATTATTTGTAGCTACGACTTGTAAGTGGTTAATAAATAAAATTACCAATCCGAACCCCGTCTTTGGTCAGTAATACCCATGATAATATCAACGGAAAATATGAGCAGGGTATTATCTCTAGTCTTCGCAACTACATTACTCGTAATCCGACAGTAAGACAGAAGCAAATGTTTTGAATTACACTTGAATTCTGCGCTGTAAGCCCGCTTTGCAATAATCTCTCAAGTTTTAGGACTAGAGTATAATCGTCTTTAACCTCTCCTGGTCTCCTCCTCCTCTATAAACGCTCTTCGCTTCCCACCTTTGGGAGCGACTTCTTTCTAACCGTTCTCTCTCACCTGTAGGTATGTCGAGTTTGTAGGTTGCTGCTGCGTCCTTCTTATCCACCTTTTCTTCCCATTGTCATTGTGAATGTTGGTAGTTTACGGAGAATGGGTTACAGTGAAGGCAGGGCGCCAGTAAACTTATTAAAAAGGCTTAATATTTGGGAAGGAAAAGGAGGGATGGTTTAGCACTGGGGCAATGAGATTCAGGCTCAGGGGTATCCAGGCCCTAGTCGGCGGGAAGGCAATGCTATGCACTATACCACACTGGCTGAGGAACACTTCTAATATTTCCGTCAGTAATATTGGTTCTCATGCTAGATTCTGACTTGAGAAATCTACTTAATATGATTAAGCGACTGTTCCAGTACCACACTTCGAAATAATTTTACTTTAAACTTAAACTTTTGAACCAAACTTGAAGTGACACTAATTTTGCGGTTGTATCCTTGGAGAGTTATTCGGCGACTCCTTCGGCAGACTGACTCTGCTTTCAGGCAAGAAGTCTTCACAGCTTCAGCTCCGCCTCCAAGTTACTGCCCTAATTTCGATTGATTGAAACAATTCGAATTTTGGGAGTTTACTCCAATTCTCCCTGCTCAAATCATCATCTTGCTTCAAGGGATTCTCACCCCTGATGACCTGACGCACTTTTTGACAGCTGATTGAAAGATTATGCCAGTATCGTACGTTGAGAGCCTTCCCCTTTTGACTTACGGGGTTCAAAACCTGTCAAGTGTAACTTTACCAAAGGATCCGCCTGTCAACTTTCGAACTGAATTTACAGGAAAACTCTGTGGGGTGCTTCCTGTCTTGTCTTTGTAAAAGTGAAGCATGCCCTATTCTTGAAACCAAGAATCGGGCTAAGTCACCCTTGAATGTTCCTTACTACATCCTAAGCGTAATTACTCTAATAAAAAATCTAAGTTAGAAATAAAGCTGGTGGTCTCAGTGGTACGGATCCAAGAGTAATATGGAGACTTGATATATTCTCTTCAGGCCTTACACAACGCCGATGCTTGGTTACTTCCACACAGTCTAAGAGAAGGCAAGTGTTTTGAATTTCAGAATCGTGCGAAATGTAATCGCCCTGCTTTAACCTTTCATTGTAGGTGTTTGTGTGATAGTGGGGCGAAATATATGAGTCTTGTATATCCGAACTGAAACTGAATTTTGACAATGAAAGAAAATATTAGAATAGTCTCGGCAAAATTCGAAGTGATGAGCTTTACAAATTTTCGTGCAAGTACAAAGCAAGGGGCGCAGAAATATAAACGTATGTATGACGTAGAAGATAGGCATATGCCGATGCTGTTAGAAGTTGGACGAGGATGAATATGAGTTGCGTGCAAATAGGGAACTTTCGAATAATAGGGTATTAATCTGACCAGGATACTACCGGGAGCAAGAATAGCTCTGTGCCTATTTAATGAAGTCTTCTCGAGCTATCAACCCATTAATTGGGTTAAAAATGACCGACGTTTCGGGGACCATCTTACTATCCATCATCAGGATGTGACCTGATAATGGCAGCAATTTGGGGCAACATGGAACACACGCATAAGCCTGTTTGGCTGATTAGCTCTTTCGCTCTTATGTCCAATTCCGAATTCTTCAGTGCCTATCTTCTTCCTTGGACTAATTTTTGCTGTCCCGTTGAATTCGACGGTCCTCATTTCAGCTATTCTGGATCTGGATAGTTCTCTAGTTTCCATGTTACATTTATATATCTGAAATGGTCGTGCTGATCTTCTAGGTACGTATTTCGTTCTATAGACGCGTGGGCTGTTGTGTGTTTAATACTTTGATTCCGGTATTTTGATTCATAGTCTGGGTTTTATGAATATGCCTCGTAGCGTTATTCGTGATCTGAATACTGTCAGTACACCGAATTTTCCCCCGGTTCAGCGAATATATTCTGATATCTCTCACATATGTAGCAGTACCACGGCAAAATTCGTGATTTTCTGATTAGCTGGGTTTTGTTTCCGGTTCTTGATGATAATACTTATAACACTGTCAGTCATAACAACGGCGTATGAAGTTATTCCCAATCTATGATCAGAGAAATATTAGTCTCCTGTGAGCTCGACAGATGTGTTATGCCGTTAAAAATCAAGTAAAGACGTTCTTTCCCCCATTTTTTCAGAAAATAAATGTACAGATAGCTGCTTGTCAGACTTATATTGTGACATGACAGATGAAAGCCGAATACTGGAACAAGAAAAGGCGGCCGTTTCTATGAAAAGTTGCGGCAAACACATTTCCGCAATTATCAATGCATAGAACCTCGTGTCTACCACGCGTGAAAATATATTTTTCGCAATCCCCTATATAAATTTTATTTTTCTCTTCTCTGTTATGTACGACTTAATAAAGATTATTATTATTATTATTATCATGAGTAAATACGCGAATAAAAACTGGTTTGTATCAGTATTTATTTTATCTCGTTGCCTGCTAGAGTACGCTAATAGATTTGTTGTTTTGCCTTTTTGTATGTATGTCTCTGTTTCCTTCTTTTGCTATTTTTAATTGACCGTTGGGCTGCTGAGTAAGCATGAAAATAATAAATAATTGCATGGAATTAGATATTATTATTATTTACGTATTTCTTATCGCACAGTGTTTGGCGTGATTGCATTTATTGATTTTTATTACTGTATAATTAACACAGAATTAGCATTTGCCAAATGAAATGTCCTGTCTGTCCATTAAAATAATGGCCAGAAAGGAAGAGAACTTAGTGGTAGACACAAAGAACACATTCACGCCATCAGAAACAGCAGCAGCAATTTCGGATATTCAAACCACATACTAAACACAAGGCACACAAATAGAACCATTATGGATATTACGGGTATTATAATAACAGGAAAGAAAATCAAACGTTTAAATACACGAGAAAAATATCACATTTATAGAATCAGTAAAGACAAAACATACACACACTTTCTTATATTTGAGGCTCTACACGAACTCTACAGAAGATAGCGTCACACACCCCCAGTCCTGGTAATAAACGCGGAATTGGTCACACAGAACGTTTATAATCTCCACACACACATAACGAGCTAGGCAGCGTGATAAAATCTACAATTCACTCTAACATACTTAAGTTTAAAACGTAATCTGACTATAACAACAAAACGTATAATAATATATTCCTTACACATTCCAGATAACATGCATGCAGTAACACTACATCGCCATCTATGCAAGCTCAGTAAATAACACATGTAAGTACAACTACAGACAAGTATCAAAACTTACACAATTAAAAATAATTATATAACACAACACATTATTTATACATTACAAGATAAGAGAATGCAGCACAACAAGAACCAATATTGAAAAATACTTAGTATACTCTCGAATATCTTCCAGTGAATGACTGGAGACTACAACAAAATTTGCATTAAGATGATTTAATATAACTTTTAATTCCAATCTTAATTCAAACTTCGTATTATAATTGATAACAACATCGCATTCACAAGTCATATGTGATTTTAGCTTATAGTGAAACAATTTTGGCACGGTAGACAGACCTGATGAGGGCCGTGTACGGCCGGAACATGTATTGTTAGAGAATGGGGACAAGATAATAAGTTTTATTTGAGACGGAAATATATGTATACAAAATAGACAATAGTTACCTTGTTCTTTTCATCTGTTTGTACCCATGTGTTTTTCTTTCTTGTGCTCGTGAATCATTTACGTATATAATTTATCTTTCGGATATTGAGTAAGAAAGCAAATAAACAAATAAGAAGAAAAATCCAACTAAAAGAATTATGTCTGTCATGTTATTCTACAAGCACCATGGTATGTATCCAACCACACCCTACATACAGATCTAAAAACTCCTTACGCAACAGAAGTCATCCGAGAAAACAGCACCAAGTACTTCAACAAATTAGAAAATCATTCCAACCCACTTCTTCAACCACTACTACAACCTCACCACAATCGAAGACTCAAAAGAATTTGGCCACCAGATTTAAGGAACTGAGGAAAACACTGGATGTTTATTCCGCTCACGCCATGAAGAGTGTACAGTAAATAGTTATTAAATTGTACACCAATCAGCACATTGACTTGTAGATTGTACAATCTGATTGTACAAGGGTGACCTTGAACTAGGACAGTTTGAGTATAACTGCCAGGAAACTTCGGGGAAACAGATTAGAACACATAACGCAATAGGTTATGCTCGCCAATCTGATTTTCAGATAGGTCAGTTTGTCTTTCTATTCGATTTCTCGGTTCCAATGCTGTCTTCTGAAACACCGCATTAATAAATCCAAACTATTGATTTGAATTAAATTTTCTCATAATTATTAAATTCAATGCATCCTTTTGCAATACAAATAAAGAATTGAGCATATTCTTCACAAACATGGCAGTGAAATTTTAACAGTGACTTCATGACTTAATTCGTAGAAACTGTGCTGCAAATTACGCTGGGAGATCATTTAGGTTTAGTGTACATGCGTTCACAATTTCATACGGGCTTGAGTCCTTGTTATACCTTGATGTATGGGCTTGCACGTACTGGAGCTGCGTCTTGTCCAATGTATCTCTGTAATCAGGGCTCTCTTTTCGGAATAAGAAGTTTACATATGACTAAAAGGCTGATTTGTTCTTGTTTGCGTTTATTGGCTCCTGTTTTATGCACCAGAGTACGAATTGTCCCAAAGCCGATGAAAGTGGACGCGTGGTCTAAGGCATGAACCGTCTTCGCTCACTCGAACACTGGAATCGTGGGTTCGAATCTCACTCGAGGCATGGAAGTCTGTTTGCGTTGATTCTGTATTTGTGCTGTTCTGTCTGCAGGTAGCGGCCTTGCCACGGGGTGATCTCTCGTCCAAGGAGTCCTACCAACTGTGTGTGCGATTAAGAAATTGAAAAAGCGGCCAAGGTCCAACAAAAGACTATAGAGCCATAGACAGATATAAATAAGAACTGTCCCGAAAGTATTATCCGTACGAATGGTGTCAGTTGGCTTTCATGATGCACAGTTACCATATATCAATATCAAAATATTTTATCTGATTTCTTAGCAAACATAACTGTGTTGCTCAGAAATTTCCAAATTGTCGAATAAACAGGCGCACAATAAGTCTCAAAATGAGAAGTTTTATGCATTGAAAGGAGGTTTGTTCTCCCCTGGGGTCACAGGAATTGCACAACGTTGTAGACGTTCTGAGCGACGGGGTTAGACAATTTACAATTGAAATTATATAGAAGCAGCTTGAAACCGCAAAGGCAACACGAGCACGGGATTTTGAAACTACACAAACTCGTATAATTTACGGCTTCTGCTCCAGAACACTTGACTTGTAGCGTTGGGAAGAGCCGCGCTTTGGAAACCTTTCTAAGGGGATATATCCCAACTCTGTAGCATTACCTTCCCCTCATGTAGGCGCACATTCACTCTGTCTCATACAGCAACTGATTGGAGTTGTCTCTATCTGTAAGCCACCCAATCCTCTGAATAAGCTGACGTCTCTGAGTGCGTGTGTACAAACCACTTTCGCTGTGCTTACAATTGGGCAATGGTTGTAGGAATAATTATTCACGGCACGTAATATGAAGCTTTTCTGTCATTTTCAGGGACAACTCTGCTTTTAAAGCAGNGGAGGTGATACGTTCCTCCGAAACGTCGGTTAACACCACATATACACGGTGCCAAATCCCAGAAGACTGCTTTCTTCAGATTGTATCATATTTCCTCTGGGTAAGACGATAAGCATGGACGAATTGACAATTATACAGTAGCCTGTACATAGTTACACGTTCATCAGTTAATCTCTGGCACATGACCATCGTGTATGAAATGTTATGATCTTATCTTGATATAAATTATTAATTTGGAGGCCTGGATGTGCATAAGTGATATTCTCGGCCTTAAGCGCAGCCTATTTGGTAAATGCTTTCGGGCACAATAACTTTCCCCAGTGAGTAAATACCTGTTCCATTGTGATATGGTAGGACGTTTCACTCGTCGCACAAGAGAAACGTGACGTTATGATACTTAGAATGAAAAGTCAATACGAATGAAGCACTGACGGACAGTTCTGTACATTTGCTTCACCCAGAAAGGCCTATGAATATCACTTATAGCTGTGGTGTTTAAAGGTTACCGAGATCGATTTAGGAACTCAAGATTATGACACAGTGCTACTCATGCAACCAGCGACATGTGTTCGATGTTTTATGTTAGAATGCAGAAACGTAATGCACCTTGAAGAGGCCGTTTACTAGAATACTGGCATTGAAATTATATAATGTAACAGTAGCAGTTCCAGGAGGAACCAATGAAATTGTTTTCTTTCAAATGCTTCAGTATGAACGATGAAGCTACGAATATTTACGTTTTATTTTTGTATACGATTTGGTTATCAATTTATGTACATGTACTCCATAGTGCTGAAGTTTTGCGCATAACCTGAAATTTAACAATGTCGTATGCTTATGTCATAGCAAATAAAAAGTGTTTTATAAGAACTTTGTGTATGTATGTGTTCATTAACCACCTTAATAATTTTCACGAGATTACTCCCATTGGTTAATTAATGATCCGTGTCAAGAAGAAAAATATTGTCACGATTTTAGTGACTATAGAAAGGGTTTGCATTGGTAATCGGATTTATTGAACTCTCACAACACGTAACTACAAGTAAGGATTTTGCTGTCACTGCTCTACACGCGTCAAAAATCACTATAGAACACACTAGGTCTTCCCAGTCTGCTACAGTCTTCAGTAGCCGTAATTTCGTAGCGGCTTTCAACGGTGTACGTTCCCCTTTCTCTGTATTCCTGACTGTCCTTGACCTCAGCGATCAGCTTTTCACACCAACTGAACCCAAGCGGTTATCGGACTCCTCTTCAGGACTTGTCTCATTGCATAGCCTCGGCTCGGACCGCACAGAAAACTCCGTTCTCTATTGCAGTGAACTTGTTACTTAGCGATGGCATGACGTATTACATTGTTGCGTGCGCAGCCATCAGCACTGACTGCGTATAAAACTCCAGTCTTCTGTTTATTTGTGGGCCGCTGCCTAGTAACGACCAACTGTTGTGACACCACAGTTCTGGATTTGAGCGAATGAGGCGCAGTATATATTTCCCGGAGCCACAATATCTTCTTTGAATGTCTACAAGAATTCTTTAACAAAAGTTGAGTATCTTTCTAAGAAACGTTGCCAAACAAAATTTTCTGTCCCCTGCGTTGTGTCAGTTCAATCCGTATGCACCACATACTCCTATAATTTAATTTAGATTCTTAATTATTTTTCTCGGTTCTAGGAAAACAGCTGTTCAGTTACCATTGTGATAGCTGAAGCTTCTTGAGACACGTAGCAGGCACAGATAGGCTCTGTGCTGTTGTAACAAGCAGAAGGATCAGAACGAAGAAAGGTCTTGTTATAAAACACCTTGAGCAGTATAAACTTAACAATCCCTTCCGAAATTGTAAGTGGTTGTCATTTGGATTAAAAGGTAAAAAAGGTAAAGTTATCCCTGTGACAGGTCGTGGAGACCCATAGGGTTGTGAGACGTCGAGGCTTCCACATTTTCTAGACAATCGACTCACAGATGGCGGTGAGGTTGTCAGTCTTACGCGCTAGCCGCCCTTTACACTCCAGGAAGATTCCTGGTACTTATTTCTGTTAGAGGCCGAGTCGACCCCAGGGACATAGTGCAACTGGAAGGATTATATCAATTGAAAAATCCAATGACCTCAACGGGAATCGAACCTGCGACCTTCCGACTTCTAGTACACTGCCACAACCAACTACGCTACCGCGTGCCCACGTTTATTTATTTGGATTAATGAATCGCAAGTTTATCGCTATGGTAGGCAGGTGCCAATGGTTTGCAGGTGTACGAAATATGTCAGGTGTACGGGCGTAAACTTGGATGTCAAATCTGTTATTTAGAATTGACAACTGGAGGTCCGCAGTGATTGGGTTTACAAGTGATTCGCATATCCAGCCACTGTGTGCGCCTAACAAATTGCAAGCACTTTTACTTTGATTGAGGCGGATTTTATATATTTTATATTACAACAAAGTAAGCAATGGGAAAATGTTTTGAGTTACTGGAGTTTTAAGCAGTAATTGGAACAGAAGCTCAATTAGTACAGGGTCAAGTGATCGACCGAACACAGAATGGGGGGGAACAGTCTTCAAGATTCTGAGATAATTGCAGCACATTTAGAAGCACAAGATTCGCAATTCTAATCAACGTATACCTCCTGGTTAATATTTGGGACATCAGCTTGTATTCACCAAATTAATAAATGTTAGTCTGATAGAGCGTATTTGGCTACGGGGTGGACGACCGAAGGGTCGGAGCTCGATTCCCGGTAATATCAAGAACTTTCTCTTCTCCAAGTCGTCAAGACCGGCTTTGGAGTCCACCCAACCTCCTATCTAAAGGGTATCGGGGGCTCTATCCCCGTGGATGAAAACGGCCGGGGCGTGAAGCTGACCACTCACCTCCAGCTAGTGTCGAGGTGAAGAAAAAATATCCACTCCCCCATACGTCTTCATAGCGTAGTGCTTAATTATTTAAGCTGAGGGACAGCTTTACCTTTACCTTTAGCCTGAAATAGTAAATAAGGAAACAAATGTACTTCAAATGAAGTCGTACTTCATTCTGTTAAAACAGCCTCATTTTCTTGATTTATCGCCAGTCAAAGCACGCCGTGAGACTGGGCCGATTGCTCTACGGGAGAACTGAGTAGCCACAACACACCAGAGGAAGGGCAGGACTTGAGTGGTGCATCTTTTAGCTCCTAGGCAAATACCCTATCATACTTTCTCCATTCTCCCCACCCAACCCTAGTACCCTACATACATAATAAGTTGTAGAAAGAGCTTGTAGCTGGTCATCCATCGTATTAGTTGTCTGATCGGTTACAACATTAAGGGTCAGTAGTTTCACACTCAACTCTGTATTTCGCATTACCACCATTATGGCACTATGCGTTGAAGAAATTTTCTTGGAAAGAAAGAAGCTAAAGTGATTTTAATAAACACATTATTTCAGTATCTATATCTACGCCGTTATGACATAGTAAGTGGTAAATAGGCCGGTCACGGTAGCCGAGCGGTCTAAGGCATGTACTGTCTTCGCCCGCTTGGAAACCGGGATCGTGGGTTCGAATCCCATTCAGGGCATGGATATTTAGTTTGTGTGTGTGCGTCTCTCTGTGTTTGTGTATAGGTAGAGGCCTTGCGACGAGCTGATCACCCGCCCAAAGAGTCTTACCGAATGTGTAAGATCTAGAAAAACAGAAGTGAACGGAGAAGTTCATGGAGGTAGGCCTAGGCCCACTGGGGCTATAGTGCCAAGGAAAAAAGTGATAAATAACTGTCATTAATACATGACAAACTGATAATGTGTAGGAGAAAAGGCTCGATTTACTTTAAGTAATATTTTACAAATTAATCAAATAATTTTCCTGGGAGTAAAGCGCAGGCGATTCGTAAGGCTGACAAACTTACCGCCATCTTCGAGCCGATTGTCTAGAAAATGTGGGAACCTCAATGTCTCACAACCCTATGGGCCTTTACGGCCTGTTAGAGGGATAGCTTTATTTTACTTTTACTTTGCTTTTTACAAATATTTGACTAGTGACATTGATGACTGTGCAACACGAACATTTTAAATTTAAGGCTATGCTGCAGATTAGAGATACTAATTACTTTTGTATGTTATTGTTGGTTGTAACATTTAAAAAAATAGCGGTCATTTTGATCACCCACTCATTCATACCGTAGCAGTAACATTCAAAGTGATGCAGAATGAAATTCGAACAACGCTTTCCCATTAGAAGAACTGTGCATATGTAAGGGTCTTCATTGTCTGCTACCAAAATGGTCTCTTTATTGAGATGTGGTTGTAAAATACAGCATTGACATGTATGAATAGCGTGTTTGGTAGGCTAATGGGTGTACGAACGTTCAGTGTGGGTTGTGTGAAGCTGCAGTTGACCAGTACGGAACTCATAAGCACCGCAATATAGTAGCACTGATATACTAGCATTTCGTTATGTCAGAAGTATATAATTCGACATCCCTTAAGAGTTTAAAGATTAATGTCTCTGAAATATCACGTCACGTAGACTGGCAAAAATATACCGGCGTTCCTACGGAACGCTCTACAGAGTAGAATAGTAATCCGGGTGCCAAAAATGTGCTACGGATATAAGGATAGGTAAGACCGCGATCGAAGCCCTTAGCGAGCCAATCACAGTAAAGGGAGGGGTGAAATAATCTGAGGCCATTGTCAGGGCCATTTTACCAAGGTGGAAAGACGAGAGAGGTGGCCCTGAGTGACCAGTGGGTTGTAGACCTATAGGCAGTTCCGGAAAGATGGACTGCGGAAACATGCTTATGTTCATACTCTGAAGATGGAGGTAGGAGCTTCCCCCGAAGCTTCGGGTAAACAGCAGTAAGGCTACACGTCCAAAAGACGGTAACTTTCGTAGTCGCTGCACACCTCTCATACCAGTTTTTGTCGTGGAGGATTATAATCAAAATTATTTCAGTAAGTACCACAGTTCATAAAATCAGGCTTAATATATGCATATCGGTCTTTACTCTATTTCAGCGTATTGTTCTACACCACATAATTAGCAGTGACGCTGCTACAGAAATATTTCCATAAACTTTCCACCTTAAACGGGTTTCGAATTTCGATATTGTGTCTCATCTTCAGTCGGAAACGCGGAATTCCTCCTAAACTCCGTGAATTAATTAAATATTTCCGATACCGTTTGAACCAGCTGTAGCCTAAGCTAAATCAGCATACAAATCATAATTGTATTAGGTTCTAACTTCCATTTTGAAAAGAGTGTTTTAATTAGTACTTGTCGTACAAAATAACATGAATGCGTGTAACCCTATAAAGCGTAGGGGTAATTTAGTATACCACGTGTTTAACGTGTTTAACTGCATTGTGTTCACATACTGTCTTAATGTGCTTTGTGTGGTTCTGAACATAAACAACGATTATTTCCTTTAACAGCATTAAGTGGCTGGTATTTGTAATTGAGACAAAGTACGATTATGTTTTCTTAAGGTAGGGATTAAAATTTTAAATGTTCGATTGAGATTTAGTTTTTAAAATAATAAAATTTATTCCCCTTGGTGATTACTTTGTCTTTGAAGAAAGTGTAGCACTGGAAAAATAGTCACTTTAGAGAATGTATCAGAAATTGAAACCCGGTGGACTAATTTCACTTGTCAAAAATTCATCTTAAAGCTTATGCTTAAGCATGACATGATCGTTTCGACATGAATGTAATGTATTATAGGCCTACAAAGAGACTTTTTTAAGAAAACATCTTGTGCTCATCATCACAGCAAATAAACTGTTTTCATATTTTCGGTTGATGTCAAAATCATCTGGCAAATTGGGAGCAAACCTTTGTTTCACCTTCTACATAAGAGAATATTATTATCCGATCAATTTTTAAGAGTTACAAATATTACAATTTAGTTGTTTCAAATAAATTTTATATGTACAACGGAATTTAGAAAAGACAAGCCCGTGCCCAGAATCATAATTGGCGTTGGATTCAGTTCTCAGTTTTTGTTTAAATCTTTTACAATGGGACGTGCGTTTTAAAGTTACACGTATAAGAATGCACAATACGCGTTACATTCGACTGAAGAATTAGGCTTCGTAGTGGTGACTAGCAATGTTCAATATGTTGCCTGGAGTTTAATTCTTGTGATAGTATTTGAAAATCTGTATTGGTGATGAGAAGGCCTCTCTTTAATTTTCCTTAACGTGAAAGGGATATTTATCGAATATGTATTTATAAAAACCCCAATTAACTACTGCCAATATTGCTTCTACCTCCAATTTGCAGAAGAATTCCATGTTATTATTTGTGGTAATAAATTAAAGTCTACTGTATTATGGTCCCTAGTTGTATTATTTTCATACCAAAGCTGATAGAGGTATCCCTGTAACAGGCCGTGGAGGCCCATAGGGTTGTGAGACGTTGAGGTTCCCACATTTCCTAGACAATCGCCTCACAGTTGTCGGTGAGGTTGTCAGCCTTAAACGCAGGCAGGCCGCTCTTTATTTCCAGGAAGATTCCTGGTACTCATTTCTGTTAGAGGCTGAGTCGACCCCAGGAATGATTAGGTCAATTGAGAGATCCAATTACCATCGGGTAAGCAACCCGCGACTTTCCTGCTTGTAGCATATTGCCTCAATCAACTACGCAACCGCGTGCCTCATTTTCATATATGAGTTAATGTAAATCTGTGACTTTGTTCAAATAATATTATTATGGGGAGACAAACACAAGAACAGGAAGGACATATAAAGTATCTAAAAATATATGAGTAATGCAGTGCGATCGTTTAATGGTTACATAACTTGTTTTAGCACGACTACCTAAAATAGGCCTAAACTCTGACACAGATTCGATTTTAATATTTTTCAAAACGTCTTATACTTCGTAGCGAAAGCGTTTGAAATAATTCCCACCAGTACATCAATTGGATAATTCTGCTTTTATGTGGTTTTAATACATTTCTGTTTGTCTAGTTGAATTCAGTGGCTTCAATTCCTAATGCAGACTTAAGTGAAATCGATTTGCTGTAGTTACAGGCAAAATTTCTGTGACTCAGTTTATGGAAATTCTCGGCCAGGGATTATCCCGTCTGAAGACACAACTGAGAGTTCTATTTTCGGATGTATAAGTTGCAAAGAAATTAGGAAGAATTAAGAGTAAGTATTTCACAAAAGAGAAGTAGTTTAATTTAAGCACTCTTAGATAATTACAAGATTAAAAGAAGTTATAAAGAAACCCCATCTTTTAAAGTCTCTTCTCTTATGATGCTCCAAAGGAGCTCTTTCGAATAAAGTTGAGGATTGGGCGGTTTAACGCTGGTTCTCTTTCTGCCATACCCGTATATCATATCATAAGTTCCGGTATTGCAGATGTCACATACACAGAACCAAGTATTCTTGAAATGGAAGTTGGGTGGGAGCTAGGGCCGATGAGACTATCTTTCATGCTTAATTCTTTTACCGGAGACGATATTACGACTTTCACATAAAGGAAATTTGTGTGCCCCTTCAATCAGAGTATGTTCAGCATTACACTGTCAGCACGCAAATTTTCAACATACGTACCACATAAGGCCTACCGTTTCTCCCAATATTTGATGACCCTGGTAAGGGTAGGCATTATCAGTGTTTCTTCGAGACACTAAGATAAATAGATAAGTATTTGGGGGCATTTATAGAAGTCCCTTTAAGAACTTTGGGATTTGACGTTTTCACGACGGCGAAAATCAACCTTTTTGACTTCTGAGTTATCATACCGTGTAATTTCAGACAGACAAACGGATGAAAACTTCCATTTTTACGCCTCCTGCAAGGAACACAAAAGTTTATATTCTCTGAAATATAGAAATCGAAAAATCTTCAACCTTAATTTGTCTTTATTTGTAACGTTATTTTTTTGGAGCACTATGACATTCAAAAGGGTTCTCTGTTATATTTGAGGTTCTCACAGCAGTGGTTATGAAGAGTTTTGTCTTCTGAGATAACTGAGCTCTTTTTGCTTTCTGCTTCATGCTGGTTTCTCCCTCTGCTTATATTTCGACCTTGAAGATTAATGTGATATTTTCCCCCAAAAGTCCTTTGGCCGTCACGGGACTACACGACATCGCATCAAGACGCCAGAACTCCAGACTGGCTGTTTATGCAATCCTTACTTAAAAGATGTTTCATTATTTCATTTATATTTTATAAACTCAAACACATGCGTTCTGTACTAAGAAATCCCCGTAGACGTGCATCATACCCTTTTCTTTTTGAGCACTTTCTTAATGCTTATGCATGAAAGCTTTTCCTGATCCTACGGGGATGAATTATGAACGATGTAGACTAGAAGGAAGTGCTGTTGTCATGCAATATTGCAGAACAGGAGAATTATTCCTGGTGATTTGACATGGTTGAGCTAACGTAAGGTTATTCTGCAACGACAACCAAGTCCACGGTTTCTTTCTGTCCTTAATTCAGTTCAAAACGAGGAAGCACTTGAAGCAAATTCTTCAGACACCTCATTTACACTCATATATACATATAGCTTACACACATTACACGTACACTAATAAACAGAAACACCCACAGGGATGAGCACCAATCATTTTCCAGCAAATGTAATGTATTTGAGAGAGGGAATTGTTGTTTCTTCGTACCCTGATGTATGTAATGCTTGCACAGTTTAGAATTTTAAATTATTTCGTCAAATATGCTTCACATACCTAAATGTCAACCGTTAAAATTCGAATTAACTGCGATGTTACAACTGAAGCAATGCAGAAATGCCAGAAAACAACATGGCAGTTACAACGTACGAGATATTGTTTCTGTTCTCAAGTACACACATCTACAGCGCAGTGAATAATGTAACGATTTTAGACATTATGTTGACAAAATTTCCCTAAATTAAATTTATTTCAACATATGATAGCTCCTCCTTTTGCAAACAGATAACTTAAACTATCTCTCATTTGTATAATATAATATCAATTAAAACATAAATTTATTACATGGTCATAAAGAAAAGGTTTTCGACCTCTTTGTTTCAATGTAATTAATTAGATTCGCGCACCAAATCAGCAGGACATTGAGCCTCATAATGTCCACTCTTCTCTAAATAATAATATGCTCATCAAATCCAGGTCAGTTATGTGGTCGAGACACAGCACACGCGTAAGGAAGTAATAGTTTTGGTTGGAAATCCCGAAGGAGAGACCATTTTCATCATCTACTTAAAGAAGTGAGTGTAGGTCTAAGAATAGCATGGATTTAAGCAGTGTATGAGAGATTGGATTAGATTCACCTGGCTCAGGATACGATTCAGTGGGAAGTTTTGTGAGAACGGCGTAGAATATCATGATCATATGATCTGCTGTGAGTTCCTCAGAAAGGAATTCGTTCCGTGAAGCTAAGTCAGTTGTGGTGTAAGTCTCTTATTACTGTATAAATTGTTTCGTCAACACAGTTGTGCATGAAACGCTTAATGCCTCGCAATACAGAACTCTGTAACCCTGAATATGAAAAAACTCCGGTTTGTGGGGGACTTTTAAACTGACTGGATCACAAGTAGGTATTAATTATAAAAAAAACCTTTCCATTGCATTTGTTACGAATATTCCTTGTCCATGTTTATTACTGGCAACAAAACCCGAGCATACGCATTGAATTTCGTGCGAAATTATGTGCACCATCCTCTTTAAAATCTGGAATGCATTTCATGTGAGAAAGATTCCGTTCATAAAACACCCCGTGCTGTGAATTCAGATCACAAGTTGAGCAGCATTCTAATGTGACTACAGAGAACCATAACATAGCATAGCAAGTCAGTATCTTTACTGATTACAGGAACATTACGCCAGGTCATCCTTCACTAAAACACGCGACTGTTCTATCGTCTCTGTTGATCCGTAGACGCTAAGTGAACTTAAGCACAACAACACTTTTAAGCGGATACAATTAAATTATTAAGACGTCATATATATGTATATAACAAGTATACATTCAAATAATGTGGGGTTTTGTTATAAATTTAAATATTAAGAATTGTAAATATAAAATATTGTCACGTATACGGGTTGAGACGATTAGACGGGTTTTGAACTCGATGATTGAATTTATTGACACTTATATATACACAACTCGTAATTATAATAATACAGCGCTATCGCTGATTTACACACTTCGCATTTCACCGTTACACACACGCTAATGTTTTCAGTCTTCACTAGACGTATCCTGGCAACGGATTTACAAGAGCCTCACTGTCACTGCAGCACACATGAATTTTTCTATTCACAGCCTAATTTCCTTCCTGGCCCTCTCTGCTCAGTCATTCTACTGACATCTGTTGAATTCGCTTAGTGGGGGGTGGAGTCCAACTGGGTCCCCTCGGCACTGCGGCCACTGATTGGTCTATTGTAGCCTTTCCCGGGTGATTATGATGATGGAGAATTTACTTGAATGAAGATTTGAAGGGGAAACCGAAGTACTCGGAGAAAACCAGCCCCAGCTCCACTTTGTCCACCACAAATCGCACTTGACCAGACCCGGGATCGAACCCGGGCCGTCGCGGTGGAAAGGCAGCGACTAACCGCTTGAGCTATGGCTCGGCCGACATCTGTTGAGTTTCTCTCGGTTCTAATTCTAGTTGGTCTGTAATCCTCATTATATAGCCTTAGGGCGGACCCACAGAAAATACCGTTTTCATCGTTATCCCAACAATACTTCTATTGTTATAGACGCGTGCTTACCTCGCCGTTGCGTAGAAAGGGCAGTTTTTCTATTCCCGCTTGCTTATTCGTTGCTGGGGGAAGGTGATTACCGAGCCACTGCCTAGCAATGGACGTCTGCTCTGACTCCACTATTCCGGCTTTCAGGCGTCATATTCTCGCAGTTATTCTAGCTAAGCTGAATGATAGATGACAATTTCCGTTTTATGATAAAAATGTTGCTATTTATTCCTCAGCTTGAGAAAATGTGAACGAAATTTAAATTATAAAACACCGAAACATTAAGGTTAGAAATAATGTGACTGATTTAAATTTTAACAACACCCATTTAATTGTGACTGTTTATGAACCCGGCATTCTATATAAGTGAGTACGTTTCAAGTAAATTCTTCGGTGAATAACGTAAAATACATCAAGTTCTTAAACATTTGTTTTTATTTATCGCTTCTATAAATTATAGACCTTCGGATCTCTTAGGATTTTCTAATTACTAAATTATTAGGCCGCGCCTAGCTCAAGCGGTTAGTCGCTTGTTTCCTACCGCGGCGACCCGGGGTCGATCCCGGGTCTGGTCAAGTGGGATTTGTGGTTGAGAAAGTGGCGCTGGGGCAGGTTTTCTCCGAGTACTTCGGCTTCCCCTGCCAATCTTCATTCCACCAATTGCTCCACAATCCCTCTCACCTATCATCAGATACTGGTACAATAGGCCAGAAGTGACCGCAGTACAAGGGACTTAGTCCCACCCCACTAGCATTAAAAAAATACTTAAGTATTAGCGAGTAATTAAACTTATAAAGTGATTTATATGTTGTATCAAGCGAAGAGCGGCAGGCACGTGCGAAATGCAGTATGCTTAACTGGATTAGAAGTGAGAGCGCGGATTGCCTCGATACGGTACATATTTACAACGCGCACTATGGTCTACATGGATCACGATCAATAACTGATGTAACGTGAGCAGCAAACTTTGAATGGGATGTTAGAGATAAAACCGCAGAATTGATATTGAGTAAAACAATTATCTCAGAACACGCACGATTTAGTGACAAATGCAGAGAAGTTTAATACCGAATACTCTCATGAATACCGATTATGAATGGGCCCTGTTTACAATTAGTACCTATCTGCGTATAATAACCAGTTCGAAGGCAGAATGTTCGTCGTATATAATTAACAGGGTAAAACAAGGGGCATAGCAACAGGAACCTTATAGACCAGTACCCAGTATGTGTCAATATGGAATTGGTTGTATAGTGATTCACTGATGACATAAATCTGATTACGTTATTTGGAGTTAAAATGTGATTATCACAGTCCAAAGCTAATAGCATTCCAATGTAACATACAAACGCGTTTCTGAGGGAGGGAGGATACGTTAGACAGCTTTGGGCAGCAAGGGGTTGTTTGGCGGTTGCAGCGGTGGAACGCCGCACTTTGACTGAAATGTACTGAAAATGTATACAGAAATATCGGAAAATTTTCTGATGAAATAGTCACGACCAGCTGTTGTCCTATGATTTGACTCATAGTGATTCCAAAAAGAGTAGGATGCTGTATATATTGCTGGCGTTTGTGATAAACATTATCATTACATTGTTTATTGTTTTGTTTATGATAATAGAAGTTTTTATGTGCAATGAAAAGACTAGTGTGCACTTCACGCGAGACGGGTAAATAAACAGGATTCTAAAATAAATACGAATATAAATCGAAGAATATTGTCGTGAAAACTTTGGTGATATATTATTGTCAGAGAACAGCAGTGAATAGAGTGTGAATTAAAGTGAGGATGTTGAAGATATTACGATCAAGAAATTAATATCATTACGAAAGGTATGTTGAACGAATATGCCGATCACAGTCGCCACGCGGTCTGAGGCATGGACTTTCTTCGCCCGCTCACAAACTTAGGTTCATGGATTCGAATCCCACTCGAGGCATGTATGTCTGTTTGCGTTTATTCTCTGTTTGTGTTGTTCTGTGTGTAGGTAAAGGTCTTGAGACCGGCTGATCCCCTCTTCAGGTTGTCTTACAGACTGTGTATAGTATAAGAAACTGAAAAGCGACCAAGGTCCAACAAGAGATGTCCACCACAAATCGCAATAGAATAGAATAGAATAGAGTAGAGCAGAATAGAATAGAATGCTGAGGTAACGATTCAGGAAACAGATTGAAAAGAAACAGACGAAAATTTTGATTGCATTTTCATGCGTGCATGTAAAGTTATTAGTGACATTTTATATACGACAGGCAAGTAGGCTATGCGTCTGGTAAATTATAAAGGGGTTAATATATACCGTCCGTTCTGCTATAAATTGTCTCATACTCTTCATAGTTAAGCTAGTTATCCATGGAAAATGATATAGTTTCAAAAACATTTTTTTCAATTTCCTTTTCCTATGAGAACATACACGATCTTGAAATTGCAGACCAACGAGACAAAACGCCTACTTCTCTGCTGCCAACAAAATTCCATCTTGAATCATTTTCCGTTATGGACGTGACCCAATGTTAAATTGTATGGTTGCGGACAGCAACAAGCCTACAAACTGCATGACTGTGCTTAATTAATTAAACACCACGACATAAAGACGTATGGGAGAGCAGGAGCATAGCTCCACCATTCTTGATCTCGGTGGTAGATGAGAGTGGTCACTTTCAGACCTCGGCCGCTTTTGTTCCGGGAGAAAAAGCTCTCGGTACCTAATGGTTAGGAGACTGGGTAGAACCGAGAGCTTGTCTGGACGTTGTGGAACAGAGATAAATAATTTATTTTGCCGAGAATCGAAATCCGACCTTCTAGTACGTAGCAGTCGCTATAACGACTGAGATATCCCGGGTTTTCAGCCTGCATGATTCTGGTGCAAATAATAATAATAACACAGGAGGGCCCCGACATCTAAATCGCTTTCTATTATAAGAGCTTTCAAACTGCTTGTATTTCCTCCCGGGCTACAAGACCTGAACTCTTCACACCATTAGGTTAGACGCCTGAGCACCAGTAGTTTCCTTTTTGTCCTGTAGGTGAGCTGCGAGACACGCAACGTGACACAATGACGCTGCTAGACGGGCAATTTAGCATGCTCGTTGCTTGCATCAAGGAGAAATAGCAAAACGTGACTCTTCAGATGCTTTCTTCTCAAACGACTTGCTTCTAAAAGGGTGTATTTAATTAATACGAATTTAATGTATACTCGTACTTATAAACGGCAGAGTATGCATATTTGGCTGGTAAACTTACCTGCACGAGCGCAAAAATTGAGAAGAAACACAGTGTACGTTATTGAAGTTTTGCTTTTGAATTGGCCATTCAAACTTCATGTTATAAATGAAATGTGATGAAACATATTGTGCCGTAACAAGTTTTAGACAATTTAGTCTGATGAAACAATATATGGAACGCGAAAACGGGGCGCTACTCGGAAATGTAGTGTTCTTAATGACTCTGTTTCGAGAGGTATTACATTTGAATGGTCGGACGAAGGCTAGGAGTCTTGTGTTCTACGCGTATTATAGGCAAGAAAAAGACAAGAGAAAGACAAAAGAAAGAAGGAGAGGAGGGGAGAGGAGGAGGAAAGAAAAGGTAAATGATAGAAGTAACAAACGAAGACAACTGAAATTGTGACTTTTCAGTTGCCGTGCAGTGTCGGTACGTAGCATGAATTTCTAATTTACGATTTTATCATAAGTATATGGGACTGTAGTAATTTAACTATAAAGAGGAATAAGTACTTCTATCATACTGAAATGGAAAAATATTTATGTTGCTTGCAATTCCGTCATAAGGAGGTTACACTTCTCCGAAATTCTTCAAAGTGCTATTTGAGCCGTTTATACGAATCAGTCGCTTCTTGGAAGTTAATGAAGACATGATATCAGTAGCATTCTATCTATCTATCTATCTATCTATCTATCTATCTATCTGGTGTCTGCACCAGTTCTCACGGTCTCTTCGCTTGCGGATTTCTTATATTTTTTCTTCTACCCTGAAGATAGAGGCGATACGTTCCTCCGAAACGTCGGTTAACACCACATATACACGGTGCCAAATCCCAGAAGACTGCTTTCTTCAATAGAAGAGTTATCGGTATTCTACCCAGTTTCAATTCACCGTTGCACACGCACTAGGTTTCTCGATCTTCACTAGACGTATCCAGGCAACGGATTTATCAGTCTCACTGCAACTTCAAATCACACGTGAAGTCTTCTCGTCACATCGTAACTCCTTTCTTATCATTATTCTGCAACTGCCAGTTCAATTCCAAGCTCATATCCCGGCAGGCTGGCGTCCCGAAACACAACTCTTTACTTCCGACCGCTGTTCTGTGTTCCTGCTTCTTCTGACTGTGCCCTTTTATAACTCCTCGGCACTGACCCCGCGGAAAACACCGTCTTCAGTTGTTAAGGATGCGTGTTTACTGGTCCGTTACTTAGCAGTTGGTGTCCTATTGTCGCGTGCGTTGTAGGAATGTGTTTGCAGAGTCGCTGCCTGGCAATGGGTATAGACGTCACAATATCAACTTTATCCGTATAACAGCATATTCCAGTTACGTCCTCTTTAAATTAATCGGTGATGCCAGCTTTAAACCAACACAACACTGAGGAATGCCCAAAACTCGGAGTCATTAAACAGACTAGGATAATGATTTTTATGGGGAAGTAAAACATATTACACCGGCTATGGACAATAATTCACTTGTTAGCCATGTCTGATACTCCATTATCTGCCTAACACAGACGCTCTCTGGGCTTATATTTGAGGGTGCATGGCCCGATGGTACTGCAGGGAAATTTATATTATGCTGAAATGCCCTGCTACAGGGGGCGATTGGTTAAAAAATTTAGAACTTTTAAAGTTAGTGGCCCGTTTAACTGATGTGTATATTTCAAACATTGGTGCAGATTGCTTGCCACGTGTCTCATTGTGAGTTAGTGAACACACCGGTATACTGCATGTGAGGGATTTAATGCTCGGTTATACTGGAGCTTAACTCGGGTAACTTGTCGGCAGTTCATAAATTAAACTAATTAAACTAATTATAGTTCCATGCTTTATATTGTAGCATGCAGGGCCGTTACTTGGCAACGACCGCGAAACGAATAAAGGAAACAATAACCTCTCCTACACAACATATCCTTAATAAATAAATACGCGTAGCCACGGATACAATAGGAGTACAAGGGTTAGAGGTGTTTTCTACGCGGTCCGTGATGAAATGTTACAAAAAGGACAACTGGAGCAACAGTTGAGAGAACCCAGTGCCTGGGGTATACTGGGCAGCCGTGTTCCGGGGAATATAAATGCGGAAACCTGCCCCTCCAGGCTGGGGAAATCCGAATCTGAGACCGTAAAATGTGGTCGTGAGTCCTTTGGGTCTCAGACTGAGAATGACTGCACTGGCAAGGCCCAGCAGCAATTGTAAACGACAGACGTATCCTCTCGTCAGAGGGGATGTTACATAAGGACTATAACAAGAAGTGTTCGTTTGGAAAATAAAAATGCTGGTCGTGAGTCTCAAGGGTCTTGGCGCCAAAACAAACTTATTGGCGGTAAACCGCCAGTCGTGAAGTAACTTTTACTCTAACCAGTTGAGAGAGTTAAAATAAGTCTGTGAAAAGAAGAATTAAACAGTACATTTAAAGAATCACCACTTCTAGATGCCGTTGCCAAGGAGCGGCTGGTGAACACACAGCAGTCTAAAAAGATTTACCGTGTGCTGTAGTGATTTGTAAAGTGTGGAAATCCACAGTGGCGGTATAATTAAGTGTAGTCACGAGTCATGTGTTAAAGTGGTCAATAAATTCAATCTCCAATCCAAACACCCTCTATAGTCACCCCTACAAGTGACAAAATTCTGTGTATACCTACCCTAAAATATGAACGAGTCGTATCTTCAATCGACTGCATTGTTTTGCTGATTTTGAGTACCAAAAGAATACATTGGTAAAAATAAGTAACTTTATAGCCTACAGATACCTGCACATAAAACGTAAAGTTTTGAAAGAGGAGTTTGTGCTCCTTTGTCATCTTGTTTTTTTTTCCCTGAACTTCTAATCTCCAAAATTATTTTGGGACGGAGCTGTACACTAGAGTTATTCCATAAATTTTACTTTGATTCAGATTACTCAGTTAAAGAAGGACGATGATTTTTCTTAGAATGAAGCAAGGAAACTGACAGAATTCAACTGTCTAGGATAAGCTTCCTTTCAAGGCAGAAATTCATGTAATAGTGAAATGGGATGGTTTAATATGATGCGAAGATTAATGGATATAGGAACAAAAAAGGGGGGAAAAAAACTCCATCAAAATCGAAAATGTACAAAATGTCGGCGGTTCTACTATTTTGAAATTTGGGCTTTGGCAAGATGGGAAGAGAACAACGTAGCTAACGCCTTTAAGAGACGGGATTATTAAAATATAATATCATAATAATAACTGTAATATTAATATGAGTACATAGAAACAATAATTTCTTTAATATAATCCAGAAAGGAGAATTAACTTAAGACATCCATATATAAGATATATTGACTCAGTCCATTATACCCATAACGGCATTAGATATTTTGTTTGGTTTATGTTAAGTATAATATTGCAACCGCGAAACAAATATTTCTCATACCTTTATGAATATAATGGACTCGTAGTGACAATTGACAAAGTAGGATTTAAATCCATCTAAATATTATTGTCACCATCTTTTATATGGACGTCATAATGTAATTCTGCGTTCTGGTTTATATTACAGAAATTATATTTTATATTTGCTCATATCTGTATCATTATATTTCAGCGACATGTTATGGTGTTGTATTATCGTGTAATATACTTTATTTTTTATATTACAAGATATTATCTTGTGTCTAATTTAATGTAAGCAGTATATATCTTCCAAAATTGTTTTACGAGGCAGGTGAGTTTTTAAAGAAGTGTTTTATGCACTTCGTACATATTTTACAACTATGATGTAGGTTTCTTTTTCGAGGTTAGTTAGCTCTGCTTGAAGTAGTCTCGTGAGTACCGTAATCCTGTATCTTGTTACTGTACGCAATTTTTGCTTCTTTTAATGGCTGTTATACTATGAACATAGCAGCGCTAAAGCCAGTATGTTGTATTAAATGCATAAAACAAAGTTTCTGCTGTAGCGCAGACAAGATCTTGTTACTTGAGTGTGAAGCGACTTGAGAACGTATTAACACACTAACGAAATGCCTCTCATTCTTCATTATACAGTCTTGCGTTGTTGGATTTCAGGTGATGATGATACAGTGAGTATGACTGGTTGAGTCTTCTGGGATATAACACCGTGTAGTCCGGTAGAAGTAGACCGACGTTTCAGAGGAGCATATCGCCTCATTCTTAACGGTCGGACAGTAAGGCAAGAAAGAAATCATAAAGCAACCAGAAAGCACAGCAGCTCCGAAACGCCGATTTACTTTTACCGGACTACACGACGCTGTATCTCTGAAGAGATATCTCTTGAAAATCGAGTTGTGGAAGGTCTGTGGTTCGTTGTCTTTTAGAAGGATTAATTAGCTTGCGTCATTCCTAAGTATGGGGCCTGCTGTAGCGTAGTTGGTTGATGCACTAACTCGTCACCCAAATGCAGGGCAAAATCATGACATAAAGATAGGTAAAAATGTTTTGAAAGTGTACACAGTTCACATAATTTGGAACGACTATAACAAATCAAACCTGATTCAGGAGGAAATTAAGAGGAGACTGAATTCGGGGAATGCTTGCTATCATTCAGTCCAGAACCTTTTGTCTTCTCGTCTGTTGTCCAAAAACATAATAATTAAAATATACAAAGCTATAATTTTGCCTGTGGTTCTGTATGGGTGTGAGACTTGGTCTCTGATATTAAGGGAGGAACCTAGACTGAGGGTGTTTGAGAACAGGATGTTGATGAGATTATTTGGACAGGAGAGAGATGAAGTGACAGGAGGTTGGAGAAACCTGCATAATGAGGAGCTTCTTAGCTTGTACCTTTCACAAAGTATAATTAGAATGATCAGGTCAAGGAGGATGAGATGGGCAGGGCATGTAGAACGAATGGTGAGAGAAGGAATGCGTATAGGATACTGGTGGGAAAACCATAAGGAAAGAGACCACTGGGATGGCTAACACGTAGGTGGTTGGATGATGTTATAATGGATCTTAGGGAGACTAGGATGGGGTGTTTTGGACTGGATTGATCTAGCTCAGGATAGGGACCAGTGGAGGGCTCTTGTGAACACGGTAATGAACCTCCGGCTTCCGTTAAATGGTGGAAAATTCTTGAGTAGCTGCGGAATTGGCAGCGTCTCAAGAAGGGCTGAGCTCCATGAGTGAGTATCCTGTACTTGTGTCCCGGTTCGCTCGGTTGTGTCTGAGAGCCAGTGAGTACCGGGTGTTCATTATGTCCCATGGAAACTGACTTGCATCTCTCATTTCTATACTGCTTCCCACATAATCCGAAATTTCGGCAAGCCGATTATTCTGCGTGTCATCTGCTTTCACGCTGGCTTCGTGTTTTGCTTATTCTTATATCATGAAAATGGAGGTCATATGCTCCACCGAAATGTTCATTGACTTTCCACGGACTACACAGCGTTATATCTCAGTAGACAGAAATCTTAATTTTAAGTTATTACCTACTGTTACTGGTGTTTCCTTCTTGCCACGTAAAGAGATTGTAATTTACGCGCTGTTACATCTTTTCTTAAACTAGAAATAAAAGCAACGTGATCATTTCTTACCCCTTGCTGCTTAACGTAGACCGTAGTAATAGCCCCACACAGTGGAACAGTAAACATTGCTATTTTCGAGTTTCAGTGATTTGTAGAGTATCTAGTGGAGCAATGCGTGAGTGGCAGGAAACAGCGGAAAAGGAAAGGCTGGCCTTCCTCACATGTGTTTAAGTCATTTGGGGACATCACATAACTGCTACTTAGTGTAACACGCGGTAAAGGTGAAGATAATGTTGCTCCTGTTCTTAACTATTTAAGCAATACACCAGGAAGACATACGGGAGTGTATCAATAGATCTAAATTTTCTTGCCATCGGCACTAACTGGAGGTGAGTGGTCAGTTTCACGACTCTGCCACTTTACCCCCGGAGAAAGAGCTCTCGGTACCCATTGGATAGGAGGCTGGGTTGGCCCCAGAGTCAGTCCTGACACCATGGAGAAGAGAAAATTTTTGACCCTACCGGTACTCGAACTCCGACCCCTCGGTCATCCAGCCCGTACTGACTACGCTATTCCTGCAAATTTGCTTGTAGCATAAGCGTGCTGCCATTCGAGGAAGCTGTTTTAATATGCCGTGTAATATTCAATTAGAAGATGCGAAAATAATTGTGGAAGGTATATGTTTAACGAAAAGGCAATAAAAAGGCTTAGAAAAACAGGGCCCAAAGAAAACAAACGTTAACTTGTAAGGAATTAACGGCATAGTGACTTTTATTTTTCCTTTGTGCCCACCATTCTGCAGTCTTACACACTTAGCTGTAAGGCTGGTTGCGGTGTCTGGAGCTCTCTGTGTAAGGAAAGATTGTTCCTTCCAAGAGGCACCTGCTTTGATGCTCCTCTTTCATTCTATTCTAAGCCGGACAAAAGGAGCCTGAAGAGAGGAAGGGAAAGCAAAAGAGGACATATAAAGAATGGGAAGGATGAAAGATCTTCACCACATCCTCCCAGTTCCCGCTCTACTCTGTTATGTTAAAAAGGGTCTTCCAGTTCGCTACTATCGAGAAAACACGATGGAAAAACACTTCTTTCCGTAGTGTTTGCGAGTATCCAGTTAGCTTGGGTTCTGAGGTTATTTCGCAGTACTTTAGATCACATTAAATTTACAGTACAAGTGAGAACAGGCGCTTATTGATGTGTAGGAAATGTACTTTATTTCACATACACGCGTTCAAAAAGAGTTTCCATTTTATAAACATCTGTCGGTAGCCGGCATAGCGTAGTCGGTATAGCGACTGGGTAAGGGCTCAACGACCGAAGGGTCGGAGTTAAGAGCCCCGGTAGGGTAAATTCACGGACGAATTAGCTGCGCTCCAAATCCCTTTGACCTATTTGGCGATCAATAATTATTTTTCAGAAAAAAAAACTTGGACAGTGTGGACGTTAAGAGACAAGCACAAACCAGGCCTGCATTATTGTATTTTTCCGCCATTAACCCCCGAAAAATAAATGCACCTCCCTCAGATTAATGTCCGTGTACGACTTCCTACCAAGGCTCACGCTCAATTAGGAGCTCCATTATATCAAGAGATTTCTAAATTTTCTAGTAAAGTTTTCTCGTTGTAATCGTTTTATTTGTTTAGAAATAACCTAATGCCACAAAACCAATTATCATTTAGCTTTTACATACAATTATTAGATTAGTTTAAGTACTTTAACGCGTTTACTAGAGCCGGGTAACATTTAAAGAGAACATTTTCTTTTCCTTAGACTCTGTAAATTATTGTGATCATCACGTCTTGCCATGGGAAAGGCGAAGAGAAATTGCCGTTCTCACTAGAATATCCAATTATCAAAGCAGGCAACATTGATACATTGTTTAAAATAAAAAATGGAGGCCCGTAGGTTTGTGAGACGTCGAGGCTCCCACATTTTTTCCGCAGTCGGCTGACAGATGGCGATGAAGTTGTCTGCCTTACACACCGGCCGCCCTTTACCCATAGGAATATCCGGGTACTCATTTCTGTTAGAGGCTGAGTCGACCCCAGGGCCATAGTGCGGCTGGAAGGTTATATCAATTGAAAAATTCAATGACCTCATCGGGAATCGAACCCGCAACTTTCCGGTTTGTAACACAGTTCCTCACCCAACTACGCTACCGCGTGTCTCCTGGTGAAAATATACGAAAACTATTTTAAAATATATTTATTAAAATGATAAATTTAATGGAAGTAGAAGTTGAGAATGAAGAAGAAATACCGAACGTGAGGGGGAAGACATTTAGAAGTTCCGATATCAGTCTTCACAGATTTACTTTTCCGCCATATTCGAATCTTTGCTTTCGTATGAAACTGCGATACGAGGACTGAAGTGTGTTACATAGCCTCAGCTTTCATGAGATATTCTTACTTGGCGGAAAACATATCCCGCTTTCCAGTCTTTGATAGGTTAAATGGCATCCCAACAAGAACACTGCAGAGACTATAGGTTCTGCGGAAGTACGTAATTGAGTCAAGGCACAGAAATCGAGTGCAGTGTGTAGGATTTGAGGTTCTCACAGGGGAAGTTATATCTCAATAATGCCTTGTAGTCCGTTAAAATTTAACCATTGTTTCAGAGGAATGAGCAAGGAACGTGTATGTAGAAAGCAGCGGGCAAATCTCTTCCTACTACCTGCTCAATGCTACTTTCTTGCTTCATGCAGATTTAGTCGAGGTACATCTCCGAAACGTCGATTGTCTTTCAACGGATTACACAGCGTTATATCTCAGAAAATATGATTCTTCATAAGCACAGCTGTGATAACGTCATTCCTACATTTACTAAATTAAATGACTTATGCATATAGACTTTGGCCATATTATCGTGGTGAAATATGAATTGTATTCACGTAAGTTCACTGGGAGTTGCAGGATAGTTTCGCATAGCTTATTGATATTTATAAAATGAAGTTGGACTCTCTGCACTGAATTAATATCAGACCCAGAAATCAAACTTAACCAGTGTCGAAGCGGCTTAGAATATTTTTACCCTAGGCCTTCGAGGTGTAGAAAACGACGAAAAGGGAACCCGGTGACTGGGGTTATAACTGGGGGACATAACTACAGAGACATCATCTCCCAGACTGCGCTTGGACCAAGGCTGATGAACTTCCTCTGTACAAAGAAATATTGTTACGAAATCAAAAGAAGTGAAAACCGGATGCAGTATGGCAGAATATTCTAAGGAACGCTGTTCAGAAAGGGTTGTTTTGCCATTGATGATGATGATAATGACGACGATGACGATGTTGACAAAGAAGAAGAAATGGAACTTCATGAGAACATAACTTGCTACTCCAAATACAGAGTTTTTCATGAGTCCGTGAAACATTTTAAAAATTCACAATAAATAAACTATACATTGGAGCACGATAATTGTTACGCCGATAGAGAATAAATCTCTACAAGTCTTTTTGAAAGTCTCAATTGCCTGCTAATCTCATTGATCTTCGCAACCATGTCACCGCTGCTGTGGCTCTGAACAACCGTGATATGCTGACACGGGTGTGGAACGAAATGGATTATCGCATAGATGTCTGCCATATGAGCAAAGGTGAACATATTGAGCATCTGTGAACTATGTACAAAAAACTGGTGAGTTATCTCTATTTCAGTGTAACAAAATTTGGTATCCGTTGCGTAATATATTTAATGTAAATATTCAGAATGTTTCATGGACTTATGAATAACCCTGTACAATTATAAATTCTTGTGCTTTATATTCTCGTCTGAGGATAAAGTGAACAATAATTCGTCCGTGCTTCTGTGTGCGACATTGCTCCGGCCGAACCTGCACTTGAATATCACACAGGGCGCATATCCAACAACAAAACGCAAAGGGAGACATTTCAGCTGGAAGCGATGTACTTCTCCAGATCTGCACGGTAACCAGTAGGAAAGACAGGAGACATAAATGGTTCCCAGGATTCTCTTCTTGATTTACGATCGATAAAACGACGGACTGACTTGAGGCGCCAACTGCACAAGCATTTCCAGTCTTCCTAGTTATTTCTTCATTTTAGGATTTCACAACGTCAGGGTATCTAGAAGCATGAAGAGAGAGAGAGTTTTCCTCACCTTCCACTGCTATGATCCCATTCAGTGCTACACAATATTGTATAGACTGAAAAATTATTTCCTTTTGTGTTTCTGGAAACAGAACAAGTGAATTTGTTTTCATTTCCTACATTATTAAGGACCGATGAAGGTCTTCATATAGACCTAATGAAATGGGACTTACCAGAACTTCTTTTTAATTGCTAGTGGGCTGGGACTAAGTCCCTTGTATTGCGGCCACTTCTGGCCTAGTGTACCAGCCCCAGATGATAGTTGAGGGTGATTGTGGAGCAATTGGTGAAATGAAGATTGGCAGGTGAAACCGAAGCACTCGGAGAAAACCTGCCCCAGTGCCACTTTGTCCACCTCAAATTCCACTTGATCAGACCCGGGATACCAGAACTTACTGTCACATAAATTGTCTTTATGCTACGTGACTTTCCAATAAAATGACACGAAAAATAGACCGGCATTATATGCAGCAATTTTACTGCTCCTTAATCTTGCGGGATGATGACGCTGTGGGTACAAGACAAGGAGAATTTGCGCACAATTTCATCTCGGTTATGTTGCTGTGAAGTAATGAAAATGGTTATCAGTGTTTTGGAGGGATATACGTATACAGTGTTAAAATAATGAAAACGGATACAGATGCGAAAGTGACGGTTCGCGTGGAAAGTAGTAGTTGCTATTTTTAGTACCGGAGATTAAAGGAATGAGACACCAAGAGAGAAGCAACATAAGGCCATTAAAACGGCATTATTGCCAAGAGCCATAGCTTGGTCACCTCAGTGACCGTTCCTTTAAATATGAATAAAAGGTTTCTGTTTCATACTGAAGGAGAAGTTTCATTTATCAACCACATGTAACCAGTAGATTCTAAAGGGTTCTGACGAAGGTGTATAATACTCAGAATTACTGTTTTTTTTATTTTAACCATTGCCCCATGATTAACAGTAACTCTTTTTAAGGGACACAACTAAGCATGTATCTTCCTGCTCCCTCCCTCCCTTATTTTCCGAAAGGTTTTTTCTAGTTTCTAGAATACCGGATGACGGACAGACACAGAATCCAGTAATTCTGAGAACACGTGCCTTTCGCATTATTTATAACCTAAAAACAAAAGGAATATATTTATTTCACTGAAGCATGAGAGATTTTTACCACAGCTACACGCCTCCAGAACTAATGGGGAAAAAGAACACTCTTTGTGAAGCCTTCAAAGTCTGAAATGTTACAACTGTAATTTAGTTTTTCTTTATATTTTTATAACATTTCTTTGTCGCAGATTTCACAGTGACAAAATTTGCTTCCTCAAAATAGTCTGGGATCAGTTTCCAGTAAATTGCTCCCACAATTTCTTGAGATTTTTCTCTCGCTGGTTAGTATTAAGAAGAATCTAGAATTTTAAATTCCTGAATTACTGTACAGTAGCTCTGAAAAGTTTTACTTGTCTCTCTTAATGTACCTCGTAAATATTTGATTCCTCATCTTGTTCTAAAGGAACGGTTTCGTTATTAATTAATCAAGTGTTAAATTTTCTTCGAATAAAAATTTAACCTTCTCCGTTAAAAAAGTATAAATGGTATGAAACTCGGTATCTTGTGCTAAAGGAAGATTATCAAATAAACAACTCTGACAACGGGTTGCCAAAGGGAGTATTCGCAATTCACAATATCTGTATTACTGTGATGAAGTGCAGACGGAAGTTATTGGCGAGACACGTAGCAGTCTTGGGAATGTTAGAAATGCATGTAGAATGTTTTCCGGAAACGCCGAAGACACAGACAAAGACGTAGATGAGAAGGTAATATTAAAATGTATCTGAAATGACAATATGTGAGGATGTCAAATGAATTAAACGGGATGTGGGTAAGGGTGCAGTGGCATGTTCTTGGGAGTAATAAATCTTACGAGTTGCATACAAGATAGGAAATTTTTTAATCAACTGATACTTCGAGCATCTCAAGAAAGCCTCTGTTCCTTGGAGTTAAGAAAAGCCTTCTTAAAGGATCTGACTTGGAAGTTAATAAGCATTTAGTGGGACAAGCATTCGAATTTATTTGTATTCTCATAAGGTGCCAGCTTTAGGTTTCAAGCTTTATTTCTCTAAGTTTAAAAGATTCGGAATGTTTTGTTCCAGGAATGTTCGTGTTTAGACATATACAAAACATGTGCATTTAACTAATGCATGTGAGTTCGAAGAAAGTTTTTATATGTGAGACTGTTGATATAGGAGCCCCACTTTCTCAGCGCCGATCTGTATTCTTTTCATTAAGCTTTT
Organism: Cryptotermes secundus; assembly: GCF_002891405.2. Taxonomy (NCBI): domain Eukaryota; kingdom Metazoa; phylum Arthropoda; class Insecta; order Blattodea; family Kalotermitidae; genus Cryptotermes; species Cryptotermes secundus. Next base: position 187,367 of record NW_019724587.1, on the reverse strand, counting down.
ACAAGCCAGTAGTGCTTGGTCTCTCGCGAGAGGAGGTGAAGGCGAAACACATTTATAAATGTCAGGCGAAAAGTCGAAGTTTCTCGACGGTTAATAACGGACAGTTGGTTTGGTGTGAATCGTCAAAGATAACATGTTCTCATTTCACGCCTCTTTCAGGGTAAGAATTTCAAAAACTTTTACTTACAAAAGGGTCCTTGAAAAGTTACTTTTTTGAAGAGCATATTGAAATACTGTATTCATAAAAGAGTAATAATGAAAATAGGCCACATTGAAATTGAGCATAAAAGGAGCTTTGTAAAATATTTTAACGTGCCGCCTAAAGCTGGAATATCGAAGTCAGAGCGGACGTCCATTGCTAGACAACGGCTCGGTAGGTACGTTTCTGCTACAATGAAAGCAGTGAATGCATTTTTTTCCTATGTGATAAATGTAAAAACGTTTTCATGACAACGAGGGTAAACGTTTATTCTCACAGCAACGGATGGTTCGTTTTCAAGACAATGGAAAGATGAACTGTTCGATTTTAATAACTGCTTCACGTGGAAGTTCATGATGCACATTCGTCTGACTTCTCACTTTATATTGCATCCGAAATGCGAACACGGTATTTGCATATTCGCCACTAAAGCTACCGTAAATATGAGTCTGATTTGCTTGCATAGTCTGCTGTTGTGCACGAGCTTTTACAAGAACACAATTTTGAATAAGTGAGGCTTCCATGCAGAAAGCATTTAGTAATGCTTTCTTGTATCTCATTTAAGGAGAAATTGCTGGGTTGCTTTTAAACCGGAGGAGCCGCTGAGCTACGGACAGTGTTACGAATTGTACGTGAAAAAGAACCCGAAGCAAATTACTGATATTGCCGATATAAGCTGTTAAATTAACAACAGAACGCAAATACTAAACAAAAAATAGTTTCGAGTAAATGTCAGGAAAAAAATAAAGGAGCGATTTATTATCCAACAACACATAAAAATGGACAGCCTCTTTGAAATATCTAAGAAGTTTAATCTTAAAACGGACCTATACACGTATTATTTCGTATAAATAAGCTGCTGTGTTATTGAGTTATTTATTTTAGTATATTTAGTTTACTGTCGATTACGGTGGTCGTGAGGTAGGTCTAAGGCATGAACTGACTTCGCTCTCTCTAACGCTGGGATGGTGGGATCGAATCCTACTCGAGGCATGGGTGTCCATATTGTGTGCGTTCATTCTGCATCTCTGTTCTTCTCTGTGTAAGTAGCGGCCTTGCGAAGGGCTGATACCCGTCCAAGGAGTCCTGCCGAGTGTGTATGGGATTAGGAAACTGAAAAAGCGACCAAGGTCCGACAAAATATCTGCAGAATTGTAGATACAAAGATGCTAATTTACTGATGAACAGTAGAAATACTAATAAAGGAAATGCACGCAACCTTCTATAGTTTGGTTTTTGTTTCCTCTTATTTAATAATAATTTCTGGATAATTAATTTATATAATAACAAAGCATTTATTTTTCCTTGGCGCTACAGCCCCAGTGGGCCTAAGCTTACCTCCATGAACTTCTCCGTTCACTTCGGTTTTTCTAGATCTTACACATACGGTAGGACTCCTTGGGCGAGTGATCAGCTCGTCGCAAGGCCTCTACCTGTACACAAACACAGAAAAACGCACACAAACATCCATGCCCTGAGTGGGTTTCGAACCCTCGATCCCGGCTTCCGAGTGAGCGAAGACAGTGCATAATAACAAAGCATTAGAAGTTCTTAAATACATTTAAATTTGGCTTTGTTAGTTTCTTTTTTTGTTTTCCTTTGGTAATTATGTTGTAAGGCCGCGCCATAGCTCGCGGTTAGTCGCTGGCTTTCCCACCGCGGCGACCCGCGTTCGATCCCGGGTATGGACAAGAGGGATTTGTGGTGGACAAAGTGGCGCTGAGGCAGGTTTTCTCGGAGTACTTCGGTTTCCCCTGCCAATTTCACCAAATTCTCCATCATAATCACCAGGGGCAGGCTACAATAGGCCAATCAGTGGCCGCCGTGCGAAGTGGACCCAGTTGGAGTCCACCCCCCACTAACCGAATTAAAAAAATTATGTTGTAATGAAATCATTAAAAAATTATTGTCATTGTTGAATATAATGAGCCCTCTTATAGAGAGATGTCATATACACGCCGCCTAATTGTTGTTCCCCGGGTTTATTTTTTTGAGCATTGATCGGGTTTCACGAGCAGATGTAGCAGATTAAACTAAGCCTATGTTACGTCAGCTCTGTAGCCTCGCACCCAGTTAAGCTGTGCACGAAACCTGTGTTCGCTGTACAGTTTATATTGGCCCGGATTATTGTGTTGGGTGTTCAGACATCACTACCTCATACCACCATGTTTTACATCACGTTATTGCACTAAGTGCTGATCTCTTGTGACCAGAGATTCCAATACACAGCGCCACCCTTTCTGGAGATTGAGTACACAAGATATTGCGTGTTTTTTCATGAAGTGTAAATTTTCTTACTGAAGCAAAAAGAGGTAATATTGCAGTTCATTCTTTCCCCGAGTCTATGTATTATTTTAATGGAAAAATTATTATTATTATTATTATTATTATTATTATT
>NW_019724587.1:183874-184189 GCF_002891405.2 Cryptotermes secundus | reverse complement strand
CCCGTGACATATGTTATACTTAGACACTGCTTGGTTTTGTCTCTAACCTCTAATTGTGTTCTTTCACTTGGGCATATTGCAATGGAATTTTTGTACTATTTTCATCAATCTGTCTGTATACTGTTTCACTTGTCTTGGTGCTGACTCTGTAATTGGCTACCAGCTGTTGAGTACAGCACGTAAATAAAACCAAGAATTGAATTGAATTGAATTGAATTGAATTATTATTATTGCTCTTCTCACGAGCTGTACGGACGTGCCGTGCTTGTGCTCCCGCCCGCTTGATTGTCTAGTGTCTCTGTGTGTGTGCAGGCA
>NW_019724587.1:145709-182865 GCF_002891405.2 Cryptotermes secundus | reverse complement strand
CACTTGTCTTGGTGCTGACTCTGTAATTGGCTACCAGCTGTTGAGTACAGCACGTAAATAAAACCAAGAATTGAATTGAATTGAATTGAATTGAATTGAATTATTATTATTATTACTATTATATTAGGTACAGATCAACATATAAAGTTCAGATGTAGTTGCGCATTAGTATTGTCACGCATGAGGGGTTTGCATGAGTAATAATAATGGATTCTAGATTAGATGATTGGATTTATTGGCATTTCTTTACATTTACAATTATAACAGCTCACAATCGACGACTGTCTGCAACTCGATCCATTTCTTCCTGGACTATGAGTGTCTTCTCTTCTACTGTGCCCAGCGACGAATCACTGTTCACACATTGAACTCCTTCTGAGTTCTGATTTGACTTACGAATGAAATGAGACTCTTTTATAACATCAGCAGGACCAACGACAGGCCATCACACCGAACAGTTCATGTTTTAGTCTCTTGTATCCGTTGCAGCGAAAACTAATGAACCGTTGCCCAGCAAATGGTCATATTCGTCACAATATAATTATAACTCTAAAAATCTCTTATGTAGTATGTAACAATATAATAATGTTATTATATTAGTATACATAACAGAAGTGAGTTGTACTGACTGGTATAAAAAGCAGCCATGAAGAGAAAAAGATGTTTCTGTAACAGTAACAAGAGTTCTGTTGGCTTGTGTTATGTAGCATCATATTCAGCTCTCAGCCTGTTTACCGGGGTATACTGACTATGTTGCTGGAGCCATTACTATTCAAATTCATTAACATACTTGCATACTATTTAGCGTTTTATATATTCTGCAGATTAAACAGCGATATTAAGCAGCATCACGTAACCAATCTGCGCCCTTTTATGGTCCAAAATGTGTTGTTAGGCTTGTGTAACTGTCCAGTTTATGGGAAGGTCAATTGATGTTTGTGTACGGTTAGGGTTTTGTGAAATTCCTCACTTTCGCCTCACAATTTGAAATGTTCCCCCTGAGACAAGCAGCAAGTGGCTTGGGTCAAGCTTGAAGCCAGCTGCCCATTCGTAAATCAGTAAATTTAATGCGTAAAACAAGGCCGGGTTCTTTAGAAATTCTAAACTTGACAGGGGAAGTCATAAATTTAGCAGCGTCGTTTCCTGCTACCCCAAAATCTCAGTTTGACAGCTACGCAGCAGGTGGCAAAGTTCACCCCTAAACTGTACACTAGTGGAGATTCGCTTTCCTAATTGGAGGAGAATGATAAGCAAACTCCCAGTCTGCCCCGTCCAGCCAATCATCGTCTGAAGTGGGAGGTCCTTTGCCCGAATTTTGGGTAACCAGGGCAAATATTACCGTTCAGAGGGTGCTTGGCAAGGAGGACTCTGAAAGTTACATTCACCGGGGGTACACGTGTTCTGATCCCCGTAAACACGCCCTGTGGTGACTATTAAGTGTGCGTCCCAGAACAGTAAGTAAGCCTACATCCACGAATCTGTGAAGTGTACCACTACGGGCTGTTTCTATTTAATTAGTACAAATTAAATAAAGACTCCATACAGTTAATTGGTGTTGAGATGACTTCCCTACGCCAAAAGCCCCACTAATCACCCAAGTCGTGGCCATTCAACACGCCCTGAGAGGAGTCGAATTGCTCTACCGGAGCTAGCAGAACCGAAGAAAAACGGTTACACTTGTGCCTTTCAATTGTACATTTAGCACTTTCACGAACTTAAGGCTCAGCAACTACTCTTACTGGGGTTACGGAATAAGCGGGATGCGGAGCATCTAACGCGTATAGGATAGACGAGATGTAAATGAAATACTGGTTGGAAAACCTAGAGTGGGAGACTATTTGGAAGGTCTGTATGGGATGGACCATAATATTGTAACGAATATATCAGCGGTTCGGTAACACACGTTCCCGCGGCAAAGAACATAAGCTAAAGTCCATTGTTAGCCAACGACTCGCCAAACACATATTGCCATGGCAACGGATAAAACAGAGTAATAAACGAACTGTCGGAGATGGTGATCTACGAGTATATTCGGTTCCTCTAGAAGATAGTTGAGTTCAGTGGAGTTCAGTGTTCAGCAGCGGACAATGGAAGCTGTAGAAGTAACAGTTTCGTAAATCAGAAGCAAGTCAGTTACAGTAAGAAGAGAAGGCACTCGCACTGAGTAGGACTCGAGCCAGTCTTAGAAAATAACTTCTGTTTATAAGCTGTTATAATTCATTACAATTGTAATCGAAGTGCCAATAAATCCAATAATCCAATCCAGAACCCGCTATTGTTAGTCACGGTACTCCGAATACTTGACAATATTAACATGGATTTAGAAGAAATCTGGCGAGCGTGTAGACTGATTTAAAATTATTCAGGATGAAGGGGGAAATAGTTATCTCTTGTGAATATCATAATAAACAGTGTCCTGTAGATTTCTTGACTAGCTGAGCACGTGTTTCCTTCTCAAGAGGATCTCTGTTGCGATTATCAAATATCCTTTGAAAAATATTACTTTATGCAAAGGTCAAGATCCTTATATTTTTGGTATGTAATTATATATATATATATATAATTACATACCAAATTAACAGCCCGAAGGTTAGCTACAATGTAAACACGAGCAAATGAAACATATCCTTACGAAATTACATCACATACGATTATTTGTTTGTAATACAACTCTCTCTGTCTCTCTCTCCTGTTGCTCCCAGTTTGGAGCACAGGGCATCCTTGAAACGCTTTGTTTCACTTCAGTTTCTTATTCCTAAGACAGTCAGTACGACGCCTTGGACGGGAGATCAGGCCGCCGCGAGGCCGCTATCTACACAAACATAGAATAAAAGCAAACATCCAAGTCTTGATTGGGATTCGAACCCACGATTGCAGCGTTCGAGTGAGCGAAGAAACTTCATGTCTTAGACCGCACGGCCACAGTGATCGACAGAATACAGTTAATGTTTTAATACTTTATTTAAGAGAATGTAACTATAAAGCACAATTAAGGAAAATCATTTTTGTTAGAGACATATTTTTCAGTTTCATTTTAAGAATCGGGTTTTCTTTGCAATAATGTAAAATGCCATACTTTACCGAATAAGACCAAGAATTCGGTGCTACAGACACTTTCTGATCCAGTTTTATGCGGAAATAACTTTATCAATGGGTCATTGGAGGTTATAAATACTTGTTAAGTAAGATAAAGAGCGTGGTTCAGGGACGGCGAATAAGCCGCTATATATCAAACACGCCCTAGGTTATCCGCACCATCAAGTTCCATTAATGAGTGAAATCCCCAACTATCATACCCCAGTCGCCTTCATGTGTAGCGGTTGCGCTGTAGTATTCGAGGGCTTCGCCACCTCGTACGGCCAGCCTAACTTTTCAATGCCATTCAGCACAGTAATGAGATTGAATAATATAATTACGGGTATTTCCGTTGGCAACAAGAATAATTTTTGGTGCTAATCTTGTTAAATGGTAGGGAGGAAAAAGTCGATGCCAGTAGACGGGAAACATTTGAAAGGTAAATATTTTAAAATATTTTCACCTATGGCACGAAGTCATGAATAACAGAGGATAGTCTGTTCAGTTCAACGTAAATGGAAATTAGTTTTCTGCTGCGACATTTGCGTGTCGATTCCACACCTTACGTATCCCATCTACATACAATATTTTTCTTTTTTTTTTTTTTTAATTTTACAGTACCTGTCTTTTTCTATGAAAATGTTCAAATACACGTATATATATATCTTAGAGGCCCACCATGTTTTACGTTGGTAGTGATGGCCATGATTAACGTCACTTGATTCCTAAGCCGAATGTTTTCCTTTCGGAGTCAATATAAAAATTAACGTTGCGTTCCTACGCGAACAGTTTTCAGCGATAAACTTTGTAATTCTGATGTCTTTTACCTAAAACATGAATTAATGTTGTGCTCGTAATGGCATAGGCCTACACTAGCTATATAAACACATAAATAAGCCATTTAATAACAAGATTACGTAAAAAATCATCAAGTTCGTATAATACAGCACACTCCTCTACAGTTATGCGCATGCGCCGAAGCTTCCAAGCAGGAGCTACACTAATATGGTGTTAAGTGAACCGCTTATATATATATATATATATATATATTGATTGATTGATCAGTANTTGCTCTGTGCTTCAAGTCGCTGCTGATGACGCTGCTTCCGGCATCAGTTTTTGGTTTTTGGTGTCTCTCTTCGTCTGATGCCTACCCTTTGACCTGTCCAGCAAGGGAGGCCCTGCCAGTAGCTACGCTACCGCTGGTATAGCTCTCAAAGTCCTTGGCATACTCAAACCCCCTCACCACGATAAGGTGGAGACACCAACGAGGGGGTATATATATATATATATGGGGACGCATCGCATATGTATGAAATATTCCTAAGAGTGAAGAATTGAGTAAATGTAAAAATGTGTAAACTGAAAGTATATATCGATATCTAATTAATAATCTCTTTTGAAAAGCGTTTCCATAGTTACAAATTTAAACCTTAGCTCATTTCAAATTATACCTATTATTTCTAATCGAAACACTTAAAGTAACATACGTACATCAACCTCCCATATTATGTGGGCCCTTTGTTACCACGGCTTGACACATCCTCAGGCTGCGGATGGAAGTGACCCTATATATGGAGCATAGCTGCCAATATGTTGAATTAGAAGTCGCGGACAGCCGGCAAGAAGTGTCTTTGAGCCCCAGGAGTCTAGCAGAGGTTATTGATTTTAAGCAATTATTTTTGTATCCTGGAAGATGCTCTTCTTACTTGGTCTTACTCTTCTTACTTGGTCTTAGTTCCTCCAAACCGATGATGGAACAGTACCCACAATACGCCCCGACGCCCCGCTCCACAGACTGTAGACACCTGCCCACGCAAGTTCCTCGGTTGCCGGTTTTTCTATCCTGAAGATACAGGCGATACTTTCCTCCGAAATGTCGGTCCACACAAGATCTACACAGCGCCACGTCCCAGAAGACGTCATTTTTCAAGTATGGTTTATATTTGAAAATTAAGTGATACGTGGTGTGTTCAAAAATGAATAATTCGAATGACTATGAAAATGACTTCAAAGAGGAAAAGCACAATATGCTCTTTGGGAGCGAGGACACGATGTGTTGTGTGATCCTTCAGAAGTCCGTCGATTTCTTTTCTGGCGTAATTTACTTCATCACCATTGAGAGCAGCTTAACTATTCTTTACACAGTACAACTCAGAATCTGCACTGATGAGTATCGGAGACATGTAGTGTTGATTGTAAATTAATCAACAAAAAATTTTTTGAGCTTGAAGATTGAAGGCATTTAAGGTTTTATTGCCTTTTTAAGAGTATTGAAGAGCTTAACTGTTGGTCAGAATGTAACGTTAATCGGCATAAGCTTTAGGTACATAAAGTGTACTGTAGACAATCTGGTTTCCCCTCGCGAATCCTTTTGTGGAACACTAAAATATCTTGGAGCTGCGTAATTAAGAATGTCAGTCAGTAGGAGTTTTGAAATTGGCGTTGATTATTTTTGACGACAAATCTTTATTATACAGACATGCGTTGTCTTCGCTCGGTGGGAAGCCGGGATCGTGGGTTCGAATCATACTCAGGGCACAGTATTTGTGTTTATGTGTGTACGTTTTTCTCTGTTTATGTACATGTAAAGGCAATGCGACAAGCTCATCATCTGCCCAAGGAGTCCTACCGAATGTCTAAAATCTAGTAAACCGAAGAGAAACAGAGTTTCAAGGCCAAGGCCCAAATTGGGGCTATAGCTCCAAAGGGAAAAAATACAGAGATAAGAACAGCATGGCGGGATTTACTCCCTTCGTGATGGGAGTACTGACTTATATAGTGGTTCTGAAATATATATATATAGCAATAAATCTTCCTACAAAGAAGTAGGTTCATGGATGAGAATTCATGGAAGAGGAATTATAAGCCAAAATGTCCAACACTTTTGACCAAAGTAAAAGAAATAATAAAACACACATTTTAAGGTATTTATTTTTGCAATGGGCGAAATAAGTCATAACGATTATTCGCTCGACACTCATAAACTCTATGTACGGGAGGCAGGGTCCGCACTTTTAATTTCTAGAAGGGAGGATGATTTTGACAACACTTTCTGTTCAATTTCCTTACGAGAATAAATAGGACTGTTTAGAAAATACATCATGCAACACTGTGTATATTTTCTTAGTGGAATAAACGAGACAGGTAGCAGAATGCCAACATGCAAACAATGCATGCGGAAAGTGTGTGCACTCCGATATTAATTGGACTCTTCAGTCTTGTTTACTTTCCCGTTTGGTGGCAATAAAACTAACATGCGAACCATTGTGTGTGTGGCCAGGAATGGCCGTGCAACGTATTTATACCTGCAGGTAACATATGCGCCACTTTGAAACAGTAATTATATGAATAAAAGCTTAAAATTTCTGTACGTTAAATGTAAGAAAATAAAGCGTTGGTAATCCAGGACTGCCGGTCACAGTGGCCTCGAGGTCTAAGGCATGAACTGACTTCGTCCGCTCGAACAATGGGCTCGTGGGTTCGAATTCCACTCGAGGCATGCATATTTGTCTACGTTTATTCTGATTGTGTTGTCCTCTATAGGTAGCGGCCTTGCGACGGGCTGATCCTCCCTCCAAGGAGTCCTACCGACTGCTTTCAAGATTAAGAAACTAAGTGAAAGGAAGTGATTCACGGATGTCCTATGATCCAGAGTGAGCAACAGGAAATGTGATTGACTGAATCAATCAATCAGTCCATGACTATGAACTGAAATATATATGGATTCTGGTGGGAAAACCAGAAGGAAGAACTAGACGTAGGTGGAAGGATAATGTTAAGATGAATTTTAGAGACATTGGATGATGAGGTGGCGTGGACTGAATTGATTTGTCTCATTATAAGTGCCTGTGGAGGGCACCTATGAACACGGTATTTAATCTACGGGTTCCGTACATATTGGGAATATCTTGAGTAACTGCGCCAGTAGCGGCTTCTCAAGAAGGACTCAGCTCCGTGGAATTATTAATTATAACTCTTGAAAGTATGTATAAATTATTTCTCAGTTGCTGCTGACCTATATATATGGCAGTGGGTATCGTAAGTTCAAACCAGGATGTTTAGTATTAAAGAACTAATTAAAGGAACACATATTTGTAGTTACAAAATACAATATAAAAACTCCACCACGTATGTTGATTATAGATACAAACTCCGTCGTTCTAGCCCGTAAGCGAACATTATTGACCGAGCGACCGCCGCTTGTCGGCGAAATTGGTGCCAACTTTAGCTTATGGAGTGTGTTGCGTGGTCAGCACAACGAGTTCCTACAACCGTTAATTTCGGTTTTTTAGACCGGAGCCGCTATTTCTTTGAAATAGCTCCTCAACTATCCTCACGAGGCTGAGTGGACCCCGTTCCAGACCCACTATTTCTCAGAAAATCTGGTAGGGCCGGGAATCGAACCAGGGACCTCTAGATTTATAACCAGGAATTCTGACGACTAGACCACAGAGGCGGTTATTGATTATAGATAAGGAGGATTAAATTCCTATATCATACTTTCCGCTCTTAATTTGGAGATAAGTTTTTGAAGGAAAAGTAGGTCTAGTTCTTGTATCTGACGTCTATATTTTCGCATCAGTACAATTTCATAACATGTTGCCAATATACTTACAGTTTCCAAAAATGTTGACAGAGTTTGTGAAATAGGATTAATATCTGAATATTGCAGACAATTTTCATAGATATAAAAATAAAACGTGAAACGTATCCATCGAGGCCTCATTTTTTAGTTTTCCTGTTCACTCTGTTTACAAGAGATTTCCTTAAAAACGAGTTCCTTTATGTCCATTCTATTGTGCTCAAGAGAAGAGCAAACCGACCCTAACGACTTCTCCTCAAACATCATTTCACTGTATGTCTGACTTCACGATGATTGATGCGAATTATTATTTAGAAACAGCAGCATGAAACGACAAGGAAATTCATGCTTTCTTATTTGAAAAGTCAAACAGCGTATCGCCATAAAGAATGATCAAAGAAGTTTCTTTACTGTACTTTTCTACGGGCCCAATTAAAATTCGTATTAAAAAGTAAAGATCTACTTTATAACGAAAATGAAGTTGAAGATACAGAAGACCTCTTAAAATAATTTACCGTGTTGTGGTAAAAGTGAAAAGGAAAAGCCAGTGTTTCCTATACAAATTGTTTACAAAAAGTACTGTGTGTTATAGACCGCTTATTATTTTCGATTTATGTACGTGAAATTTGAGGGTCAATTTTGTTTATAAAGGAAATTTAATTTCACTTGTAAAAGGAATTTTTCTTATTTTAATAGCATTCCTTTTAAATATAGGCTGGTAAATAAAAAATAGTGGAATTGGAAGCGTGATTTATAATAACGTAAATCTGTTGCTTAATGCATAGCGGATAAGAATATATATATATGGAGAGAAATTTTCAAATCGTAATAATCGGCCGACATTTCAAATAATATTTGTACCATATTTTGTCACTATGTGAAGGAATCAAATCCTCGCAGACCGTGATTAGTAAACTGTAATTTCTTTGCGTACATAATGGATAAAGATAAGCAGTATAATGTAACGGCTTGGAATAAGCAGATGTCAGGGAACAAAGTGACGAGAAGAGGCCTAGTTGTACCTAAGGGAGGGGATATAACAGGCGAATAGAAAAATATGTATTGAGCAGTTTGTGCTCTTCACCGAGTGTTGTTAGGATGAACAATTAAAAAAGGATGAGATGTGCAAGGAATGTAGCACGCGTGGGGTTTATAAAACTACACACTGAATGTATCCTGAATCTTGAAGGGAGATTTATTAGATGCAGATCAGGAGGGAGTAAACTGGGTTCAAGAGCCTCAGAATAGGTACACTCATGGGCTTTTAGGAACCTGAGATAAATCTTGGCGTTTCGTAGAGTGCGAAGAATTTATTGACCAGATGACCGACTAAGCTTCTGAAGGAGGACTAATTTCCATAAAGTCTCTTATTTGGTCAATTTATATTATACCAGCTTAAATTAGTTTCATAGTCAAACGTTACAGAATGAGATTAAACCGTATTTCGACCTTAGTTAGTTATTGGAGAGGGTGGGTTTCCCCATGCACTTAGACCTATATTGGTCCATTGTGCTTCCCTCTATGATTTCTACCAGTCTCTATATCCTACCGGTACTGGTGCTTACCATCAGTCCCGCCCAGCCAGCGAGACCGGCTCTACTAGCTGAGAGGTATCTATAATGCTTCCCCCATCTACCAGAGGTATTAGAGACTGCTGTTGGTCGGGAAACGTCCGTAATTTGGCTCAGTGATCTCCTTTGGAGATATGAGGTTCGTTTACGTGCCGTAAAGCTACGACACGGGACCCACGGCTTAAAGTCCCTCCCGGAGGACTTGTTCCCTGAATTTTTCCGCCCTTAAAAATTCGACGACCTCCGCTGGGTATTTGAACCCGCGTACTACGAGTCATGAGGTGGGAACGTTACCTCTAGACTACGGAGGCCGCTTATTTCGACCTTAAATGTGGAACCTAAAAATTCAGTTTCTCTTTCTATGATGCGTAGGCTATGTTGCGTAATCATATTTCCCAAGACTAATGATCTAATAGCTATATTTTACTTGCTATATAGGAGAACGACTTTTGGTTTCATTTTGTTGGATAGACTATTCTTTATGACAGAAAATGCATATGGAGCCCTTCCTGTAAATGCAGCATTAGCAGTGTGGGCTCAGTTCGCTTATAGTAGTGGTTAAAATTTCAAAGAGCCGGGAAATAAATTTCATGTAGTTACTTCCTCTGATGGAGCCTTTCCCAACTAATTATAGTCCCATACGTCTCAACAAAGATAGATCTACGTGTTCCTGTACCACAGAAACAAGCCAAATTTTCTAGTTTCCTTTGCAGAAGGCAATATATAAAACTTCGGTTCATTGGCGGTCGTTCATTTCTTCTGTAATATTAGAACATTTCATTTGTTTGGATAATCGCGATTTACTGACAGACACCGGAAATGGCGAGCATTATCAGCGGCCACTAAAAGAGGAAAGATGAGACTATAATTCGACATACTCTTGCCTCTGATATTTTGCAGAAACGTGAATTACTTCCTGTAGCTAGTAAGTGGGCCAAGGGTAGTGGAGAGCACAGTGTTACGGATTGTTTACTTTCCTTGAGCTATTGCCTGACTGTATGAGGTAATTCATGTTCCTGCAAAAACATTTGAGACTACATTAGGATACTTTTTTGTAGAAAATGGGCGTTCTTCGTTCACAGAAACAATCGCGTGGACGGGTTTCTGACAATGGTGAAGGATCATCACAGTATTTCTACTTGAGCACTGTCCATTGCCTGAATGAAACGATACACAATTAGTAAGCTGGCTCTGTCATCCTCAGATAAATGGGACAGGACACGCATTATGTGATGTCCTTCAAAATAAGTCATTACGAAAAAGCCCAGAGTCACCGAAGAAGGAAAAAACATCCTTTGAAACGTTTTATACATATAAATAATGGATAGTGTCCAAAGAAAATCCATGATTAAACAACTAAAACAGAAGTCAGAGATATATGGGAGACTTATTTGTATCCACGCGGTGCCTTAATTGGCAGATCATCAGGTAATTGTTGCTTTTCAAAATACTGTGTAACTTGGCGCGACTTCATAGTCCTAGAGTATAGAAAGAGAACAAAAGAAGTGCTTAACATTGTGCCTGTACTTTTCACTTATTATTTAGTACGAGTACTTCAGGGTTTATAGTACGTATTTTGTGACTCGGAGGCTATGAAGTCTGTAGACCTAACTCAATACTCTGGAAAGCAATAGTGACGTCATGATCTCCTAGTTTAGGCACTAAATGGATAAGAATAAAACTGTCATATTTTTTAGTCGTCGTCGTTGTTATTGATGATGAAGAGTAATCGTAAAGTTTCTTTGGACAGTGCCCATTATCAGATATACTAGTATAAGAAGTTTCAGGGCCTGGCTTTGTTTCTTCTTCAGTCAGTCTTGGCCTCTTCGTAATGGCTCGCTTGGAAGGATATCACAGACTACGCGTCTCTTCCGTCTGTCAGAGGATGACGGAGGCAGCCTACGAATTGCGTGATGTTTCATTCAGGCAACGGACCGCTCACGTAAAGTGGTGCAATGATACTATATCATTGTCAGAAACCTGTAGAACCCCACGGTCTTCTGTTAACGAAGAGCGCCCATCTTAAATTAGACATTCTAGACTTTCCTTAAATAAATTACACGTTATAATCAAGCCTATTGTGAGGAAACGTAGGCTGTTTCCTTAGAAGTGATTTGCTCATTATCGAAGAACGAAGAAAACGTCTGTTGCTTCCATTATATAAATACCACAAATTTATCTTCATACCCCATTTAATCCAGTTAGCTATAATTAAACGAAAACAAAATCCTTTTTACTTGGATGTAAAAATGCTACCGACGGTCACGGTAGTCGAGTAGTCTAAAGCATGCACTGTCTTCGCTCCCTCGGAAGCTGGGATAGTGGGTTTGAATTCCACTCAGGGCATGGATGTTTGTGTGCGTTTTTCCGTGTTTGTGTACAGGTAGAGACCTTGCGACGAGCTGATCACCCGCCCAAAGAGTCCTACCGTATGTCTAAGATCTAGTAAACCGAAGTGAAACGGAGAGTTTCATGGAGGTAGGCCTAGGCCCAAACGAGGGCTGTAGCGCCCTACATGAAGCCTGTTTCTGGATCTCCACTGCGAACTTGATTTATTGCACCACACTCATGTTGACACTGTCAGTTGCGTAAGGCATGTACATTAATACACAGTATACAGTAGTTTAGGAATTCAGTATAATATTTTTAGAAGATTAATTCCCAGTGTATTAAGCGAAAGTTTAGTGTATTTCATGTTCTGTTTACGGAAAAGCTCATGTTGTGGTCATGTCGTCTCGAAACTTCTCATGAAACGTTCGTATGAACTTCGTGTTATTACAGTTCAATTCATATTTCACTTTCGATTTAATTGAGTCATTAATGCCAGCATCGCAAACCGAATAATTGTCTGTCCTGGGAACAACACAGCCCTGCTTGCGGTAGTTCCCGAAGTTGTGTGTGAATATATATTAGCAGTATATGAAATTATTCTCTAGAGTACCGACAAACGCAGGATATCCGCGCAACAACTACATATAGCTACATATTTCATTATAATAGCTAATGAACCTTTGGAAAGAGCATTTTACATTTTTTATCCGAATAAATGAAACGCGTATTCCTATGCTGAATTTGATTCAGAAGAAAATTAAGAGGAGAGTGAATTCGTGTAATGCTTGCTACCATTCAGTCTATATCCTTTTGTCTGCTCGTCTGCTGTCTAAAACATAAAAACATAATAGGAAAATTATAATGTTACGTGTGGTTCTGTATTGGTGGAAACTTGGTCTCTGATAATAAGGGAGGAACATAGACTGAGTGTGTTTGAGAACAGGGTCCCGAGGAGGATATTTGGATCGCAAGAGAGGTAAAGTGACGGGAGTTTGGAGAAAACTGCATAATGAGGAGCTTCATATCTTTTACACTTCGACAAGTATAAATAGAATAATCACGTCAAGGAGGATGAGATGGGCAGGGTATGTAGCACGCTTGGGTCGATTAGGAATGCATATAGGATTTTTGTGGAAAAACCAGAAGGAAAAAAGGCTAAGAAGAAGAAGACGTAGGTAAGAGAATAACATTAAGATGGATTTGAGGGGGATAGGAGTGTGGCGTGGACTGGATTGATGCTCAGCATAGATACCAGTGGAGGGCTGTTGTGAACACGGTAATTAACTTTCAAGATCCATAAAATTTTGGGAAATTTTTGAGTAGCTGCGGAATTGGCAGGTACTGAAGAAGGGCTCGAATCATGGAGGTATTTAAAAAGTTTAAAAATAACCCGAACTATACAAAACACGCGTAGTTCGTTGAGTTGGTATGGTACGAGTCGGAAGGTAGCTGGTTCTATTCCCGATGAGGTCATGGGATTTTTAAATTTATCTAATCCTTCCAGCCACACTGTGTCCATGGGTTGACACAGCTTCTAACAGAAATAATGAGTACCAGGAATCTTCCCGGGGGTAAAGTGGCGGAAGGCGCGTAAGGCTGACAATTTCACCGCTATCTATGAGCCTGTTGTCTACAAAATGTGGGAGCCTCGACGTCCCACAAACTTATGGACCTCCACGGGCTGTTACAGGAACAGCTTTAGCTTTCTTTAGCTTACAAATCTTTGATGTTACATCGGGAAAATATAAGGCAGTCGAAGTTTGTTCTAGTGAAAATTAAACATAGACATTTGTATGTACAATATATAATCATTGCGGGATTTGACAGTATTAAGGCGGTGCTGATAATTCTATTCTTCTAGGATCTGACGCATGTAATCTGATAAATGGTTGCCTCCGTTCATTGACTACAGTGCGACAAATTCCAGAAGACAGTAATATGTAATTGCTTTCTAGTTGATGCTGATTTAATGCATTGCAGGAAATATTGAAGAAAAGCAGGCGTCATATTTATTTCCTGAAATGTTTATTTATTTTGCATTACACTAACAGGTATCTTCATACGTGTCTGTACAGTGACAACAGGAACTTGAAAATGGATGAAGAAGGAGCCTGCTCTTGTCATATATATTATATTCCTATGTTCCAGAGAAAATAGGATATTCCTACTACTTTATTACCCGTACACACAGAGTTCACAGACGGAATATTAATCATAGGCAACTGATTGTTTTCATTTCACAAAATCACTACATGTTTCTATCAAATGTTGAACATTATCTGGTGCATATTTACAAACATAAATAGATAGAAATTAATGAATTGCATACCGTAATATCGTCGATCACAGTGGCCGCACTGTCTAAGGTATCATCTGTCTTCGCTCGCTCGAACGCTGGGGTCGTGGGTTCGAATTCCATTCAAAACATGGGTGTCTGTGTGCGTTTATTCTGTATTTGTGTTGTTCTGTGTGTAGATAGCTGTCTTGCGACGAGCTGATCCCCCATCCAAGGAGTCTTGCTGATTGTTATTGGATTAAGAAGGCGAAGAACCTGGCAAGAAGCAGAAAAGGGCTGTAGAACAATAGATAGATAGATATATATCGTAATATCGCTTGATTTGGAGTTGGATCCATTTGCAATGAGTTAATTATAGAGTCATGTTTATACCACATACGATAAAATGCGTAAATATGTATAAAATTCTTATAGTATATTAAAGGGTCGTAGGATGTTACAGAGCAAATTTCCAACATAACTACTGTGACTAAACCAGATCAGAAATAAGGAAATGAGAGAAGAAGCAGTTGATAGATATGAATGTTTCACTGTAATGCATGCATTGTTTCTTGTTTTTTCAGCAGGAGGAGCGGATGGGTTGGAGATAAACCCAGTGACGACAGTGCTGCCCCTCGTGATCAGAAACGGCACCGTTAACAACGTAGTGCTGGACTGTGACTACGCGTTAAACGATGATGACTACGCGACTAACGAAAAGAATCCGGGGGCTCTCGTTGTGAAATGGTTCTTCAACAACGACCCCGCGCCAGTGTACCAATGGATACACTCGAAGAAACCGCAGGGTTTAGGCGTTCTCAACGGCAAGTTGAATCTTGAGTACCGAATCTCAGACGACAACGCCACAATGTACCGAGCGCTGCAGATCATCAATCCTACGACAGAACTGTCCGGGGAGTACAAGTGCACTGTGTCCACCTTTGATGACGAGAGATCGCAGACCAGAAAAATGATTATTTACGGTAAGTCTGCCGCATTGAGGAAATGATAACACTGTATTAAATTGTCTATAATGCACTGAAACCAGGTACTTAAAGTTCATATGCTTAAGACAGTCTCAGTCTTTTTTGAGAAAGATGTAATTTGAACATACTTCAACACTGAGACGCTTCCTTAACAACCCCAGATGCTCTTCCTAGATTGACAATTTCATTCTCAGTGACCTTAATTGTAAATGTGAACTGAATACATAACACAATTACCGCCTTTGTTCTTACAAAAAGTACTCGGAAGAAAAGCTCTAACTAAGGTAATTACAATTTTTGAAGGAATTCATGAATGTTGGAAGATTCAAGTAAAATCAGCTGCTTGTATAAATAGAATATTTGATTGTTGAAACAATTTATCACAGTCCATTTCACCTATTCCAGAAATCTGATGTTTTCAAATAGGTGCATCTGTTAAGTTTATATCTATCATAGCCGTACAAATTCAGAACGGGTTCTTGTAAAGATTTCTAGGCCCATAATAGACTGAGTAATTTTTTAGGCTAAATGTTATACAGCATTTATAAGGAAAGGAATAAGAGATTCGATATGTTTCTTAATTATAATAAATGTCTTAAGGGTTCATATCCTTGGCTTTTGCCTTCAGTCTACAAATATAGTTAAAAATCTGATGTACTGTATCTGCCTCATACAAAGAGAGGTGGATTCTTTGCGACTGCTTACACCTGAAATGGTGCTGATGCCCTGGTGCTGCTGATACGAACTTCAGGCGTCACTCTACAGTATTGTGAAGTATCTGTTCCCGTACTGTGTTAAATATTCACCATAAAAATATTTGAATTACATGTCGAATGTCTTCATGCAGATTGTGTTTCATGTAATTGACCAATTTTCTGTAGGGATTTGATGAAGTTCTCTTTGCGCTTCATGTAAACTAAGGATTACCCTCACACGCATCAAAATTAAATTTCCCCTACGATGCGAATACGGTTATGTCTTTCTTATTTTATACGGTTTCAGTCTCACGATATATAGGGAATTCTAAGATAATTACGCGGTTTCAGTCTCACAATATATAGGGAATTCTAAGATAATTACGCGGTTTCAGTCTCACAACATACAGGGAATTCTAAGATAATTACGCTGTTTCAGTCTCACAATATATAGGGAATTCTAAGATAATTACGCGGTTTCAGTCTCACAATATATAGGGAATTCTAAGATAATTATGCGGTTTCAGTCTCACAATATATAGGGAATTCTAAGATAATTACGCGGTTTCAGTCTCACAATATATAGGGAATTCTAAGATAATTATGCAGTTTCAGTCTCATAATATATAGGGAATTCTAAGATAAATATGCGGTTTCAACGCTACGACATGTTTCGGTCACTCTTTCTGGCAGTACTTATACACTCTCTCTCAAACTTCTCTGCTGTTACCCTCCACTGGCAAATGTTTACAGTTTGGGGGAAGTTCGTATTGTTGTGTTTTTAAAGTGCAGGTCTTTAGTTATAACCGTAAATAATATAAATTATACAAATTTTGCCCTATTTTCCCGAAGGGTATCCGTTATTCGCGATACAAGCATATTTCAATTTTTCAAGAGCCTCGAAATTGTTTTTATATAGTTAATTCGGTTTAAATTAAATTAAAATACGTACGATAACTTGAACTAGTTAAAATTAGACCAATATTGGTTATTTACTTTTGTTGTTATTACAATTTTGTCATTTTTATTTGGTTTCATTAACCTGCTATCCAATGGGTACCAGAGGATCTTTCCCCGAGGGTAAAACGGCAGGGACTTGAAGCTGATCACTCACCTCCAACTAGTGCTGAAATCAAGGAAATGTGGATCTATACATCCACTCCCCCATACGCCTTCATTGCGTAGTACTTAATTAGTTAAGCACATGGACAACTTTACCTTATAGGCGTGTAGTCCTGCGTCCTGTGTAATGATCGTTTCCTTGATGGGTACGGCAGCACCAGGTTCTCTTAGGGTATGTGTATTCTCACGTCGCGCATGCGCGTATCCTCTCTATATTTCCACCTTCTGCTTTTTATTCAAGGAATATATACACACACACACAGGTCGGGAATATGCTAGGCTTTCAAGTTTAAAATGAACCACCAGTGTCAACTCATTAGTGAAATTCATCTAAATAATATTTAAGAATTAAAACACTCTGCATTTCCGCTAAAGAGCTCGGTGGATTAATGTTGAGGTGGAAAATAATTTTTGTTTATTGAGACAAAATTAATAAATATTGTGGCCTGCAGACCCATTGCTAGACAATAACCGCGAAACAAACAGCTGTACAGCGGCAGTCACTAGACAACGATACGTAAACAGCAACAGAGGAATCATGTTTTCTGTGAGGTCCTTGCCGAGATTTTATACGAGTAAACAGGACAGTTAGGAAGGAGATGAGTTAGTGAAGTGAAGAGTAGTTGGTTGGTGCGTGAGTGAGTGAGTGAGTGAGGATGGCTGAGGCTCAGTCCTTGTGAGCCGTTGCTGTGAGCAGCTGGTAGGTGAGGCACGGGGACAGTTCGGGAACCCGGAGGATAGGGAACGTCCACCGTTGAAAGCCGTTACCAGAAAACTAATGAAGTCGCGGCAGGCCGAGAAGACTTAAGTGTGTGTTCGAGCCAACTGCAGAGTGACAGCAATAGCGCTGTAAATACTTGCAGACACGATAAATCCGATTACCAATCCAAACCCCGTCTGTAGTCACACTCAATGCATTGACAATATACTCAGTGGAGAAAATGTTAAGACTAGTACATCTAAAGATAAAGTTGCCCTGAGCTTAATTAATGGAGCACCATGCTATGAAAACATAGCTCCACCATTCTTGACCTTGGCATTAAACTGAGCTGAGTAATTAAATTTACGCGCCGGCCGCTTTACCGACGGGGAGAGAGCCCGCGGTACCTATTAGATAGGAGGCCATGTTGGCCCAAAGAGACGGTCTGGACGCTGCGGAGTGCCCGCATGGCCTTTCCAGGAATCTAACTCTTGCCGTCCAGGCCTTATTCCATTGCTATACCGACTGAACTATCAGGTCATATAATTACCATTATACTTTGAATGGTTAAACCGCTTATATTATCCCTGATTTCAGAATTACCTACCGAGGTAACTACAACCAAGAGGTGCAAGTCCTTACTCTTTTCTTCCTAAACGTATGATTTTATTCTTCCACAAGAAGTTGAGGACATAGTCGTCAGTTCCATGTTTATTATTCCGATTTTCTGCATTTTCAATTGTCGTTTCAATTGTCCTTAGGAATGGGCAGAATAGACATAGTGTTCGTTTCATAAATATAGAGCAAACCTGGATCCAACCCATTGCATTACTTCTTTGGTGGATCCAAAATATCTTTTTATGAAGCTTGTCCACACTGATGTCTTGTTAGTAGGCACAGAAGAAAAAGTACTTTACAGATTTTCCTGCCCGTTTTGAAATTCAATCTTCTATTTTATTAGCAAGAACAATATATAAAATACCAAACTATTTTATTTAATATCAATCCTCTGTGATTTGTTAAAGATGAATTTCACGGTTACAACTGGTCCACTTCATGAATTTTTAAAGTAAGATCATATAAAAAGCCGTGCTATACCTCAAGCGGCTAGTCATCGACTTCCCACCGCGGCGGCCCAGGTTCGAGCCTAGGTCAGTTCATGTGGGATTTGTGGTGGATGAAAGTGGCACTGGGGCAGGTTTTCTCCGAGACTGAATCTCATCTTACCCAAAGAAACTAAAGTAACTCATATAAATTCGCAATATTACTCCTTCTAACATACTGCATACCATTCGCTGCAGTCTCACTTTACAAATGCATAGGAAGACTTACAATGAATGGTATATAGTTTGTGTAGAATATCTACACGAATCTCAGATTCGTTGTGTGCACTGGCACGTGCTCCTCATAACATATTCCTCCAAAATCGGGAAAGGCAGAGATATGTTCCATCATGCTCTCCCCTTACCCCTATACTCCTGTCTTACTACTCGTCCCTCACAATAAGGTCTATATTTCATAGACCAGTGAGCAGAGCTGCGTGATTTGAAAGCCGAACCTTAGGGGATAACGTAACATTTCTCTCATCCGCCCGCCATACCAGCCTCTAGTTCTACATGCAATCTCTCTCCTCTCTCGCTTACCGAGAACATGCTGTGTTCTCAAGCATCCGGACAGCAGCAGATTTTAGGATGACAGGTCTACTACGGTACAGAGCTCACTCATTACTCGCAAGAGTGTCCGTGAAGGTTCTTCAGTCGTCATGCAGACGCGGTCATGCAGTGCAACCGCACCTCACAAAACATTGTAACTCTACCTGTGCTTCGTGAACACAGAAACTTATATGGCATAACCTGAAACGTAAGGCCGTAAAAACCAGAGATGCGTTCAACAGGGAGTCATTGTTATAAAGGTTTGAAATTCCGCTAGCGTTTGAAAAGTGTCATATTCAAACTCAAGAGGTAAACTTACCTCTGTAACAGGCCATGAAGGCCCATAGGGTTGGGAGTCGGCCCCAGGGCCATAATGCGGCTGGAAGGCTTAGGTAAACTGAAAAAAAAAATCAAAAACCTCATCTAGAACAATAAACCTAAGAACATTCAAAATTTATAAAAATTGTAACTGTAATCACTAAACTCTCATTACATGGGTTAAGTCTCTATAAACATTTAAACACGATAAACACTGTTAATAATTTCGGCTGCTATATCCAAGGAAACATGACTATGGCTCGAAAAGTCCTGTATTCTGTGGTGTGACACCATGTAGTCTGATAGACATGAATTTCACAGTCACTGCCGTATGAGAGCCTCAGTTTTCATATATCTCCTTAAAATATAACTTAGTAATATTTACATCCTTACGACGAGCTGATCACTCGCCCAAGGAGTCCTACCGTATGTGTAAGATCTAGAAAAACCGAAGTGAACCGAGTTCATGGAGGTAGGCCTAGGCCCACTGGGGCTATAGCGCCAAGAAAAAAAAATATTTACGTACATCCGACGTAAAACATGAGAACGGAAGTCAAACAGTTCACCTTCGGAACTAATTTTGGAATTATGTGACACAGATAATATTATTTTAAACTGTGGAATATAAAATAGCATCTGCAAAATAATCCTACGTCACACTAAATTAAAACAGGGAAGATCTTATATATTTCGACATTTCGTATAAAATGATCACAGTATTACACAGCAAGTTGTTTCAAGCGGTAACTTTTCTGATTTGTATTCGGGAAGTGCCTGGTTCTAATATCTGTCATGATATCCGCTATCTTGAAGTTCTTCGTGAGTTTCTTCAGTCCTTCTTTGCGAATACAGGGGCAGTACTTCTCATTATGCAGTCGGCACTATATACTCTAACATATTAACAGCGTCATTAACTAAACCCTAAATAAATACACGTATGTATAAAATCAGGGATATTATATCAAAACACTCAAAGATTTTACATCCGTTCCTAAATTTTTAAAAATCACACACTATTTAAATGTATAAGGTGCTTACAAAACCGACACTATATGCTTCAGGGACACTGACTTCCTATCTTAAATTCAGTATTTTTTTTCTATTTACACTTACTGTTTAGAATGCAATTTTTCATACTTATTCATACTTCGATGGCTGAGATTTAACTGCAAGCAGTAGGTTTCTTATTTGTCTGTTGTATTTGCTCTGTAAATACTTGTAAAAATAGTGTAACATGAATGGCCATTAAACGCCTCGTGACGGAATACACGCAAGGCAGAAATATAAGTACGGCGTTTTCTGTGCGGTCGAAGCCACGGGCGCTGCTATGCAAAGTCGCGGTAAATATTCCTTCACCACAATAGAGGCTGTTTTCTGTACGGGGTCGGTGCGGAGGCTATATAACGAGATTCCATACAGAAAAGTTTTCAGTATTTAAGTGACAGTGAGTTCTCGGTAGAAGATGGCCACCGGAAAGTTCTTCCTGTGAGGACTTCGTGTGTAATATTTGGAGTTATTGAAGCGCTTGTTCCTCTGTTTTAATTGCACTACCAGGAGAGGACTGGTGTGTGTGTGTGTGTGTGTGTGTAACAGTGAATTATAAAGTGCGGAACCAGCGACAGCGCTGAATTGTATGCATTTAAGTGCAATTAAGAGAGCGTGTGTAACCAGTGTGCTAATAAATCTAATCATCCGAACTTGAACCCGTCATTTTTGTCGCGCATACTACCCTAAACGTGACAATAGCAAAATTCCCACACAGCCCAGGATCTTGATGCTTTTCGTGACAATATAACGATATGTGGTAACCAAAACGTTTACAGCCATTCGTTTGGGTCACCAATTCCAGTTCATATTTCCATACCACCCTGCCATTCGAAGCTGTAGAGTTAGCTACTATCAGCATGTAAGATACCCTCCCCCCATACACAAAGTGGCCGCACAGTCTAAGGGGTCTAAGGCTCGTAATGTCTTAGATCTCTCGAATATTGCGATCATGGGTTCGAACATCACTCGAAGCATGAATGTATGTGTGTTTTCATTGTCTATAGTTTCAGTAATCAGTTCTGAACAGGATAGGTCATATATATTTAATTCAAGGCTAGAAAAAAGAATGATAAATATTATGAAAGTTCTTCCCAGTCAGCACAAGCATTCCTGTAACGTTCTTATTGTGCAATGGAGAGATCTGGCATCCACCGAACTCAGTGAAACGCGTCCACGAACTAAGAATAGCGTCCAGAGCTGACGTGAAGCCCAGATGCGGATGCATGCATTAGTGGGAATGAACTGTATGTCACACATTGGCAGCCATATCGGATGTTACAAGAGCTTAACTACAAGTGGACAGGCTAAATCAGACGCCAACCCATAGCCTTTGCATAGTTTCTGAACAGTTTACTTGCATCAAAACTTTCTGTTGAAAACTACAATTGGTACGACCCTTCGCAAGCATACCTAAACAGTACATTAAACGCCATGGATTAATATTAAGATTCCGTCTGTACGGAACAACATCTCTTGTGGGAAATTTGTGTTGCGATCTAGCTACCAAAGTAGTAATTGAATATTATTTTCCTCTGGGATGTGATGCAATATTGTTTTATAGACGTTTACCAACGCAGAGTGTTTAATTAGCCAAATTTAACTGTATGAAGTTCGTTTATTAATACTTCAGTATTGTAGCATATATACCTTTAGCTAATGACTCTGTAAATAATGTCTGTTGCTGGACAACAGCTTCAAATGGATTGACTGCGAAGTGGTGTTCTCTACGAGGTCTGTCCAACAGCTGCGTGACGCAAAAGTAGAAGAAATTTTGTAAGCTGTGTTTTCTATATAATCCGCTCCGAGGCTATATCACATGACCGACCGAATTCAGTTCAGTGAGTTAATGCAGTGCAGTGGAATAGAATTGAGTTGAGTTGATTTGAAAGTCGATAGTTGTGGGACAGTCGTCAGCCGGCAAGAACATGAGCACGGAAGCAGAGGACAATTTTGAAGCTGCTACCAGACAAACGGTGAACACACAGCACACTTAAATGTGTGCCGTAGTGAATAGCAGAGTATGGATTAACGATAGCGCTAGAGTTGCATGTAGTTACGGTCTGTAAGTGTTCAATAAATCCATTTGCCAATCCAAACACACGCGTACACGTGACATTATGTATAAAAACTGTAACATATTGTTCCTATAAGTAAAAAGCATGTTATGATATTTTCAGTAGACAGTCTGGAACACTATGTAGCCTGCAGTAATACACATTTTCTTTTCTAATTGACGCCACCGTCCATGTTGATCCCCTCAGTCTCAGTGAGGAACACAAAACAAACTCCGTGGTTTTAGTTCGCAACCGAAGTATACCGACCGAGCGACCGCCGCTTGTCGGCGAAGTTAGTGCCAACTTTAGCCGATAGAGGATGTCGCGTGGTCAGCGCAACGAATCCCCACGGCCGTTAATTTCGGTTTTAGTTGGTTGAGGCACTATTTTACAAGCCGGAAGGACGCGGGTTCAAGTCCCGATGAGGTCATTGAATTTTTTTCAACTGACCTAATCCTTCCAGGCGCACTATAGACCTGGGGTCGACTCAGCTCCTAACAGAAATGAGTACCAGCAATATTGTTGGAATATTCTTGGTGATAAAGGGCGGCCGGAGCCTAAGGCTGACAACCTTGCTGCCATCTATGAGCCAGTTCTCTAGAAAATGTGGGAACCTCAACATCTCACAAGCCTGTGGGCCTCCACGGCCTGTTACAGGGACACATAAAATCGTGATCGTTAAATATTGTTAAATATATTTTGTATTTTACTTTGTGAAATAGATATTATAGATGCAAATGTGATCTTTAATTGAAAGATTTGAGGTTTTCATGGCGGTGATCCTGAAGCATGCCGTCTTCTGGATGTGGAGCCTTGTAGAACTTGTGTAAACAGACGTTCCTCCGAAACGTCGGTTTACACTAGATTTACACGGTACCACATCACAGAAGACGGCATTCTTTGTGATCTTTAATTAGTAATCTGATTTTTTATATGATATATGACTTACGGTTCCATGTATTATAACGTGAAATTTACATAGAAAAGTACTGTACTAGTATATTCTTAAGGGTCCTGACGATGGTGTATAAAAGCCAGTAATTCTGGGTATTAACAATGCTATATCGTTAACGAGACATAACAATGAAAACAACCATGAGGCAGGCACCTTCACTAAACTTGTTGCATTTAATATATCAGTGTTACCATTAACAGTTACGTATTATTAACATTCTTAAGCATTTTTACGTTTCAAGTTGCTAATGTTTTCAATGGCGAATAGTACGATTTCCAGAGAATAAATTCTCAACCTTTGGCTTCAAAGCAGTAAGAAGTAGCAAAATGGCACATAGATGGTACTATCTGGGGCTCTGGTATAAGTCATGTTGCAATTTCGAGGTATGCTAGGGCAGTATTAGCTGTGGAATGGTTAAGGTAATGCTATCCATGTAACAGACCGTGAAGGCCCATGAGGTTATGATACGTTGAGGCTCCCACATTTTGCAGACAATCGGCTCACAGATGGCGGTGAGGTTGTCAGCCTTACGCTCCGGCAGCTCTTTGCCTCTATGGAAATTCCTGGTACTAATTTGTGTTAGAGGCTTAGTCGACCCCAGGGACGTAGTGCGGCTGGAAGGATTAGGTAAATTGAGAAATCTAATGACCTCATCGGGAATCGAACCCGCGGTCTTCTGGCTTGTAGGATAGTGTCTTTACCAACTACTCTACCGCGTGTTCCAGTATAAGCAGCTGAATTCCAGCTAGAGTAAGTACGTAATAGTAATAATAAGAAGACTAATTCCGCAATGTTTCCAGAACATATAAGCAATTCTCAAATTTTTACATATGTCTGATATTCGAGACGTGGAATTGTAACCTAAAACCAGACAACGTTTTTATTTTAAAGATAGGCCTATATATTAACACATTAATTATTATAATGTTGCGGTCTGCACAAACCTAGACACAAAAATTGACGCTTTAGTAGGTTGATAGATGAGGATTATTTTTCGAATTTAATATATTCTTAAGTCTCCGTTCTTCGTACACTAGTTCAATGTAGTAGGTGCATTTTAAACAATACTGTACATAATGTCACATCTCCAGCCATCCAAGCAACGTCGTTACCGGATGTATTTCGTGATCCAAAAGCAGAGGAAAGTAAGCCATATCTTCCCTTTATTCCTTTACTTTCCAGGTAGCTGAGCAGCTTTGGTATCAAACTTTCTGTATTTCTACACCGAAAAGAAATGAAGTAAAGAAAACATAGAAGACAACATTACAAAACCATGAAGCCTAAATTGTTTTAACACTTTTGCCTTCATACTTTATCTTCTTGTAAAATCTATTTACTAGACCGTGTGGTAACATTTCCAAGATAGGTCACATAACAAAGTAAACCTATTTACTGTGTGCTATATTTTTCACCCTTTTTCTTGATATCGAAAAGTCAGTGTAGTGTAAGCTATAAATAAAGCGTTGGTGGCAGTTTTTCACTGTCACGAAAGGAGAGCAAGAGTGGATTGGAGAAAATGTGCTCCTCTAGCAACATCCATTGGGATAATATGCCTTACTCTCGACTTCTTTGATCCCGACCCATGTGCACACACACACACACACACACACACACACACACACACACACACACACACTTTGGCTTTAAAAGATTAGAAGGCGAGAGGTTAACATTTCATTTAATGCCACATTGAAAGAGATCCCACTGGAGTTACGACGCCGACGAATGCTACGCTGTAGTGGAAGTACTGAACAATACAGAACCTGCGTCATGTCATCTAGGTCTACATTACAGAAGGAGGAGTAGTAGACAAGATGATCAAAATGACAGAGACATTATATCGGCTAGAAAAGTTCAGATGCTATGAGGAGCTCCATACCTTTCATTCCTTGTCACGTATCATTAGAATGATCACGTTAAAGAGGATGAGAAAGGTGGGGTATGTAGCACGTATGGACGGCTTTGGTAGGAAGATCTGAAGGAAAGAAACCAGTTAGAAAACTTACAGGCAGGTTGGAAGATAACACGAGCATAAAAATAATTACAGAGAAATGGAATTGGAGCATGCTACGGATTCATCTCGATCCTGACAGAGAACAGCGGCAGGCTCTTGTGAACGCTGTTACGAAAATTTGAATTCTATAAAATGCTGGGAATTTCTCGTGTTGTTGAACAGTTGTTAGCTTATCAAGCAGGATTTAGCCACATATATTTCGTTAGTTAGTTAGTTGTGCATCGTTACTTAAGGTTTGAAAGCAGATTCGTTATTGATTACACATTTTAAAAAATGAGATATCTTACTTCTTTTGGCTTATTTTGGACTTCACCCATCGTCTGGTATATAAAAGATAAAAGACCACGACGTTTCGGTGACTGGATCTGTCTCCGTCTTCAGGTGGATAGGGAAGGATAAACCTACTCGGTTGGCCCCGTTAGAAAGAGCTAGTCTCAATGACTCCAGTGATAAAGCTTTCGAGCATAAAATATGAAAAGCAGGCTTAATGGACCTCGTACTAATGATATGTAGAAATAAATATAAATCTAGTATAAGAAATACTTTTTCGTAATATACAAAAAAAAACTATCACAAAGCGAATCAGGATGAGAGCAGGATCCCAGCCACTGACTGCTGAACATATCTCTAAGCTATCAGTGCAGTAACGTGTGTTACACTCGGTTCATTTCAACCCTCTTCACTAAAGAACCCTGTTCTAATATTGGAAACGTTAAACACGGACTTGTACAAATTCTTCGCAACGACCTAAGCAACGGAAGGTGGACAAGTGACATGTATACGTAGTTGGACAATTTGAAGGTTAGAGGCCGTTTTGTATATTGGAATAATATCGTGACATATAAATCCACTGCTAGACAACGCCCGCAACACACGCGGTCAGCAACACAGGAGCAATGTTTCCTTTGTGTCCGCGGTGACGTCACATTAACAGTGGGTAGAGGTCACTTGACATGTCTTCTGTAGGTCCAACCAGCGCGCCAATTGAATTGCTGGTTAGCTATCACGTGACATGTTTACTGTAGGTTCACCCAGCGCGCCAATGGAATGGTTGTATAGCGATCACGTGATATGTGTTTTCTGTGATGAGTGTCCGCACCACGTCTGCCTAAGTGAGCAGAATTCCTAAGCAGTAGAATACGTCTAGGGCAGGGTCTAGTAGCGGGGCTCTTATCATTAATCAACCTATGTATCTTCCTGGTGCTCCCACTTAGAGAACAGTGAATCCGTGAAACGCTTCGTTTCACTTCAGTTTCCTAACCTTAGACAGTCGGTAGGACTCCTTGGACGTGGGATCAACAAGTCGCAAGGCCGATACCTACACAGGATGACAGAAACACAGAATAAACGCAGACAAGCATCCATGCTTTGATTGGGATTGGAACCGGCGATCCCAATGTTCGAGCGAGTTAAGACGTTTCATGCCTTAGACCGCCTGGCCACGGTGGTCGGAAGGTTTTTGTTAACACTGCAATAAAAATCCTTGTTCCATATAATACGTAAAGGTTTTCTAGTCTATCTTAGAAACGGTGAATTTCATAGAGTAAGTTAATCTAATTTTACTGGCTCAGTATCCAATTAGGGCGACAGGCGAAGTAAAAAGGCGGAAACCACGAGTAATTCGAAAACCACAAAGTTCAGTCAAGAATGCAATACAACACGCAGCAGTAAATCAGGAAGCGAATGACATTAATTAAATCTTCTGAAACTGTAGTGACTTAGTACTCGTACGCAAGCGTCAGTAGCAGCTGTTCTCATTTTGCTTATGACGTAATGATGGGAACGCAAGAAGCTATTTTGACTTCCTGAATTATTTATGTGACAGATAACACTGAGCTTCCTCCCCGTTACCTGCCAAATGCTGGGTCGAGGATGAAGCCTGCAACTTAAAGGCAGATTATGTGATGATGTACAGCCTGGTCAGACCTACAGAACACCTCACAGGTCGGTGATAGATGGGTATGGAATGATGATTAACGAGGGAACACCGATAAAACACAGAGAAAGACTGCCCCAGTGCCATTTTGTCCACCAGGAATCTTAACGTTTGATCACCCGGGTTTGACCCTGAGGCTCTGTTGCTCACGTCTTAAACTATGTGAGAGAAGGAATGACCGGTAGGGATAAACATGGCTCTATTTAATGTCCGTCAATATTGCAACACTCTTCCATTCACCACTCAAGCCCTAGTTCAACATTACACACCTTGACACTACATGCTTCGGCCCCAAACGGCAATCTTCAGGTGTCTTGACATGTTACAATTACTTTATTAAATTATGTTAAAACTGCTACACTGCCCTAGTTCGTGTTAAAATCACACGCAGTAGTTCTCATTTTAAGGTAAAACCAGATAAAATCCTTAAAGTTTCTATTATGCTCACGTTATTTTGGTTCACTTTATTTCACCTCACACTGGGTGTCGTCCACTGTTCGTAAATGTATGTCTCTCTAGGGTGTTTTGTCTTGGCAGCTCGCCCCTCACGTTTGCAGCCTACTTTTCAGTTATGACTGCCATATGCCCCTGGTTTGCGTGTTTCCTCCACGGCGTGTGGTATTGTCTTTACTTGTTTGGGCACTAGTACGCACTTTCGTGTGTAACGGCACCCAGGTTACTTAGATGCAAATCCAGCCGTATGGTCCGAGATGGCTTGTAACTAACTACATGAAGCTCAGTCCTTGAGAAACCAATAGTTGCTCAACAAATAAAAAATTCCCGGCATTGTTAGGAAACCGTACATTCATTACCGGGTTCACAAGAGCTCGTCACTGGTTTCTATCCACAGCCAGGTGAATCCAATCCACACCCATATTTTGTCTAAGATACATTTTAATATCATCCTCTCATTTACGTCTAGACTTCCAAGTGGCTTCATTCCTTCAGGTTTTCCTACCAATAGCCTGTATTTAATCTTGTTTCGATATTAGTAAGTGATATGAAATCAGACTCTACTGAAATTTGTAAATTTTAAGTTAAATTCCTTTAGATGAATAGTATTTTTACTTAAGCATAAGGAAACGTTCTGTATAGCACAGAGTCCAACAGGCATTCTTAAGAATACTGTAATCTGGGTCTTACCGGTCACGGTAGCCGGGCGGTCTAAAACATGCACTGTCTTCGCTCGCTCGGAAGCCGGAATCGTGGGTTCGAATCCCAATCAGGGCATGGATGTTTGATATTTGTGTGTGCATGTGCGTTTTTCTGTGTTTGTGTAGAGAAAGAGAGGCATCGCAACGAGCTGATCATCCACCAAAGGAGTCCTACCGAATGTCTTTAAGATCTAGTAAACCGAAGTGAAACGGAGTGTTTCATGGAGGTAGGCCAAGGCCCAAATTGGGGCTGTAGCGTCAAAGGAAAGCATGGATCTTAATGACTTTTGGTTGAGAGAGAGGCTGGCGTTTCAGGCCAACACATCATCTCCGCCTTCAGGGCCCAAAATGTAAGCCAACAAAGAAACTAAGAGAAGCCTGTAGCAAGGTTGGCGTACACTTACTTATATCCTGAAAATGGAGGGAATATATAAATCTGAAACTTTGAATGTCAGAATTAAAGTCATTACGACCAACAAGACATTTGCTTCATTATCACGACAGTGAAAACCTCAAATCAAAAATAGGTATTCGTGCATATGTACTCTGAGTAGAGTATTAGCAAAGCACTCAAAGATAATTCATAATCTGAACGTTGTGTCACAGGACACTGCACTGTGGCAAAAATAATATCTTGGGGAGAGATATTCCGTGGCCCAGCAGGATGACATAGGCCACTTGCTTCACATTTGCTGTACGCGTAATGACTGTAATGTCAGTAGCTTCCACATGCAGAGAGCCATATGATGCCAGACATGAGAAGCAGAGGGAACTCATTACGATCTGCTGAACTTCATTCAAAATGCCACGTCCGATTTCCCATATGGTACGAACGAGAATATAAACGCTACTTTATTTCCTTTTGGAAGAAAAAGAGTAAGTTTTCACATAGAAGTTCTGTATTTAATGGAATCTGTGGGACCGATGAAGTCATCTGGGGTCAAAGCATCATCTCAACATATGCTCTTCCGTTTCGAAGTACTGCTGTTTGCAGCTTTACCGACATTCTCCCAGAGTTGGAACGGTGACATGTGTTTCTGTTAATTACGGATTTAAATGACACAACCGTCCTTAACCATTGATTCTGATTTTGTGATTTCATCCTTTTGAAGCACTGCAGTGAAAATATTCATAATATTATTCAGATGGCTGATATGGGAGCTGTCAGATGGTCGCTGTTATTAATGTAATTCTGCATAAGTTGAAACATATGAAAGACAGAAAGGGAGAAAGTGGAACTGGGCTCTCCATTTCGGGCCTCTTTCCCCGGAGGTAAAGTGGCCGGAGCGTTAAACTGACCACTTACAACCATCTAGTGCCCGCGGCAAGAACATTGGAGCTATACCTACCGCCAGTTACCCCTCAGTTACTGAATGTACGAGTACATAAGGTCAGTGATGTTAGGCAGATAGAAATACATACAGCTGAGCCATTAGTAGCTGATCCCAGCCCTTTGAAGTTGAAATTTCTATTGCAAAATTGAAAATTTATAAATCTCCAGGTACTGATCAAAGTCTGGCAGAACTGATTAGAGCAGGAGGTGAAATATTACGGTCAAGAATCCATGAGCTAATTACTTCTATTTGGCATAAGGAAGAACTGCCTGCTCAGAGGAGGAATCTATTATTGTACCAGTTCACAAGAAGAGTGATAAAACTGACTGTAGTAATTATCGGGGGGATATCACTGCTATCAGTTTCATACAACATTTTATCCAACATTCGTCTCTCAAGGTTAAGTCCATATACAGATGGAATTATTGGGGGTCATGAGTGTGGGTTTCGACGTAAAAGATCAACTAGAGATCAGATCTTTTGCATTCGTCAGATATGGAAGAAAGAATGGGAGTACGATAAGACAGTACATCAGCTATTCGCAGACTTCAAGAAAGTCTATGATTCAGTTAGGAGGAAAGTATTGTACAATAACCTGATAGATTTTGACGTACCCGTGAAACTACGTAGGTCGTACCGAAAGTCATGAGGAACGTTTTTTTTTTTTTGCGTGCAACCTGGGAACAGCGGTGCGGTGGTAGGTGGAACCAGCCGTTGTGTTAACCTTGAGTGTCTTGTGACGACAATAGCTTGCATCACGTGACCAGTATCACCCCGAACAAAATGGCCGACAACGATATGTCGTTTCGCCAGCGTGCTGTCATCGAATTTCTTGTGAAAGAGGAAATCCCTGCTGCAGAAATTCACCAGACTCTTCAGCGTGCTTATGGAAGTGTGTGCTTGGGTGCGAGCAGTGTTCGAAGATGGGTGAAACATTTTAAAGATAGGAACGCCAGCATCGAAGATGAGCCTCGGAGCGGTCGTCCTCGAACAGCCTCAACTGAACGCAACAAAGAAAGAGTGGATGAGATCATTCAAGAGGACAGGCGTGTGACTGTGGACACAATAGCCCGAAAAGTTGGAATAGGGCACAGTGCAGTACAGGAGATGATTGAAAGCTTGGGCTATAGGAAAGTTTGTGCTCGTTGGGTCCCGCGGTTATTGACCGAAGACCACAAAGGTCAGCGAAAAGCCATCACCTCAGAACTGCTGCAGATATATCGACACGAAGGCGACGATTTTTGCTCTGTATTGTGACAGGTGATGAGCGATGATTTCACCATTTCGAGCCTGAAATGAAACGGCAGAGTATGGAATGGCACCGTTTGCATTCTCCATCAAAAAAGAAGGCAAAGACAGTGCCATCAGCTGCGAAGGTGGTGGGCACAATCTCCTGGGATGCAGAGGCGTTTATTCTGGCCGAATTCCTGGAACCTGGGCAAACCATCAATGCTGCTCGTTATGTCCAGACGCTGCACAAGCTCCATCGTGCATTGCGCGATAAACGCCCGGGACGAAACATCATCATCCTGCATGACAACGATCGCCCCCACGCCGCTCGCCTCACATTGGAAGCAATTGCAAAGATGGGGTGGGAAGTTCTTCCACACCCCTCCTATAGCCCTGATCTGGAACCCTCCGACTACCATCTTTTCGGATTTGTGAAGGATCAGCTGCGTGGACAACGTTTTGAGACAAGAAAGGCAATTCAGAAAGCAGTGCGTCAGTGTCTTCGGATGGCTGGAACGGAATTTTACAGAAGGGGAATTTTCAAACTCCAAGAACGCTGAGAGTAATGTGTAGAAATAATTGGCGATTAGGTGGAAAAATAAAGAAAGGTCTTTAGATTGAGGTGGTATATTTGGTTTGCCAATAATAAAGCATGTTACTTTAGAAAAAATTGTTGCTCATGACTTTCAGTAGGACCCTCGTAGTTAGGCTGATTAAAATGTGTTTGAACGAAACGAAACGAAACGAAATATTAAAGTCTGTATAGGTAAATATTTGTCTGATAAATTTCCTATCCAGAATGGTCTAAGACAAGGAGATGCTTTATCGCCACTCCTTTCCAACTTTGCTCTAGAATATGCCATTAGTAATGTCCAGGAAAACCAGGTGAGACTGAAATTATACGGGACATATCAGGTGTTGGTCTATGCCGATGTTGTGAATCTACAGTGTGATAATATAGGTACCGCAAAGAAAAACACACGAACTTTAATTGACGCTAGTCTAGGAGTGAGTACAGAGAAAACTAAGTATGAGTTGCTGTTCCTTCACCAAAATGCAGGGCAAAATCATGACATAGGTAACAAGATCCTTTGAAAACGTGGCACAGTCCAGATATTTGGGAACGACGATAAGAAATCAAAGCCTATTTGAGGAAGAAATTAAGAGGAGATTGAAATTGGGTAATGCTTGCTACCATTCAGTCCAGAACCTTTTGTCTTCTCGTCTACTGTCTAAAAACATACAAATTAGAATATATAAAACTATAACTTTGCCTGTGGTCCTGTATGGGTATGAAACTTGGTCTCTGAAATTAGGGGAGGAACATAGAATGAGGATGTTTGAGAACAGTGTTTTGAGGAGAATATTTGGACAGAAGAGAGATGAAGTGACAGGAGGTTGGAGACAACCTCATGTTGAAGAACTTCACAATTTGTACTCTTCTCCAAGTGTAATTAGAATGATCAAGTGAAGGAGTATGAGATCGGCAAGGCATGTAGCACGAATGAGAGAGAAGAGGAACTGTAGTACTTGAGACTATATTTCGTATTACGAATCTGTTCCTCGCAATTATTACCTGAAATTTGGAATGCTACATCCATGTACTCGTAAGTGAATGAAGACATTTTGGCAAATCTAACTTCAGCCTGCACTTCATATCTGACACTCATAGTGCCGATGGATAAATCTTCAAAGATAAAGATTTTTCGAGCTCTGCCTCTGACGGAATAGTCGCATTCCGAATATCGACTTCATCGCATCCCTTCGGATTTATCTGATGGCAGAAACGTGTAGCAAAGCTTCGGAATAAAGACCGGGTTTCGTATCTTTCCTCGGGATTGAAATGATACACGATTAGTGACTTAAAGCAGCAGTGTCTGATTGTACAGCCAGCTTCATTATAGGCATATTCAATGTCCTACATTTATGTTCCGTTTATCACCTTAAATTACGTAATGTAAATTGCCATGCTGAAATGTACTGTCATTAAACAAAGTGGTGTAACTTATGTTCATACCAAATCTCGTCAGTGCTACCTATCCTAGAAGATGTATTTTTCAGCGTATTCTCGCTACCCCAACGTCGGGACAGTACCCAGAAAAAGGCCGCGTTCTCCTGCTTCGAAATATTTATGTATTCACCGTTTATGAAACTCTATGTCATTCGGCGGCGTGCATCTTGACCGGGGTTGTCAAACAACCCGTTTTGTTCTTTAATTCATTTCAGGCCAGGACCTGAACTTTTCTCTCTCAGAAATATGAGAGAAGTTGTGTCGCGTACGTCCCAATATAGTCTGACCTTATTTAACATACTCTCATGTGTCCGGGGTTCGGTGACTAATTATGAAGAGTTCTGGATTGGATGGTTGGATTTATTAGCACCTACTTTACAATCACTCGTAATTACAATGAATTATAACAGTTCATAATCTTTGACCCTTTAAGACTCCCTCAATTCCTTACGGGACTACGAGTGTCTTTTCTTCGAAAGCGACTGACTTGGTTCTGATTTGCGAGGTCACTTCTTCAGCTTCCGTTGTCTACTGGTTAACACTCTACAGCTGAACACTCAACTATTGAACTGTCCTCTGAATTTTTTTACGAATCGCTAATGAACTGAACTGACAACTGAACTCTCAAAGCAATTACTTGTCCACCTTTCATAACTTCTGGGAGAGCCCTAGAATGATCACCCATTCTGACAGTTCCTCTGTCATTCTGTGCTTATCTGTTGTCGCGAAAATGTGTGTCAATCTCGTAGCAACGCTTTGATTCTACAAGCGTATCCGTTGCCGTAGCAACATGTGTTAATGTCTTAAGAAGTTTTGCCTATCAGTGGAGTATTCCGGCTTACAGGTATCATCTCACAATACTTTGTCTATTGCTTCTTTTTCTTCTTCAGTGTTATTTCTACTAACATGAGTATTACTTTTAACCCTGAGACCGGGTTATTTTAATGCATTTATATAAGAGACTTTTGTAACAGGATTTTCACTTGCCCTTCCCTGTTAGAAGGTATTAGAATCAGGGTTTAGCGAAAAATATCAGAGTTTTTAATATAGTTTAGGCTTCGTGTTCATATAATAAATATCCTCTTGGCTGCGTCTTAACCGCAGTGAGCAACGTAAATGAATTTGGAAATAATTTCAACATCAATCTCCAGATTAATTTTGTTACTACGTAATTACAGTATTTGCTTATCGATCTGCTGACTAATCTTGTAATCGCAGTGACTTATTACGTTCAGAGTCATTATGAACGTACGCTTTTCCTACATCTTCTATGGAGAATATTTGAGACATACGCATTTGTCCCTTTTGAAGACATCGGCATGAAATATTGTCAGCATTGGTGGGAAATTCCTACTCAGGCATCTAAGGACACAATGTTACAGAAATAATTTGGTAATAAAGAACATTCTTTGTATGTTCTTTCATCTTTGCGTGAAATTTCAATTCGAGAAAGATGCATCCGGTTTGTAAGAGAGAAAGAGAAATAGAGAGTAGCCAGAAATGCCAACAGTGTTGAAAACAACAGATTGTGTTACTTTTTATATTAAACTTTGTAATATGAACCGTCTATTCACAGTAAGTATATATCCGGGCAAATTTGAAAGGGGTTAGACATACAGGAAGTTACATGAAAATTGATATCATCTTCACTTTGTCTAGCCATCAGATGTTGATATGTAACGACATAATTCCTTTAGGTTATGAAAGAAAACTGCCGACTGAATAGTTATGCATTGATACTGACTGGTTGCGACACAGTTGGACCAAGCAGATTTTAACGGATTTGATCAACACGTCAGGTAACATCTCTGTAAATACGGTGCAATGCACAAAAAATAGAGGAAGCAATGTTTTCAGTGTCCTATGTGACGTCACACAACAGTAGTTTGTGATCACATGACATGTGTTTCTTGCGATGCAGTTCGTTCCACGGCTATAAAGGTAAGAGTCCAGGAGGGTTTAGAGCAGTTACGAGCAGCAGTAGCGGCAGAAGCACGCAAAAACAGCAAGCAGTAAGCTCGAGGAGTACAGAAGAGTACAAGAAGTCAGTCTGTGAATATTGAACGTGTGATTTAAAGACTTTATGTGAGCTGTAGTACAAAGATTTTGGGAGTGTGTCATTTAGGGAGACTTTTATATTTCCTATGTTATAAATCCGTGAAGAATAGTGCAGGTACACTGAAAGAGATTAGCGTGGAGTGTTTTGTAGCGCGAAAATTAGTAACAGCGTTATTTGTAGTTAAGACCTGTAGGTTGTTAATAAATCCAGTTACCAATCCGAACACCGTCTTTTTTTCACCGTGATACGTGACAATATAAAGCGACATAAACTACTTATCAGGGCCCCCTATAAGATGCCATGAGTACAAAATTCACCTTTATATATGATAGCCTATATACTATTCAAACAGTCAACCAGCTAACTAATCAAACAACCAGTCAAATAACTACTTGAAAAACTGCCCTGAAGAAGTAGGATAGCCTTCCCGTAAGCATCATGGAAACCTATATTTCTTTTTGTGATCACAAGAACCCGCCACTGAACCCAACCATGAACCAAACGAATCCGATGCACATAAACTTTATGTTTTTAAGCTTCAGTTAATGTTACCTTCCAAGGTAATCCTACACATAACACTGCAAGATGAGTTTCCCTACCAGATTATTCGACCGGAATGTTGCAAGCTTTCTATAATCTCGTGTATGCTCATGTTCCAAATCATTTAAACGTCTTACTTCTATTTACAGTAGGGAAATTTAGTTGTAGCACCTGCAAGTATACCACAATTTCTTCCACATTTTCTATTTCAGATCACCATTCATGTCTACTCTAATATCCCTGAAGCTCTTAATAGCGTCATGCCAAATTGAATCTCCTACGTTTGAGAATGTAGTGGGCCCTTCAGGCGCCGCGAATTTGACGAGGTCACTTAACTGTTCTAGTATAAGACCGTATGATGTCTGAATAGTACATGATAAGAATATCAATTTTAAAACTTACGCCAAAAAATGAAACAAATTCAAAATGCCGAATACTTTATAGGCATATCGAAAGTTGCAATTCACTGGCCTTCTTGAAGGCTTAATTCAGAATGTGTTTAAACATACTACATGCTATCGTCCGATATTCTAGAAACTAGAAAACATGACGTTTCGGAAACTGGTCTGTTTCCGTTCTTAAGTAGGGGATGGAGGCACGTATACAGGTGGGTCCAGTAGAAAGACCTGCATCAATGTGGTATGAGGTTAGCTCTTTATAAGGGATTCAGCAGAATAGGTGTGTCTCCCCCTCACGTGAGGACGGAAACAGGTCAAGTTTCCGAAACACCGTGTTTTCAGTTTTCTAGAATACTGGACGATGGACAAAGTTCAAAACCCCAGTAATTCTGAGTATCGCCAGTGTCAGAATAATTTAGAATCGGTATCATATTCTGAGTTGTTCTTATCTCAATATTTAGTCAAACACCACCACTTTTTAAAGAAGAAAAAAGTTTGAGATTATCCTAATAGCATGTTCCTTCCTTGAAACGCCCTGTAAGTACATTATCTCGTGTAGTATGTGTCTAGAATGTCTAGATATTTTGGTTGCAGTTCTAGATACATATTTACTCTCGCATGCCACTTAAATCCAGTTAACTTGTTTGGAGTCCTCCCCTTGTCTATGTGAACGTGTTGAGTCTGTGAAGGAAAAAGCATAACATGCCGGGGTCACACGCCTCTTCATACCTGGACTGAAACTAGTTTCTGTCAGGTCCCATTCTTCTTTGTGTGTAACTTAGATACGCAATTAGCTGCCTCCGTAGTCTAGGAGTAAGGTTCCCACCTCATGACTCAAGGTACGCGGGTTCAAACCCGGCGGAGGTCGTGGAATTTTTAAGGGCGTAAAAATTCAGGGAACAAGTCCTCCGGGAGGGACTTCAAGCCGTGGGTCCCGTGTCGTAGCTTTACGGCACGTAAAAGAACCTCATGTCCTAAGGGGACCACTGAGCCAAATTCAGGACATTTCCCGCCCAACGCCTCGGGCAGATACCGCTGAGCCAGTAGAGGCCGAACTCGCTGGCTGAGTCGGGACTGATGGCACGCACCAGTACCGGTAGGGAATAGAGACAGG